>NW_027491269.1:1200000-1800000 GCF_021521415.1 Bidens hawaiensis
CTATGGAGAATTAAGAGAGAATTTGAAGATGTAGCAAGTGTAAAAATGAAGGAGATGGGTGTGTATATATAGGGTAAAGGTCAAGGTTCTCTTTTATGTTTACATAAAAATAGATTGGTTAAACAAACAAGCAAAGCACAAAACAACAAACAAAATCCGTAATATATGTGCAGCTACCCCTAGGCGTCGCGCGAGCTCACCCAAGCCCCTGGCCGCGCGGCGCAGCGTGCCCACGGGGGGTGGGCTAGTCCAGCTCGTCTAGCGTAGTTCGTTCGCGTCCAGAAGTTCGTTTTTGATGTATTTTGCTTGTTTTAAATGCGTTTTCGAATCCGTAAAAAGGTGTTTTTCAAATTGAACAAATGGGAATTATTTGGTAACAATACAATATTTTATATATCATGAGTTTCGGTTTACAAACGGGTCGGTTTACATAATAAAAGTTTACAAAACGAATACAAATCGAGACCCGAATTTGACGAATGTCACACAATCCATAACCGGATTCATACATACTTGCTCGTAACCAAGCCATCTAGGCTTGCTCATAACCGAACTATTTGAAGTTAGAGGGATTTGTCATCCTAAGTTGCAAATCATCCACGTGAATCGAAGGGTTTACAAGTAACACTTACTCATACTTCTACTTATAACATGCAAATACACACACACACACATATATAATATACATACATACATACGTACGTACATACATACATACATACAGGAGGGTTCATTGGGGAACTCCAAAAAAGTGGATAATTAGGGAACCCCCTTCCCAATCAGTGATCAATTCCCCATATCCTTATGGTGCACCCTCAATCACCTGCATCACATTAGTTTTGTAAGAGAAAAAAAAACCCCTTAAAAAATCAAAAAAAATAATAATTAAAAAAAGTATAGAACAAAAAAATGAAAAAAATAAAAAAAAATTAAAAAACCAAAATGTTTATCTAGCATCCCCGGTAAAAAAATCAAAAATTTATATAAACAAAATTTTAAAAAACGAAAAAAATATAAAAAGTAAAAAAAACCAAAAAACAATATCTAGCATTCTTGTTCCAAAAAAACCTAAAAAGCTTGAAAAATTAATTTGAAAAATATAAAAAAATGAAAAAAATACAAAAAGTGAAAAACAGAAAATATATATATATATATATATCAAACATCCCATGTTAAAAAAACTCGATTTAGCCTTCGGGTTTAATTTAGCTTTTACTGATAGGTATTAGGGGTTTAGATTTTCCGGGTTGAGGGTTAGGTTTTTTTTGGTGGGTGGAGGTGGGGGGAGGGGGGGAGCTTTTTTGTACATGTGACGATTGAAATATTGCATTATAAAAAAAATGCATAAATATATTATAACTGCTATATTGAAACTCGCATTATCATGTACATGTGTAAAACATAACTTGAAAATGTTCATGAACACTAAATTTCGTGAGATAACAGCATGTTGGTTATATATATATATATATATATATATATATATATATATATATATATATATATATATATAATTGTTAAAAATACATTAAAATTATAATGAAACGTGTTGTTTTACATGAAAAATCTTTAAAAACTGTTTTTTTGCATGTAAAATTTTAATGAGATTTATTGTTTTACGTGTAAAATGTTAATGAAAAATGATATTTTGCATGTAAAATATTAAATTTTTGCATGTTAAAACTTAAAAAACTGGTGTTTTACTTATAAATGTTAATGAGATTTTTTGTTTTACGTGTAAAATGTTAATGAAAAGTGTTATTAGTTATGTAAGATATTAAGTTTTAAATGTAAAATCTTAAAGAACTATTATTTACATGTAAATTGTTAATAAGATTTGTTATTTTACGTGTAAAATGTTATTAAATATTGTTATTTCGCATGTAAATATATTATATTTTACATGTAAAATCTTAAAAAACTATTGTTTTACATGTAAAATGTTAATTAGATATGTTGTTTTGCGTGCAATTAAAAGTGTTATTTTACATTTAAAGTCTTTATAAACTGTTATTTTACATGTAAATTGTTAATGAGATTTATTGTTTTACGTGTAAAATATTAATGAAAAGTGTTATTATTTATGTAAAATATTAATTTTTACTTGTAAAATATTAAATAACTGTTGTTTTACATGTAAAATGTTAACAAGATGTGTTGTTTTACGTTTAAAAATGTTAATGAAAATTGTTATTTTACATGTAATGTAAAATATTAAATTTTACATGTGAAATCTTTATGTTGTTTTACATGAAAAACGTTAATTAGATTTGTTATTTTACATGTAAAATGTTAATTAAAAGTTTTATTTTACATGTAAATTGTTAATGAGATTTATTGTTTTACGTGTAAAATATTAATGAAAAGTGTTATTATTTATGTAAAATATTAATTTTTACTTGTAAAATATTAAATAACTGTTGTTTTACATGTAAAATGTTAATAAGATGTGTTGTTTTACGTTTAAAAATGTTAATGAAAATTGTTATTTTTACATGTAATGTAAAATATTAAATTTTACATGTGAAATCTTTATGTTGTTTTACATGAAAAACATTAATTAGATTTGTTATTTTACATGTAAAATGTTAATTAAAAGTTTTATTTTACATGTAAAATATTTATGAACTGTTGTTTTACATGTAAAAATGTTATTGAGATTTGTTGTTTTATGTGTAAAATGCCCCCCCCCCCCTCCCAACTAAAAAACATAAACCCGCTAAAAGCTAAACTAAACCCGAACGCTAAACTAGGTTTGAATTTTTTTACGGGAATGCTAGATATTTTTTTTGGTTTTTTTACTATTTATATTTTTTTGGGTTTTTACATTTTTTTAATTAAATTTTCAATTTTTTTGGACGTTTTTTTGGACTGGGGTGCTAGATAAACATTTTGGTTTTTTTATTTTTTCGTTTTTTTTGTTTAATAATTTTTTTAACTATTTTTTTGATTTTACTTTAAGGGATTTTTTTTCTGATACAAAAATGATGTTATATATGTGATTGATGGTGCACCATAAGAATGTGAGAAATTCATCAAGGATTGGGAAGGGAGTTCTCAATTCCTCACTTTTTTAGAGTTCTCTTTTGAACATAACTATATATATGTGTTCTATCATAATAACATTCTTCGCAAGTATTAGTAGGGCTAGTTCCCTAGTTCTTTCTTTTCTATCAACCATACTTACGAATAATATATATATATGTATATATATATATATGTATATATATATATGTATATATATATATGTATATATATATATATATGGGAGAGTTATTTTGAGAACCATGGTGAGTTTTAAAAATTTTAAGAACTCAATTTTGAACCACACATTTAATTAAATGATATGAAATATGTGGCTGAGATTAAATTTAATTAAAAAATGAAGCAGGAGAGAGAATAAATATTTTTGATAATTACACAAGTTTAAACGTTAGTTACACATATGTAAAAAGTCGATTCGGTGTGTAAAAAAATACCGTAATTTTTTGTACATCACTTACACTTACGTATTACATATGTGTAAAAAAAATTGTTACGTTGAGTTCTTTCGAGTTCTTAAAACTCAAAATGGTTATATATATATATATATATATATATATATATATATATATATATATATGTATATAAGACATTCATATAAGATACACATTACTAGTTAAAGTCACGTATATCAGTTCTTCACTTACAAGTAGGCATACAACCTCAAAACGTGAAAAAGAAAAGGGAGCTAGAACTCACATGTCTCACTTAGCCTTTCTTAAGTTGTCTGACTATCTAATCTCGTCTCCAAGCTTTGAACACTGTTATACAATTAACTATTCAAGATAATCGAACTAACAAATTAATTAACTATGCTAATTTAATTAACTAACTTAGTTAGTTAACTAAGTGAAGTAACTTAGTTAATTGGCTTCTAACATAACCGGGGTCACTTGCACAAGATCCGAACCATGAAAGCTCCACCTAACTTCAACCGTATAACGAACCTGGATCGCATCATTGGTCTTGGAGACCAGTTCGCAGCTCGCATCCCTGGTTGGGTCCTTACACGCCGCTTGCACGATGGGCTTGGCCCACTCGCAACTTGGCCAGCTCGCAAGCCTGCTCGCAGATCGGCTCGCAACCTTCCGCTTGCTACTCGCTAGTTTATTGGGCTCTCATTTTGGGCATGTTTTGTTAATTAGGTGCAATTGCAATTCCGAACACCCAACTCCAATGGAATTAATTATGGATTTTGAGATTTAATTAAGTCACATTCCCATGAGTGGCTATTTCCCCGTTCATACGAGAAACCTGCTTTCTTGTGCTTATTCAAGATAAAGTTTAGAACTTTCTTATCGTGCACTAGCCAATCTATTAACCACTAGATTCAAGGCAAATTGTTCATACTTGATTCGCCTTATAAATCTGTAATATCCCTTAAAAAAAAATCGGCTTGGACTTGAATCTTGGTAGCAACACTTGATCGATTTCCAGTTACTTGATGTAAATGAACATAAAACGAGCTCACTCCTTGCCTTGATGAAAATTGGAAATGGAAGGAGTGTGTGCGGTTGGAGGTATAGGGAAATATGGTGAACGATATTTTAGGTACGACCCTTAACCCATTGACCCCATGCCCATATCCCTCCTCAAGCCCATTCAAGCCTGGGGATGTGGCTACATATTGTCAGGTAAACCTCTAAGAAGAAAGGCTGAATTCAAAAATTAAAAAGTCGGATCTCAAGTGGCTGAAAACTGGCTCAAAATATATATGTGCTTTTGTAATCTAGTTCTTTGTTTTGAGACTATTATTTAACCTTATAAAGTTGTAAGTAACATGGTCATCATGTGTCATTTTACATGCTCAAATTTACAGTTTTTGTACAGAAATTATTGTAATTCTACCTCAAATACAAGAAAGTATCCCTTTTTAGTGTTTGTTATCAATTAGCTATTCACACAATATTCATGTTGGGTTTTTATTATTTATTATATATATTTTAACTTGCTAGCGCATGCTATTTAATTTCAATTCAATTTTTTTTAATAAATACTAGCATAGCAAATTACATTTTATGTTATTATTTGATTAAAGTTACTGATTTTGAAATGAACTTTAAATTTATGTAAGTTTTCGGGCCCGCTAGACTTTTGCAAAATCAGTTAGAGCCGTGAATTTGTTAACACATTTGATGCGAACAAATTTTGTTTTGTTTTTTTCTCTCTCACTAAGCACAGTGACGATTGTTCAATCGTTAAACGTACAGATGGATCCTCATTGTCTCAAGAAGAGAGCGACGATGTACTTGGCCTAATATTTAAAGTTATATTGCATTCTTAGTAAGTGTATAAATGAAATATAGTTCAAACCCAACACATAAACACTGCCCTGTTTGTTTGGGTCGGGTCTGAATGGACCCATTCAGAGCCTCATGTTTGATTCGGTAAGACATATAGGTGTTTGGTTCGTTATAATATAACATCTTAATCACTCAGTCACCACTGAACCATTCAGCTTCAAAATTAAGCTGAACCATTCAGATGACTCATATACCCTTATGCTCTCTTCACCTCTGCACCATCTTGATAGGGACCAATTCGAGATGGTCAATCTCCCAATATAGTTAATCCGTTTAGTGGATCAAACTCCAAAGAAATAAGAGAAAGAACAAGATATTTTACTTCATAATTTTCTACTCCTTTCATTCATAATTAAAATGCCATTATATAGGCTACAAACAAATAAACTACCAGTTAGTGGGTAATAACCACTAAGCCACTAACCTAGACAAAATAAAGAAACATAAGTTAAATAAACATAGTTAAATAAACAAGGCACAAAACATGTGAACATGGAGCAAGGAAATGCAACGTGAGAATGGAGGTTTAATGGGGACATGGAGACCGGAACGTGAGCACGTATCAATAATCCCGCCCTAAAAAACGTCCTTGTCCTCAATGACGGTACTGATATGCTTGTCCCATGGCGGGCGCCATTCGACTCTCTCCACGGAATTCGGTGCGGTCTCAACACGTCGCCATGGTGGCCGCCATGCCTGTCCTCCCATGGCATTCGGTTCTTCGTTGTTTAACGACAAGACCCAATTGGTGTGTTTGTATGGGTGGGTGGGTGGTGTGGTTGCGGTTTTAGCATTAGCCCTTGGTTTCGATTTAGCGTTGGTAGCGGTTGAAGAGGGTTGTTTTGGTGCCAGTTTGGGGTTTGGTTTGTGGTGCCGATGTGTCCTTTTTTTGGTTTTTGATGGGTGAATTTGGTGTAGGAAGGGTTTTGGACCAAACGGTTTCGATAGCGGTGTAGGAGGTGCTCGTGGTGGTTTATGGCATAACAGCGGTGGGCGAGCAGGTAGCGGGGGTGGAGGCTCTAAACCTAGTTGGGCGTTAAGAAGCATGATTTGTTGTTGGTTTTTCTCGAGAATGCTCCACAAGTCGTCAATCAACGATATGATGTGAGAGGCCATGGCGGAGGATTGAGACGAGAATGAAAGCACCAAATGATAGGGACCAATTCGAGATGGTCAATCTCCCAATATAGTTAATCCGTTGAGTGGATCAAACTCCAAAGAAATAAGAGAAAGAACAAGATATTTTACTTCATAATTTTCTACTCCTTTCATTCATAATTAAAATGCCATTATATAGGCTACAAACAAATAAACTACCCGTTAGTGGGTAATAACCACTAAGCCACTAACCTAGACAAAATAAAGAAACATAAGTTAAATAAACAATGCGTAAAACATGTGAACATGGAGCAAGGAAATGCAACGTGAGAATGGAGGTTTAATGTGGACATGGAGACCGGAGCGTGAGCACGTATCACATCTCCCCTCCCAATGTTCACCACCGATCTTCATCATCCGTCTTCATCTCAGCACCGTCGACCACCACCCCGACAGAGCCGCTATCGCCGCTGGACCTGACGCCAAGTCTATTTCTGCCACATCGATTCCATCCTCGTCGCTAACCTGGTACAATTGATATTTCTGATTCAATCGATTTTGATTTCTATTGCATCTTCAATCTATTCATATTTAATCAAGTTCTGATTTTGATTTAATCTATTTGTATTTAATTCATTTTTTTATCATTGCTTGATTCAATCAATTTAGTTTAGATGATTTATGATTTTAGTTTCAGTCTGATCCGTATAGATTTTTGGATTCCATCGAGTTTTATTAAATCTGGTTTTGGAATATTGTATATGAGTTATGCGGCGCAGTTTGTTGCCCGTTTGCCTGCCACTTTATTGTAATCGTTTTATAGTAAATTATATAAAACTTCGATTATTATAAGGACCTTGTGATTTATGGATTAGTTTTTCTTATTTTAATTGAATGGAGTAGTAGCTCAATTGCAGCTATTTGTACACCTGTTCAGGGATGGTTGGTGAGAAATAGGACAACAGCTGTTTCATAATCCTTTTAATGTATTGAATTCTGAATTTTGATTTTGTATTTGGCCGGATCTTTTTTAAATCGTTAGATAAATTAGTGTTGATTGCCTACGCTTTTCTCCAACTGTTAAATGACTTGATTTGTGATTTTATATAAATAGACAAAGTTTAGATCAATACCTACACTTTGCAATCTTATCTCTCAAAATCAGATTGATAACGGGTCAGTTTTGGGACATGGAATTGGGATTTGCAAAATTCCATCCTCGTTGCTAACCAGGTACAATTCATATATCTGATTCACTCGATTTCAATTTCTATTCCAACCTCAATCTAATCGATTCATAATTTCTATTTAATCTATATCTATATAATTTAGTTTTTTCATTGTTTGATTAAATAGAGTTCTAAATTTTGGTTTCTGATCTTAGTTCAATTTGACAAGTACAGATTTTTGGATTCAATCGATTCATTATTATTATTTTTTTTGTGGTTTTATTCAATCTGGTTTTTGGAATATTGAATATGAATTATATGGTTTTTTCATAAGATGTAAATTTTGGAATAGTTGTTTAATCTCAGCTATTAGTCATTAGGATTATATGATTATGAATTAGTTTTTATTACTTTAATTTTAATTGAATGGAGTAGTAGCTTAACCACAATTGTTTGTATATATGTTCAGGGACGGTTTGTGAGAAATAGGACACCATTGAAAGTAAGGGTTTTGTACTTGTTATGTGATGTGCTTAATTCTTTTAACTATTGCAGTTTTACGTTAAAATGATTACGTGTATTGGTTAAATGGTTAAAGCATGTTTCAGGTATGTATTTGTGTTGTAAATAGTTTTAGGGGGTGTTTGTTTTTTCTTCAAACATCTTCAAGGGAGCTAATGTCTGCAGGCGCGCAGACATTACCCTTGAAGACTGTTTGTTTTTTTTCTTAAAACAGATCTGAAGTTATCTTCTTTCATCTTAAAAGAAAAGCAAGGAAATCTTGCTTAAAACATCTTCATAAAAAAACCTTACTCTTCTCCCTTTGCAGCCACCCTCTCATCCACTGCTCCTACCACCGTCCGCCAACACCACCACCCACCGTACGCCGCCACCACCACCCCCGTACCCCGCCGCCACCGTCCACCACCATCCACCGCCACCACCACCGTCCACCACCCACCATCCATCACCACCACCGTCCACCACCCACCATCCATCACCACCACCGTCCGCCACCACCACCACCATCCATCACCGCCACCACCACCATCCATCACCCACCACCACCACCATCCATCACCGCCACCACCACCACCATCCATCACCGCCACCACCACCGTCCACCACCCACCATCCATCACCACCACCGTCCACTACCCACCATCCATCACCACCACCGTCCGCCACCACCACCACCATCCATCACCACCACCGTCCACCACCCACCATCCATCACCACCACCACCATCCATCACCGCCACCACCACCATCCACCACCATCCATCACCACCACCGTCCACCACCAACCAAAACCATCCATCACCACCACCCATTGTCCACCACCACCATCCACCGCCACTACCCACCGTCCGCCGCCACTACCACCATCCACCACCACCACCTTCCACCACCCACCAAAACCAAATCGGCATGGCAAGCAAAGACTAAAAACTAGATGTAACTTGAATAAATGACTTCTATCTTGTGAGATAAGTTTGACAGTTATGCAGACAGTATCAGCTTATAAAAACAAACAGTCTTATATTTTCAGCTTGCAGATCTTCAGACCACATCTTCAGTTGCAGACATGAAAACAGATGAAATCAGCTTGCAGACAGTTTATGTCTGCAAAAACAAACAGCACCTTAATGTTTCATTTTTTGGTTATCAAATGCTTAAACGGGCCATTGGCATAACTGTGATTTACCCTTTGTTTTTTACCACTATATCGTTGAATGAAAACCATATTAGAGTTATGGAAATGTTTTTTTTCCTTTAAATCTTATGTATCGGGTTGGTGAAGAAGTAGTAAGAAAGAAATTTAGGCATACATGTAAAGCAGTTCAAGAAAGAAGTAAAAGCGTGTACATTGATGTTTGAGGCCCGGACTTGAACTCTATAAAAGCGTCTCAAGGTTAGCTCAAATTCAACCATTCAATGTTTATTTATATCTAACGGGCCAACTAAAAACTCGATTATATACGAGTATGTAGTATAAATATATGTATATATATGTGTATGTTGTATAAAAAATATATAATAATGCATATATATATAAGCGGACTGGACCGGAAACTTAAAAGGGCAAAATCAGACCGTTAATAAAGGGCCGGTTCTGGCTCTACACGGGGTTGGAACATTATATCACGGGTTTGCGGGTTTTTGATATAGTTTTTAAGCTTCATTTTATTAATGTAACTATGTTTCTCGGGACGGTTTCACGGATGGGGTTTATGGGTTTCGCGAGACGGTTTCATGGGTCAAACCCATTATTAATGTAACTGTGTTTTGTTAGGAAAGTTCTACGGTTTGGGTGAAGACCTCGGTTCGGGTTGCATGTATGAAGACATTGGTTCAGAATGAAGACGTTGGTTTAGTTGTATATAACTTTCATTTTTAAACATATATATTTGTGGTACTGTGATTTTTTTTTTTGTATATTTGAAACATTTTTGTATATTGTTTTCATTTTTAGGTATATATATTTGCGTATATTGGGTTTCAATGGAAATAGAAACAAAAAAAAATTGATAGGTCATTTTGCACGAAATAGTTCAGAGGGGTATAATAGTCATTCTGCATAGCCATTCAGACGTCCAACCAAACAACACTTACTGGTTGAGCACTTACTGGCTCAGAGCCTCTTAATCATTTAGACCTCTTAATCATTCAGCATTTAATGGTTCAATACTTGCCAAACAGCCAACGAAATAAAACACATATTCCGATATATTTATAGGACATGAGACTTATATCTCCTTTAAAATAAAAATTAAAAGCCTCAGCTGATTGGGTTTGCTTATGATAAATCGATATAAAATATAATCTTAGCCATGTATATGTTCCCGTATGGCGACACAACATTTTCCTAAAGATCAGATAAACCAAGCTAGCCACGACAAAAACACTATCAAATTATGACACACTTACATATCATTCCAGTCAAGAATACATGCATCTAAAAGTCACTAGAAACATGTGATTTAGAATAAATTAAGGATGCAAAGATCACCTACGAAGAAAACGCATGTTGCAAAGTTTATATCAGAGAATACAGCATCAAAGATGAAGTCAAATGCTTATCATAAAAGATCATATTCTACATCTTGGTAGGGTCGTCTTCGAGTATCACTTAAAATTTTGAGGCTCGGGTGAGCATAAAAAATGGTCTTTGAAATCATATTTTTAATTATGTTATAAATAATTTGACAATTTTACCAACTAAGTTGCATTTCAAAGAATAATACCGACCAAAACAAAATAATAATAATAATAATAATAATAATAATAATAATAATAATAATAATAATAATAATAATAATAATAATAATAATAATTACTAAAATAGCCAATATAAAACACAAATTAATGTTTTTTCTATGAAAATATAAACATCACCAATGAGAAAATTGAATCCATGACTTTCGATTCCGCGCACTTCCACTCTTTCCATTGTACTAAGAAGTCATTTATATTTTAAAACTAAAATACATATAATTTTTTTTAACAATGATGGGTCTCACGGGATAATATGCTTGAGTCTGTCGCCGTCCTCGACCCCCTAGGGCCGGCCCTGTATTTTGAAATACGTGTTTGGTTGCATTATACAATTTCCAATCCTTTTCAGTTAACTAAGTTTTGTCTCATTGAATTAGTAAAGTTTTTAACTAGGCGGCATAATTGTTTTATAACTAGGTAGCATTAGCGGTGTATTTCGAAAAAACCGATCTGAAAAAAATCGAAAATCCAAAAAGAAACTAAAATGAAAAAACCGAAAACAAATGGTTTGAAATATACAAAAATCGAAGTTTTGGTTTTAGCCAAAAACCGCATCAAACCAGACCACGTACACCCTAGGTAGCATAACTGGTCCAATAGTATCGGTTTATTCTCTAAGTCCCGAAATACTAGTTTAACATCATCATAAATTGTGTTGTTAACACTATACAATAAGTCATAGTGTCATACTATGTCTGATGACGAGTGTTATATAAGCCTTTATGGTAGAAAATTATTACGTCACTACTCCCTACATTAATGAAATGAGTTTCGTCTATGTTTTTCTCTAGTTTGTTGATTACAATATGTTATCAGCACTCTAACGCTATTAACAATAATTAATTTGAGAGTGTGGAGTCGAATTCTTTGAAAACTTAATAAACAAACAAACAAACACTTAGAAACTTAATTATTATAGTTTATTTTGCTGCCACAAGTACATGATCCATGTTTACATTTTGGATGCTGCCAAAACCAGAAGCAACGACAGTCGCCATCCACACTACAATGTTTTGAAATCACGTCATTAGGATTGCTTTCAACACTCCCTCCTTCAACACCTATTCGATTTGATTCTGTTAATCATCATAAAATTAATAAAAACAATTGCATCCGTTACGTAAACATAAAATTGATGAGCTGAATTCTAAATATTTTTTGTTCTCTTAAATTTTAATTTATTTGGCATTTCATAAAATTCAAATATTACATGGTTGCCCATATATTATCTTGCAAAAAATGGTTATGCGAAGGTTTTACAATTCACTTTTTGCATTTTGATTTGTGGAAAAAGTTTGTAGGGCGACGGGTGGATGTGGCATACACTTTTTTTTTTGAAAAATGATCAAAATGGCTCATTTGATCACACAAATTTCTTAACTAACCCATACAACTAATTAATACCCAAAATGATCTTTTTTCTAAACGGAAGGATCTACCATATTAGAACTGGCATCCGACAGATCTATCTGACACCCTTTCGATTTTGAACCAGCCACATCTTGACACATATGCACTTAAACGGTCGGGTCCAACCGTTTTTAGAAAATCCGACCGTTTAGTTTTGGCGCCATTTATTAAACAGTAGGTCCAATGGTTATTTAAACGGTTGGCCAACAGATCTATTCTGTCGGGCCTTCTTATCTATTCCGCCGGGCCTTCATACATATTATGTCGGACATTCATATCTACTACGTCGACCAAAAGATATATTTCGACATCCTTCATATCTACTCCGTCGACCAACATATTTATCCTGACAGCCTTCACATCTATTCCGTTGGGTCATCATATCTATTCCGTTGGGCCATCGTTTAAGAACCTGTGTTGAAGTTTTGTGTATCGTCACATACCACCCAAACATGTACCTTTTTTTTTAATTTTACAATCCACTAAATTTATGGGTTACTACTCTTATCCCTTAAAATTTTCACTAAAATAGAATAATGTTTTGATTATTTGTTTTTTTATTATTGATTATTTATTTAAATATAAAGATATGAATGCCCCGATTAAATAGATATGAAGACCTGACGGTATAGATACGATGAGCCGACTTAAGAGATGTGAAAGCCGACAAAATATATGTGAAGGTCGCCATAATAGATACGACGCCCGACGAAATATATGTGAAGGCCATCATAATAGATACGATGGCCCGACGGAATAGATGTGGAAGGCCGTCATAATAGATATGTTGGTCGACGAAGTAGATATGAAGACCGTCAGAATAGATCTGTTGGTCGACGGTGTAGATATGAATGTCCGACAGTATATGTATGAAGACCCGACATAATAGATCCGTTGGCCAACCATTTATTAAACCGTCGGACCAACCGCTTAAGTAACGATCTGCACCAAAACAACATGGTCTATTTTTAAAAAACGCAAGGGTGTCAGCAAGATCCGTCGAATGTCAGTTCTATTATGGTGGATCATTTTGTTTAAAAAAAAGATAATTTTTGGTATTATTTAGTTTGAGGGGTCAATTAAGAAATTTATATGATCAAATGGGTCATTTTGATCATTTTTCCTTTTTAATTATTTTGTTTCCTTATATATATATGTCTTAAAGCCGAGTACAAGCATTTCACATAAAATATACTACACCCGTCCAATTAAAAGTGTCAATATTCTCTTTTTATTTGTCTCATTACGAATGTCACTTTCAAAATTTGTTAGTCAATTTCTAAGTTTCTCATTAAACACATACAACTAGCGTTAATAAATAATATTGATGAATCCAATCTTCAATGATATTATTGTCATTTGGTAAGTAAAAATGTAACCATTCAATTTGACTTAAACTTTGTATTTTTCAAATTATGACACTTTTAATGGTACAAAGATAATATATGTCTTTTTCTCATAGAGTTTAATAGTACCAAATAACGTTTATGGTTTCATTTTAATTTTAATAAGCTATTTAGTTTATATATTATTATTATTATTATTGTATACTATATTTTATTAATTCAAACCCGATTAAGTTGCGAGTTAATCGACCGGAATATAAGCGTTACGTTTTTACGGTTAGTTTTTGTTTGCTTTAACAGTACCATCATAACACGTTTGACTATTCTACAAAAGTTTTCGGATATTGTCAACGTCCTCTTGTTGTAACACGTGGTGTAAGGCCCCGTTACCGGTAGCCCTACTTTCGTGTTGGATTTACTCATAAACGCAGTTCTAATATCAGATTTAATAAAAAAAACATTCGCGGAATATAAAAACTTTAATAAAACATTTCAAAACAATTCAAAACTTGTCTTAAACAACCAACTTGTCTTTAGAAAACTAAGTAATTAAAACATAACACGCCCTGAGCCTTCCGATGTCAGTCTCTTATTCAACGCCACGTGTCCCCTCAAGTGAGCTGCCTCATCCTACTCACCTGCGTGCATACTAAAAGTCAGCTACGCTGAGTGAGTTCTAGTTAATCATACATTATACAATACACACAAACTTATATTCTTTCATTCATACTTTCATACTTTCTTTTGTACTAACTTGCTTTCATATCTTACGTTATAAAGAGCATTACGCCCTACATTCCTCGAGTATTATTAGGGCTCGGTACCCTCCTTCCTCGAGTATTATTAGGGCTCGGTACCCTCCTTCCTCGAGTATTATTAGGGCTCGGTACCCTCTTTCCTCGAATATTTGTAGGGTTCGGTTCCCTAGTTCTCGAATATTAGTAGGGTTCGATTCCCTCTTCGTTACCATACAACCATACATCATACCTCAAGTATTATTAGGGCTCGGTACCCTTTTCGTAACCATACAACCATCCTTTCATTCTTTTATTAACTTTATCACGTTCATACACATAAGCATACATATCATACTTACCTTATTCATAGCGTTACAACCTGACAGTACGTGCAATATCCGAAGATCGTTCACGTACCATCAAGCAATCATTCAGACATTTCACATTATTCACATAAGGCATACACTTATCTCTTAGGATAAGCGTATTAACAAACATATTGAGTATGAACACAGCCCTGAAAACATAACACATAAATGGGGCTAGAAACTCACCTGAAGTCGGTTACGTTCACCGTTAATTGTTATTCCTTTATTCAGTTGGGCGCGGCTAACTGTATAACAATTACTCGTATTAATTATCTATTACTAGCCATATCACTGGCTTATTTGTAATTAATTCATTCCTTTCTAAGTTCAGGGACCATTCTGTCCTTCTGTTAAACTTCAATTCGTTACTTTGGTCTTAGCGAAGTAGACCTTCTAATTCGTTATCTTTGTTAACGAATGGTCTTAAATAATCAAGGGTAATTCGTTACCCTTTTCCTTAACGAATCGGATAAAGAATCAAGCCTACTTCGTTAGGCTTCCTTATGCGAATCAGCTAAAGAATCACCCTCTGGTTCTCTAAGTTCCCTTAGCGAATCAGCTAAAGAATCACCCTCTAGTTCTCTAAGTTTCCTTAGCGAACTAGCTAAAGAATCACCCTCTGATTCTCTAAGTTTCCTTACCGAACTAGCTAAAGAATCACTTTCTGGTTCTCTAAGTTTCATTAGCGAACTAGCTAAAGAATCACCTTCTAGTTCTCTAAGTTTCCTTAGCGAACTAGCTAAAGAATCACCCTCTAGTTCTCTAAGTTTCCTTAGCGAACTAGCTAAAGAATCACCCTCTAGTTCGCTAAGTTTCCTTAGCGAACTAGCTAAAGAATCACCCTCTGATTCTCTAAGTTTCCTTAGCGAACTAGCTAAAGAATCACCATCTAGTTCGCTAAGTTTCCTTAGCGAACTAGCTAAAGAATCACCCTCTAGTTCGCTAAGTTTCCTTAGCGAACTAACTAAAGAATCACCCTCTAGTTCGCTAAGTTTCCTTAGAGAACTAGGGTTAGGTCAGGGAACATTCCCTGACACCTTTATCTTTTCCGGCGCCGTCATCGCCGGAAAACCGCGTTTTCGTCGGAAAAACGAGATCTCACTCGTTCTTCTACCGTTTTCATCGTTTTTCGTCCCGTTTGATCCAGATTTGAGCTAGGGTGATCCCTAAACTCATCTTAGGTCCGGTTTATACCCGATTCCACCCGGATCTTGTGATTTAAACGGTTTAACGGTGTCGGCTCGTCGTTACGCGACTATAACTAACGTTTTAGGCTCGTACAATATTAAACTATCATTACCTCGGGTCGGTGCTCGGTTTCCTTCTTGATTTCGGCTAGAGATAAGGAAGAATTAGAGAGAAATCTTAAGTGTGTGTTTTGGGTGGTGTATGGAATATGTGTGAATGAGGATTAAATGGATATTAAGGGTTTATATATATATATATGGATCATGGGCTTAAGCCCATGGTCTTTCCTTCTTTCTTTCCTAACCCAAGTCCATAACCCATATTCATTTACCCAACACTAGCCCAACTCAAATTCTATTTATCTAAACCGATAACGACCCACTATGAAATAACGAAATTTATTTTTATTATAATAACCGAAAGTAGGATGTTACAATTATTCCCTCCTTAAAGAGGTTTCGTCCCCGAAATCTAACTATTACATAAACAAATTTGGGTAAAACTTGCGCATCTCATCCTCCGTTTCCCAAGTAGCATCTGAACCTTTGCGATGCTTCCATATCACCTTCAATAAAGGTATAACCTTGTGACGAAGTTGCTTCTCCTTGCGGTCAACTATCTCGATCGGTTGCTTAATGTAGTTCAACTGTTCATCAACCTCAATATCCATTAATGGCACGTGGGACGTGTCATCAGCTAGACATTTTCTCAGATGAGAAACATGGAAGGTTGAATGAATTCCTTCTAACTCTTCTGGCAAGTCTAGTTTATAAGCCACTTCGCCTGCACGATCTATAATTTTAAACGTCCAATGTACCTCGGACTCAACTTCCCCCTCTTCCTAAAACGGATAATTCCTTTCCAAGGAGAGACCTTGAGCATCACATTTTCACCAACGTTAAACTCAATCGGTCGTCACCATTTATCAGCATACGACTTCTGTCTGTCTTGAGCAGCTTTCATTCTTGCATTGATCTGATCGAACTTCGAAGAGGTTTCTTGCACAACTTCTAGGCTTCCCATCTCTTTCTGGCTAATCTCTCCCCAACACACCGGGGTCCTACATCATCTACCGTAAAACATCTCAAATGGTGGCATACCAATGCTTGAATGGTAGCTGTTGTTATTGGAGAACTCTGCTAGGTGCAGATGATCGTCCCAACTTCCTCCAAAGTCCAAAACACAAGCACGTAGCATATCCTCAAGGGTCTAGATCGTCCTTTCAGACTGCCCATCGGTTTGAGGATGATACGCCGTATTGATGTTCAACCTCGTCCCCATAGCTTCATGGAATTTCTTCCAGAACCTCGAAGTAAACCGTGTATCTCTATCAGACACGATCGATAACGGTACTCCATGCTTTGTTACAACTTCTTTAATGAACAAGCTTGCTAACGTTTCTGACGAGATGGCCTCTCGTATGGGCAGAAAGTGAGCACTCTTGGTCAAACGGTCCACAATCACCCAGATAGTATCATGATGCTTAGTTGTACGAGGTAGCTTAGTTATGAAATCCATGGTGATGTGTTCCCATTTCCACTCAGGTATCTCTAGCGGTTGCATCTTCCCATAAGGCTTCTGATGTTCGGCTTTGACTTGTAAGCAAGTTAAGCACTTACTGACATAAGCTACTACATCATTCTTCATTCCAGGCCACTAGTAATCTCTTTTCAAGTCTTGGTACATCTTTGTAGCTCCAGGATGGATTGAGTACCTTGACTTATGAGCTTCATCTAAGATTCGACTTCTAAGATCACCATGGCGTGGGATACACATACGGTCGAACCTAGTCTTAACTCCATGAGTGTTTTCCATCAACTCATCTTGCTGGTCATAAATCCTTTCTTTCTTTACTAACCCTTCATCTACTAACACCTCTAACTGCACCTTGATGATTTCTTCAAAAAGACTTGGGTTCATGATCAACTTGTATGACTTTACTGTTGCAAGGACTTTCTCATTCTTACGACTTAACGCGTCAGCGACCACATTAGCTTTACCGGGATAGTACTTAATGTCGCAGTCATAATCCTTAATCAACTTCAACCATCTTCTCTGCCTCATGTTCAATTCTTTCTGCTCGAAGAAGTACTTTAAACTCTTATGATCTGTACAGATAGTACACTTAGTACCGTACAGATAATGCCTCCATATCTTAAGAGCATGCACTACAGCTGCTAACTCTAAATCATGCGTCGGATAAGTACTCTCATGAACTTTCAACTGTCTAGACGCGTAAGCTATCACCTTTCCTCGTTGCATCAACACGCAACCTAACCCTTGATGCGAGGCATCTGCACACACAACCAAATCCTCATCACCATCGGGTAGAGTAAGGATTGGAGCTTGTGTGAGTCTTTTCTTCAACTCCTCAAAAGCTTCTTCAAGAAACTTACCCCAACTGAATACTACCGACTTTCGGGTCATTCCGGTCAATGGTGCGGATATCTTAGAGAAACCTTCGATGAATCTCCTATAGTAGCCAGCTAACCCTAGGAAGCTTCGTATATCAGTCAGATTCTGTGGAGTCTTCCAATTTGTTATCGCTTCAATCTTAGCTGGGTCCACGGTAATCCCTTCAGGATTGATCACGTGACCTAGAAATTGCACTTCTCGCAACCAGAACGCGCATTTCGAAAACTTAGCGTACAACTTCTCTTTCTTCAGGACTTCCAATACCTCTCTCAAATGCTCAGCATGATCAGTCTCATTCTTTGAATAAATCAGTATGTCATCGATGAACACGATAACTGACTTATCCAACATCGGCCGACACACCCTATTCATCATGTCCATAAATGCTGCAGGAGCATCGTTAGACCGAATGACATTATGAGGAACTCGTAGTGTCCATACCGCGTTCGAAACGCTATTTTAGGGATGTCTGCCTCTTTCACCTTTAGTTGGTGATAGCCTGATCTAAGATCTATTCGTGAGAACCAACTTGAACCTTGCAGTTGGTCAAACAGATCATCAATCCTTGGCAAAGGATATCTATTCTTTACCGTAAGCTTATTCAACTCGCGATAGTCTATGCACATTCTCATACTCCCATCCTTTTTCTTCACAAACAAAACCGGTGCACCCCACGGAGAAACACTCGGTTTGATAACCCTTGTCGAGGAGTTCTTGCAGTTGGGACATCAATTATTTCATCTCGGACGGTGCTAGACGGTAAGGCGCTTTCGCGACAGGTTGGGCTCCTGGTACTAAATCTTTTTGGAATTCTATCTCTCGCTCCGGTGGCAACCCCGGAAGATCCTCAGGGAATACTTCTGGGTAGTCGCACACAATAGGAACATCTTTCATTTCTTTCGTCTCGCCCGTAGCGTTGACGACATACGCCAGGTAGTCACCGCACCCTCGCCTTAACAATCCTTCGGCTTTTATCATCGAAATGACATTAAGCCCATAACTTTCCTTATCACCATAAACCGTCACCGCACTACCATCCAAGGACTTTAACCTTATTATCATACTCTTACACACTATCTGAGCTTCAAACTCAGACAGCCAATCCATACCCAAAACCACATCGAACCATCCTAAGGTCATAACATACAAGGTAACAGGGAACTCATGTCCCTCCAATTCTATCTTGCAGTCCTTAACCATTTTCATTGTTTTAACCGAAGTGTCACTAGCGGTTTCTACTATAAGAGTTTCAGACACTCGGCAACATTTAATTTTAGCTAGTTTACTAAATGGTGTGGCTACGAAACTTTTGTTTGCGCCCGAATCAAACAATACTGAAGCGGAAATACCGTTTACTAGAAACGTACCTGTGACGACATCTGGAATCTGCTTAGCTTGCTCCTGGGTCAGCATGTAGGCTCTGGTTCTTGGCCTAGCTTGCTCAGTATCCTTCTTCCCACTCCCTCCAGCTTCACCCTCGGTACACTCCCTAGAAAAGTGACCTGTCTTACCACACTTGTAGCATGCAGGGTTAGAACTGCACTCATGAGCATAATGACCTGCCTTCCCACACTTGTAGCAAACATTCGACCCAACTCTACACTCTCCAGCATGCATCTTTCCATACTTATGACATGTATTCGAACCCTTTCCCCACCTACACTCACCACTGTGTGCCTTGCCACAAGTCTTGCACGACCTGTTCTCCCAAACTCTCGGCTGCTTGTTCTTAGGGTTCCACATCTGGGTACCGGGTCATTTAGCAGGAGCGACCCATTTCTTCTCTTTCTTCTCGTCTCCCACCACCACATTATCCACAGCCAGGTCTGCATAGACCATCTCTGCGAGTTCGACAGCAGAATCGAAAGTAGCAGGTTTACTTGTCCTGACTAACATGCGGACTCTCTGTGGCAATCCCCTCACATAACACTTGATTCTCTTAGCCTCAGTGTTGACCATATCGGGCACCAACCTAGACATTCGGTTGAACTCAGTGGTGTACTCACGATGTGTCATCGTCCCAGCTTTCAAGTTTAGGAACTTCATCTCCGCCCTTTCAACTTCTGCATCAGCATAGAACCTCTTCATCACTAACTCCTTCAGATCCTCCCACTTCATGGCCTTGATTTCCTCTCGACTCCTTCTTTGCTCAATTGATTCCCACCAATACATTGCCTCATCTTCAAACGATTGGGTGGCATAACCGACAGCTTGGTCAGGACGACACTCGCTGATTCGGATAATTTTATCCATGGCGGTTATCCACTGAAGAGTGGCGATGGCATCTCCCAAACCAGTCAGCTTCGGCGGGTCACATCCTTTGAAGGACTTATAGTTGCACCCGCCTCGGCCTCTCTTCCTGTCATCGGCTTTCACAGACCTAACTCCACTCGAGGCCTCCCTCTCTTCTTCTTCATTTCTCACACCATCACCCCCTGGCCCTCCAGTAGTCCCTTCCCGACTTCCATCAGACCCTCCCGGAGTAATATTCTTCACAGCAGTGGCTACAGCTTGAACAATAGCTGCTTGAATTGCGGGATCCAGTTGAACCCCTTCGTTGTTGACCGGACCTCCTCCAGCTGCACTCCCCTCATCTCCGGTGTTGGAAGTTGTCTCAACCGAAGGTTGCTGAACACGACGAGGCCTGCCGCGTTGTCCAGTGCGACCTCCAGCTCCAGCAATGTCTTCAGCTCTAGCCATCGTATTCTAAAAGGGAAAACACAAACGTCATCACTTAAGGAACTATTTAGTACAAGGATAGTAAGGCTAACAGGTAATAACGGTGGCCAATTGTGATTAGCTGATCACGTTACTTTCCGTGTCCTATACACTTCCCCTTATGAGTCTATTTGTGCTGGTTCTATTCTAAACAGTTAATCAATCAAATAATCCTATCCCTAACATTCACATATCCTTTCTTTAGCAATCAAGCTAACATTAACATACATATTTATCCACACACTTTACCGTTACTGGACTTGCTTGAGTGACACATGACATTCTTGAACTGGCATCTTCTTTCTTTTCTTACTTAAATCCCATTCTCTGTTCGAGTCTAAGCATGTAGGATGCTTAAATCTCTCGAACTTTGCTCTGATACCAACTTGTAAGGCCCCGTTACCGGTAGCCCTACTTTCGTGTTGGATTTACTCATAAACGCAGTTCTAATATCAGAGTTAATAAAAAAAAACATTCGCGGAATATAAAAACTTTAATAAAACATTTCATAACAATTCAAAACTTGTCTTAAACAACCAACTTGTCTTTCGAAAACTAAGTAATTAAAACATAACACGCCCTGAGCCTTCCGATGCAGTCTCTTATTCAACGCCACGTGTCCCCTCAAGCGAGCTGCCTCATCCTACTCACCTGCGTGCATACTAAAAGTCAGCTATGCTGAGTGAGTTCTAGTTAATCATACATTATACAATACACACAAACTTATATTCTTTCATTCATACTTTCATACTTTCTTTTGTACTAACTTGCTTTCATATCTTACGTTATAAAGAGCATTACGCCCTACATTCCTCGAGTATTATTAGGGCTCGGTACCCTCCTTCCTCGAGTATTATTAGGGCTCGGTACCCTCGTTCCTCGAGTATTATTAGGGCTCGGTACCCTCTTTCCTCGAATATTAGTAGGGTTCGGTTCTCTAGTTCTCGAATATTAGTGGGGTTCGATTCCCTCTTCGTTACCATACAACCATACATCATACCTCGAGTATTATTAGGGCTCGGTACCCTTTTCGTAACCATACAACCATCCTTTCCTTCTTTTATTAACTTTATCACGTTCATACACATAAGCATACATATCATACTTACCTTATTCATAGCGTTACAACCTGATAGTACGTGCAATCCGAAGTACGTTCACGTACCATCGAGCAATCATTCAGACATTTCACATTATTCACATAAGGCATACACTTATCTCTTAGGATAAGCGTATTAACAAACATATTGAGTATGCACACAGCCCCGAAAACATAACACATAAATGTGGATAGAAACTCACCTGAAGTCGGTTACGTTCACTGTTAATTGTTATTCCTTTATTCAGTTGGGCGCGGCTAACTGTATAACAATTACTCGTATTAATTATCTATTACTAGCCATATCACTGGCTTATTTATAATTAATTCATTCCTTTCTAAGTTCAGGGATCATTCTGTCCTTCTGTTAAACTTCAATTCGTTACTTTGGTCTTAGCGAATTAGACCTTCTAATTCGTTATCTTTGTTAACGAATGGTCTTAAAGAATCAAGGGTAATTCGTTACCCTTTTCCTTAACGAATTGGATAAAGAATCAAGCCTAGTTCGTTAGGATTCCTTATGCGAATCAGCTAAAGAATCACCCTCTGGTTCTCTAAGTTTCCTTAGCGAACTAGCTAAAGAATCACCCTCTGATTCTCTAAGTTTCCTTAGCGAACTAGCTAAAGAATCACCCTCTGGTTCTCTAAGTTTCCTTTGCGAACTAGCTAAAGAATCACCCTCTGGTTCTCTAAGTTTCCTTAGCGAACTAGCTAAAGAATCACCCTCTGGTTCGCTAAGTTTCCTTAGCGAACTAGCTAAAGAATCACCCTCTGATTCTCTAAGTTTCCTTAGCGAACTAGCTAAAGAATCACCCTCTAGTTCGCTAGGTTTCCTTAGCGAACTAGCTAAAGAATCACCCTCTAGTTCGCTAAGTTTCCTTAGCGAACTAGCTAAAGAATCACCCTCTAGTTCGCTAAGTTTTCTTAGTGAACTAGGGTTAGGTCAGAGAACATTCCCTGACACCTTTATCTTTTCCGGCGCCGCCTTTCCGGCGCCGTCATCGCCGGAAAACCGTGTTTTCGCTGGAAAAACGAGATCTCACTCGTTCTTCCACCGTTTTCATCGTTTTTCGTCCCGTTTGATCCATATTTGAGCTAGGGTGATCCCTAAACTCATCTTAGGTCCGTTTTATACCCGATTCCACCCGGATCTTGTGATTTAAACGGTTTAACGGTGTCGGCTCGTCGTTACGCGACTATAACTAACGTTTTAGGCTCGTACAATATTAAACTATCATTACCTCGGGTCGGTGCTCGGTTTCCTTCTTGATTTCGGCTAGAGATAAGGAAGAATTAGAGAGAAATCTTAAGCGTGTGTTTTGGGTGGTGTATGGAATATGTGTGAATGAGGATTAAATGGATATTAAGGGTTTATATATATATATGGATCATGGGCTTAAGCCCATGGTCTTTCCTTCTTTCTTTCCTAACCCAAGTCCATAACCCATATTCATTTACCCAACACTAGTCTAACTCGTATTCTATTTATCTAAACCGATAACGACCCACTATGAAATAACGAAATTTATTTTTATTATAGTAACCTAAAGTAGGATGTTACACATGGGTTTACGTAAATATTTTTTAAATTTCAAAGACGTTCAACTTTTCATCAATTTAACGCGTGACATTTGAAATGGTTTTTTTAACGGATCTGTCGCAACGTATGAGTTGCAAAATACTAGTGTTTAAACAAATCTTTCACAACTCGCGGTTTATGAAATACTTGTTTATGTAAAGAAGTTAGAAAATAATTCATGATTAAATTGAAATAATATTTAACAAAATCGAGATGACTAACCACTGGAGAGAAGCAAAAGTGCAGCCAGAATGAAAACTTTGAACAAAGTAATCTTCATATCTTTTTGAGCCAGAAAAAAGAAAGAAAAATTATTTGTTACTATGAGGAAAAAAGATCTACATGGGTATGTGTATATATATACGAACCTTACATAAGCTACCACATGTGATAGCATTAAATGTGATTATATTCTAGAAAGAGAGATATAATTTACATTTTAAGCCAGGCGAATTTATTGGTATCAATATTTTCCTTTAACATCTCACTTGTGGCTTAATAATAGGAGGCTTCGATTTTTAATTGAAGACTAAAGTTCGAATCTCACTTGTGTAACTTTTGAGTGGAGATTTGAGGGCCATGTGTAAAGGTTGTCAATTCAAACCCTAAGTCCACTTGTGTAACTGTTATACAGTTTTGTTATATATATGTATGTATAACAAAACTGTCACATTACCATCACCCCCACTAAATTCCATCACTAGTGATGGAATGTGGTGCGGTGAGGTGGCACAGCACCATTGAGTATGATGGGTGATAGATTTGGAACAACCCCCTTCCCCCTTATATCTATTTTATGGAATCAAATTTAGAATTGAAAAGTGAATATTATTATGACAGAAGATACATTTATAATATTGTTACAAGCTAATGTCAAAGAGATAATTTGGTACAAGTAAATGACAATAAATACAAAACACATATCTTTTATAAAGTCTTGATTTCCTGCATAATTTTAAGTTCCAAAATAAGTTAAAAAACTTGAATTAAATGTGATTGTATCTTAATTATTGACGGTCATGACATAAAAAACAATACACACACAAGAAAAACATTTATCCAATAAAATGTCTAATAAATCAATTTATTTTTATTATAGCAATATGTTTTTTAGACACTTGAATCCTTACGATTGGTCTATTCCTATTATTTCCATAAATACCAAGTCATCTTATAATTTCCTGCTAATAAAATACTTCAGAACTATTATTATTATTATTATTATTATATCTGTTTTATGGAATCAAATTGAGAATTGAAAAGTGAATATTATCATGACGGAACATACAATTTATAATATTGTTACAAGCTAATGTCAAGGAGATAATTTGGTACAAGTAAATGACACAATAAATACAAAACAAATTGTCTTTTATAAAGTTTTTTTCTAATATAGTGTTGATGGAAAAAATATTTACCACAGTTATGTTGGTTTAAAAATATTTATCAAAATGATGTTTTAGTCACTTATTTATTTCTCTCTTCCAACATTGGATTGCGTTAATTAAATAATTATTGACTTAATTATTATATTAGCTGTACTATACTTAAATTCTAACCACTTTATTTATTTAAATAAAAGGTAAAATAGAATAATTATTTATAAAACAACTTTCATCACATCTTAACCCGTAGTGCCCGAGTGGGCGATGGCTTTGGACGAATTTTGGGTGACTAGTGCGAGCATACCCCCCACCGGACGAAATGTGTGGCAATAGGGGGGGGCAACTATTTATCGCCTCTTCTCTCTTTTGATTTTATTATTATTATAATATGGAGTGAGTGTGATATATATATGTATATATATATTGGGCTACATCACCGTTACACCCCAAATACAAAAACCCACCCTTTACTGACTGGACGTCACATGACGCAAAACGTCTAAATTGTAGCCCCTCCACAACACATGGCTCCTAGTTTGATTTATTGTTGAATATTATCTAGTGATCGATATAGTTAATATACAAACTGTTAAAAATATAACAAATTTTTATCTAAATTTGTGTTGTGCACAACGAACTGGTAATGCTTTTTCTAGTAAGCTGTCATATCATTACAAAGTAAAAACTTAAAAATACTAAAAAGAAAATACATATCTTAAAACTAAGAGATTTATAATGTATGATATACTTTTATTAAACCTATACAATAGTTATATTTATGAAGTATTTTCATGAAACAGTGAAAAGAATCATACGAATATATAATATTGATTTAGAAAAAGAGTGTTGTTTTGTTTCAGGTACAATTTTAATATTAGAACACCATAACATAAATAATAATCTAATTTACTTTATAAATTATAATTAACTTAATGGTTATTAATTAGTTGACATTATTCAATAACATTAGAAGAGAGAAACTAACATATGATTAAATCACTAATTTGGTAAATATTTAATTTGGTAAATATTTTTCATTAATTCAACACCATTTTAGTAAATATTTTTTTTTTCACCAACACTAGTTTGGGATCAATTTCGTCTTTTATATAGTCTTGATTTCCTGCATAATTTAAGTTCCAAGATAAATCAAAAGATTTGAATTAAATGTGATTGTATCTTAGTTATTGACACTAGGATAGTACCCGTGTTACACACGGGTTGACATTAGATAAGTAAGAAAGTGTATATAAACAACCATAAAATATCATAAAATTTACAACTAAAAAGATATCATATATCTCTATATTGGAGATATAGAGAATAACATTGTTTACATAAGCAGTTACTAATTTCACAAACTTAATTTTATAACAAAAGTCATGAAAATATTAGATATTAACAGTCTTATACCAACATGATCTTCAAAATTCCCGTCCTCAAACAAAATCATCCGGCCTTAAAGTCTAAAAAAACAAACGAACAATGGAACTCAATTAACAATTAAACAAAAATGTTAACGTATATCATAATGACTTTATGTGAACACGGGTTGAAAATAGATAAATAATAAAATTAATATAGACAAATATACCAACCATCAACTTCTTCAAAATTTCACCAAAAAAAAACAAATTACCTTCACAACTTAACAAACAAAATAAACGATTATACAAGTTTATTGTATGTTTTTTGAAGTTTTTAGTTATGAACTAAACTAATAACTTAAATATAAAACACAAAGTAAACAATGAAAGTGAAAAATTTAAAGTAATCAACTACATAACTAAGTTATTGGTGTTACCTTAAATTTTATCTTTATATTCCAAAGAGTTTGGAAAATCATCAAAATTTGACTCATAGTTCTCACACTCTAACAACCATTTTACCTTCTAACTAACATCATTTTCCAAATCTAAATGTGCCATTTCTTTTATAACATTAGCAAGCTTCAAGTGACCCAAATCTCTTAAAAGAAACAGATCTTTGGATTCCAATATTGATTTAGGATAATACTCGTGTTACACACGGTGGAACATATTTAAAAACATTATATATATGTAACATCATATAAATTTAATGAAATGCAAATGTTGTATTTATAAATAAATGATACTTTTACATGAATTACAAGATATCATAACTTATTTGAATCAAATACAAAAACATTCAAAAGACTAACAAAGATAAATGAAAAGTTAAAATATTTTATAACTTATATCATTAGTACAATAATAAACAAACAAAGGAAATTAGTCATCAAATCAATAAAACAATTATACAATGTCAATTCAACAAAACTTTTATCTCAATGTTGATTCAAAAGATGAACTTTATCTAAGACATCTATTACACATCAATAACTGTAATATTTAATACTCTAAGATAGTACCCGTGTTTATTTGCACATCAATTTAAAATATTTATTACAAACCATGTTTGAATTAAATATTACCATTTTGAAAACATTTATCATTAACTTCATTTTCGAAATCCAAATGTGCCATTTCTTTTATAACATTAGCAAGCTTCAAGTGATCCAAATATCTTAAAAGAAACAGATCTTTGGATTCCAATATTGATTTAGGATAGTACGCGGTGGAACATATTTAAAAACATAATATACATGTAACATCATATAAATTTAATGAAATGCAAATGTCGTATTTATAAATAAATAATACTTTTACATGAATTACAAGACATCATAACTTTTTTGAATCAAATACAAAAACATTCAAAGACAAAGAAAGACAAATGAAAAGTTAAAATATTTTATAACTTATATCATTAGTACAATAATAAGCAAACAAAGGAAATTAGTCTCCAAATCAATAAAACAATTCTACAATGTCGATTCACCAAAACTTTTATCTCAATGTTGATTCAAAAGATGAACTTTATCTGAGACATCTATTACACATTAATAACTGTAATTTTTAATACTCTAAGATAGTACCCGTGTTTATTTGTACATCAATTTAAAACATTTATTACAAAACATGTTTGAATAAAATATATTACCATCTTGAAAAACATTTATCACTAACTTCATTTTCCAAATCCAAATGTGTCCATTATTTTATAACATTATCAAGCTTCAAGTGATCTAAATCTCTTAAAAGAAACAGTTAATTGGATTTCAATATTGATTTAGGATAGTACCCGTGTTACACACGGTGAAACATATTTAAAAACATAATATATATGTAACATAATATAAATTTAATGAAATGCAAATGATGTACTTATAAATAAATGATACTTTTACATGAATCATAAGACATTATAACTTATTTGAATCAAATATAAAAACATACAAAAACTAACAAAGACTATCTAAGACATTTATTACACATCAATAACTGTAATATTTATTATTCTAAGATAGTACCCGCGTTTATTTTCACATCAATTTAAAACATTTATTACAAACTATGTTGGAATTAAATATTACAATCTTGAAAAATTTATAGTTAGTAACCTACCATCTTGAAAAAAAGGTTAACAAACCATGTTTGAATTAAAAGGTCTAACTTTTAATTTTAAAATGTCATATTTTGACTTCAAAATGTCAAATAATATATATACATTTTTTCAAAAATCCAAAATGTGTCCACGGTCTTTTCTTTTTCCTTGAAGCAAAGTTAATACAATTAATACAAATTAATTATTTGATTTCGGTCAAAACATAATTAAATTCTAATTTATTATTATTGATAAATACACAATTATATGTATAAACATGCATAAATTATGCTTCACTTAAAGACCATTAAAAATTTACGATTACTATTTTCAACATTATAAGTAACTCTTAATAACATAATAATGGATTGTAAGAGAATATTAACTTGTACAAAAATATATAAGATTAACTTATTTACTTGATGGTCAAAAAATATTCAAATTAACTTTAATATTTTCGAATACCAAATTAACTTATTCATTTTTACTATCAAGTAATTATTTTCAAGTAATTCAAATTAATTTTAAAATCAGTTTGTTTATAATATAAATAGAAATGATTTGCAATTAATGTAAATTATAATATGGAAAATGGTTGAAGGTGTAAATTTATAATTATTACCTATTTATAAATTTTTATGATTGTCTATAACGATTATCTATTTATGTAAATTATGCAAGTGTAGAAATAAAATGGATACTTATTAATAGAAATGATAAAAAAATTTGTAATTGCAAATCATGGTTATATGCAAATAAAATATATGGATACTTATTACAATTTTTTAATTTGTATAACAAATTATGGTTATATACAAAAAGTATGTGGATACTTATTTTTCCAATTAACTTTAATATTTAAACGAATTACCTTAATTCGTCTAATGATTTACATATTTTCTTATTTACTTATTTACTTTAATATTAATGTTTAAACTTTAATATATGAACTAAAAATATAACATTTTAAAATTTGACAATTAATTTATTGTTAATATAAAAAAAATTAACCTATATAATTTAGTATTAACTTTAATATTTTCGAAAATCAAATTAACTTATTAACTTTGACTATAAAGTAAATATTTTCAAATAATTCAAAATAACTTTCAAATAGGTTTGTTTATAAATTAAGAAAAGTCTAAGTATATCAAATATGTTACGACTATAAGTTAAGTAAAGTCAAAGTATATCAAATAATTCAAAATTATGTAGTATAAATTAATAACTTATTTATGTAAACTATAATATAAATAGAAATGATAAATAAATCCGTAAATTATAATATATTGTAAAATTGTAATATAAATATAAATCATATAGTTTACTATTATGTAAAATATGGATACTTATTTTCAAATTAACTTGTACAAAAAATATACAAATTAACTTATTTAATTGATGGTCAAAACATTCAAATTAAGTTTAATTTGAAAATAGAAAAATTTTCAAATACCAAATTAGCACTCTTCAATCTCGTTTAATTTTAAATTTTCTAATACCAAATTAAGATATTCACGTTGACTATAAAGTAATTAATTTCAAATAATTCAAATTAACTTTAAAATCGGTTTGTTTATAAATTAAGGAAAGTTAAAGTATATAAAATGTGTTAATGGGATAATTAAATTACAATATTCATGTTAATTAAGTTATTTAAAACATTAAGGAAAGTCAAACTAAATAAATGGTATTAATGGAATAATTCATATCAAATAGATTAAAACATGCCGGAAAAAAATATATATCAAACTTATCTCGGATCTCCGATATACAATCATATTTTATTTTTCACAAACACAAGAAGATGAATATACATGAATATTAACAAAATAAAATATACATCAACATTAAAATTAAAATAAATACATATTATAAACTCATAATCATTCCGTGAAATTAATTATATGAGTCGGCAATTACCTGAAATAATAAAAACGAATATTAATATTGATATTATGGATTATTTAAATTATAACTAATAACCGAAAAATTTTTAAGGTGTTAACGGAAAAACGAAATTTAAAGATGTTACCGGAAAAAATATTGTATAAGCCGTGACACTCATCTAAAATTATAAACTAAAATATTAATGTTGATATTATGCAACAATTGTTATAGGAAATACACATATATGGAAAATGTTACCGAAAAAACTTACCGGAAAAACGTAACAATGGAATATAAGATTTTGATTAACAAACTAAAATAAAATCTTCAGCAAATTAATCGGGTATAAGATTTTAAGTAACTTTGATATATTATTACTATATAAATTTATGATAAAAATTTATAAATTAACTTATACCAAAAATAAATATAAGAATAATTGTTTTTAAATTATTTTAGTCAATATATACCAAAAATATATGAATACTTACTTTTCCAATTAAATTTAATATTTTAAAACGACTTACCTTATTTCGTCTAATTTTTACATATTTATGTAGTGATAATATAAATAGAAATGATTTGAAATTAATGTAAATTATAATATGGAAAATGGATGAAGATGTAAATTTATAATTATTACATATTTATAAATTATGAAAGTGTAGAAATAAAATGGATACTTATTTTTGCAATTAACTTTAATATTCAAACGAATTACCTAAAATTGTCTAATGATTTACATATTTCAAAATTTACTTATTACTTTGATATTAACGTTTAATATTAACGTTGACTATAAAATCACTATAAAATATCTAATTTCAAATAATTCAAATTAACTTTAAAATCGGTTTCACTATAAATTAAGGAAAGTAAAAGAATATAAAATGTTTTAATGGGATAATTAAATTATGATATTTATGTTAATGAAGTAAATTAAAACAATAAGAAAAGTCAAACAAAATAAATGGTATTAATAGATAATTCATATCAAATAAAATATCTCAACGCCGCAAAAAAAATATACATCAAACTTATCTCGGATCTCCGATATACAATCGTATTTTATTTTTTATAAACACAAGAAGAAGAATATACATGAATATTAACAATTAACAAAATAAAATATACATGAAGATTAAAATTAAAATCTATACATACTAAACTGATAATCATTCCGTTAAATTAAATTATATGAGTCGGAAAATACTTGAAATAATAAAAAAGAATATTAATATTGATATTATGGATTATTTTAATTATAACTAATAATTCAACGGGAAAATTTTAAAGGTGTTAACGAAAAACAAAATTTAAAGATGTTACCGGAAAAAAGATTGTATAAGCCGTGACACTCATAGGAAAATGTTACCTGAACTTTATCGCCTGCCATTAAATGAAAGTGGATTAGACAACACCAATTGTAAGCCTCTCTCCCACTTCTTATATGCTTTGATTTGATTCAAAAGAAGTTCGCTTTATCTGCTCTTCAAAAAACACAAATTTTTCTTCGCCACTAGTGGCAACGAAGTTCTTGTTAATTAGCAAGGGGGGTTTCGGTTTTGGTTTCAAACCGAACTTTCAAATCGTAAAAACGTTTATTCATGTTCTAATCCGCGTTTTTGACCAAAAATCTATATGATACTGCTTTGTAAACATGTTTAACATCAAAACATGATTTTACATGTGTAAGGCCCCGTTACCGGTGCCTCACATTTGGACGTTGGATTTACTCATAAAAACAGTTCATAATATCAGAGTTAATAAAAAACATTCGCGAAATCTTAAAACATTCAAACCATCATATTACAAAACCATACTTTGTTGTCTTAACGGGCATTCAAATCATTTAAAACATAAAACATTGTCTTTAGAATAACATAACATTTCTTGAGATGCCAGCTTCTTCAAGTCCATGCCATGTGCTTCCTCTTATGCAAGCTGCCTCAATCTACTCACCTGCGTGCATTCTAAAAGTCAGCCACGCTGAGTGAGTTCTAGTTAATCATACAACATACAATCTGTTCTCATACTTGCACACGTGCCCGAGGGGGTGTACATTATTCATACTTACTTTTCATACATAACTATCCGTTCTATTTAAAGAGCCTTCCGCTCTATAACCTCACAGATATTATAAGGGTCTGGTCCCTAACATCACAGATATTATAAAGGGTCTGGTCCCCAACATCACAGATATTATAAAGGGTCTGGTCCCCAACATCACAGATATTATTAGGGTCTGGTCCCTACCATCACAGATATTATTAGTGTCTGGTCCCTACCATCACATATATTATTAGGGTCTGGTCCCTTTGTTTCGTGTAACTCTACCGTACCTGTTCATACATACTTTCCTTGACAATACGTGCAATCTCCGAAGAGCGTTCACGTACCATCATCATAACATACATACATTATGCATACATCATATATTCATACATACATCATATCTTTCATCATACTTATCAATCATATCTTAACTACCACCTGACGGTACATGCAATATCCGAAGATCGTTCACGCACCGTCAAACAATCATCATACATAAATCATACAAGGCATACACTTACCACTTAAGATAAGTGTATTAACTATCACATCGAGTATGCACACAACCCCGAAAACATAACAAGGAAGTGGGGCTAGAAACTCACCTGAAGGCGGTTGCGTTCACCGTTTATAGTTAATCCTTTCATGAGCTAAGCACGACTAACTGTATAATCATACATATATTAACACGACTCTAACTCTTCCTATCGTATACTTAATTAATCTTACGTATCTAAGCTGGTTTTACTTCATTGGATTATTACCGGTTAGTTAATCGCTACACTTTAACCCTTGAAGGCATCTTTCATAAATCATCAAAGTCCAAGGGTCACTTTGTAATTATATCATTCTTTTCTAAGTCCAGGGACTGTTCTGTCATTTTTTCAAAGTTCTAATTCGTCACTCAGTTCTTAACGAATGGGAATTCATAATGAATTAGCCATTATAGCGAATCTGCCTTTGTAACGAATCAGGCATCTTAACGAACTGGTCCTTATAGCGAATTGAACCTTAACGAACTGATCTGGTCAACGAATGAACCCTATAACGAAGGGGGGGTTCATTCGTCCCTCTCTAAGTGAATGGCCTTAGCGAATGGCCTAGTTCGCCCTTATTTCCTTAAAGAATGACATGCTAGTTCGCTAATCTTTCCTTAGCGAATCGGCTGGCGAATCACACTGTCACACCCTCAAAATCCACTAACGGAGTTTTACCGTTAGAGGGTGTGAACTAACAGGATCGGAATCATTAGTTATAATCAAACCATAAAAACGTTTAAATGAAAATAAGTGCGGAAGCGTAAAACCATAGAAACCAATATTACGTCACGCAGGACGATGTAAAATCAATGATAACAGTTAAAAGTAAGTTTGCATAGTTAAAAGTTTTTTCAAGCAATGCATGTTCCTAAACCGCGCGCCCGCCTCGGCTACCTGAGAATAACATACTAAAAGTGTCAACACAAGGTTGGTGAGTTCACAAGTTAAAATAAAAATAAAGCGATTAGCGTTTGCGTTCAGCGTGTTGCGTTACAGCGTTTTGCGTTACAGCGTTTTGCGTTACCATATAGTGTTATGTCAATTATATATCTATAGGTAGCTAGCCTATAAAGCAAGTATTACTAAGTGTTCGACACCGAAGCTGACTGTTTATCAAGTGCCTTGTCACCAGGTCATCCAGACCATGATACGTGTTAGCCAAAATTACACCCGCTCGACCTCCAGTCGAGTTTAGCGTTGGGTGGGGTTTGTCAAACCCAGTAGTACTACTCAATAGTGACTCACTATTCCAAATATTAACCGGTTCGATGTGTAGGACTTCAATTGTTTCGTTTGCCACTTAGCCTTTACAAGTGATATATAATTTACTAACAAAATCTTAAATGCGTTTATCGGAGTATGTTATCTCCCCCAAGTGAAAAGCGTTTAAAACAGTTTAAAGGGGTAAGTGAAACTCACTGTTTGCGAAGAATTTCCCAAATTAAATCACCAAGATGCGCGTCACAGAAAAACTCTCTCTAGCGTTCTAAAACAACAAAGAGATTTTTCTAAGTGTCGGAATATTATCGAGTCTCTAGACCCGGCACATAATACTTATGCACATAACATGTTTCGTGTTTCGTTTGTGAATCGTGTGTGACTTTAACAATGTATTTGTGATACGTTACATGTTTAAGCAATCATTTACGTGTCACGTATTCATAAAGTACATCACTATCAATTACTTCCCGTAAGGGCAATTTGGTCAACACATAACAATTAGCTAGCAACTATTCCCCACGAGGGCAATTTGGTCAAATCATTACAATCAATTAGCTATTATTCCCCGCAAGGGCATTTTGGTCAAAACACGACATTTATCTTGCAATCATTCCCCTCAAGGGCAATTTGGTCAAAACACGATAATAAATTAGCAAGTATCATGTTTCATGCAATTTCACAAAACTCAGCAGCTAGTTTCACCGAGACAGAAATCCTACTTGAAAGATTGTACTATTCCACCGATCATAGTATCTCAATTAATTCACCAAAAATCATCACAGAAGCATATATGTCTTAGGTTTCCAGAACATATTTTATTATATTTTTATTCCACATATTTTTCTCACAATCATCAAATCATTACAGCAAACTCATAACAGTCAAATTCATGCGCAACAGAATGTTATTTGCAATTCCCGTTAAACGAAAAATCCAATAAATGCAAGACCACTTGGGTTAGGTTCCTAACTCAATGAGTCAACTTCCAGAAGTGGAACCGACCCAATTGGTCTCGTAGTTCATGAGATACAACATTTACAAAACAACCTAACAGCAGGTCTAACAGCTCAGCTTTGCACAATGTTTTTGTAAAATCATAAAAGTTAACTTCTACTTGTCCAAAAATTACAAGTTTATATTCTTTAGAAACTAGACTCAACCTAGTTTACTGTAGTATTAATAATTTCAACCAATTTTCATGCACTTCGTTACAGTCACTTAAACATCAAATACACATTCTGTCCAGAAACTGTTTGCATCCAAACTCAACATATTAACAATCTATGAACTATCATGCATTCATATAACACTCTAGACTCCATAAACACCATCCATGCACATCAATTACACATTACATACATGATTAGGGTTTTTGTTTGAACTCAAATCAAAGACACAACAATCAACATGTAACAATATTCAATCTAGTTATCAAATCATTATCCAATCAACAACAAATCATATTAACTATATATACACATGAAATCGGCAGCTAGGGTTTGCAATTTAACCCAACAAACATCAAAATCAAGTAACAAGGATGTATAGGATAATCGATTATATCTTCCTATCACCTAATTCTTCAATCAAAAGCTTGAATTGAGGGTTGTATGTGTGTGTGAAGGCGACGGCAGCCGAGGGGTGCTTGGGTTCCGATCGGGACTTGTGGGGAAAAGAGAATAGGTTAGGGTTTAGTTATTAAGGATATATTTATAATAATAATAAGTTACACTCAAGTCCCTCCACTATCAATTGTTGTTTTTCTAACTTAACTAACTAGTTTACATCTTGAGTTAACGTTTATAACCATGTTATCACGTAACACATAAGTCTAACACATAATTATCACATAATTACTGTTTTGACGTTTTTCGTTTATTCATCAATCGTTTGCGTCAACTCGTTTGCGTTTCGGTGCAATTCCCGAAAGACTACACATGTAGTAAGCGTTAAGCGTCATTTAAACCCTAGTTTAAATGTAATGAAGTGTGCGTTATAGATTCAGTGATCTTAAGTTTGAATTGACGGAGTTGAGTTAACGGAGTTAACCTGAAATTGACGATTGTCACATCATTTCCATGTTAAAGAATTTTCGTTCCGAAAATTTGAGTCAAGTCGTGATGAGTGTCTGAAAGAGTAAGAAAGAAGAAAAAAAAGAAAATTTTCAGTTTGTCATATCATCCCCTAGTAGAAAGAAATTTCGTCCCGAAATTTAATTCATACCTCCGGTGATGTCTGACGGTTTGCTGGGTTTCGCGGTTTTCTGTGTTTGGTTAGCCCTTCAAAAAGGTGAGGATACTTTTTCATCATTTGATCCTCGCGTTCCCACGTGAATTCCGGTCCACGTCTTGAGTTCCAACGAACCTTAACGATTGAAATTTTGCTGTGCTTGAGCGTTTTGGTTTCCCAATCCAAAACCTTGACTAGTTCCTCAATGAAACGTAACTGTTCATCAACTTGCAGTTCCTCTAAAGGGACTACTTGGGTTTCATCAGATAGGCATTTCTTCAAATTGGACACGTGGAATACATTGTGTACGCTACCGAGTTCCATTGGTAGGTCCAGTCGGTACGCCACCGGACCAATGCGCTCAGTTATCCGGTAAGGACCAACATATCGTGGGTTGAGTTTGTTTCGCTTACCAAAGCGAACCACACCTTTCCAAGGTGAGACTTTGAGTAACACTCGATCGTTCACTTGAAATTCGAGAGGTTTTCGGCGCTTGTCGGCGTAACTCTTTTGGCGATCTCGTGCTGCTGCCATGCGATTTCGGATTTGAACAATCTTTTCCGAAGTTTCGAGAACCAGTTCCGGACCAGTGATTTGGCTGTCACCCACCTCTGCTCAGCAGAGTGGTGATCGACACTTCCGTCCGTACAGCGCTTCAAACGGCGCTGCCTTAATACTTGCGTGGTAGCTGTTATTATACGAAAACTCTACCAAAGGTAAGTGAGGTTCCCAACTTTTTCCGAAATCCAACACGCATGCACGCAACATGTCCTCCAGGGTCTGAATAGTTCGTTCACTCTGCCCATCCGTCTGAGGATGGTATGCTGTGCTAATATCAAGACGGGTGCCTAGTGCCCTTTGCAGCGACTTCCAAAAGTGCGAAGTGAAACTAGAATCTCGATTAGAAATGATTGAGACAGGCACTCCGTGTCTAGACACTACTTCCTTCATGTAAACACGAGTCAGTTTTTCCATTTTGTCCGATTCCTTAATCGCTAAGAAGTGTGCAGACTTAGTCAACCGGTCAACGATCACCCAGATGGTATCGCATCCCGTCGGTGTCTTAGGTAAACCCGTAATAAAATCCATTGAGATGTGTTCCCATTTCCACATTGGGAGTTCCGGTTGTTGTAGTAGACCAGATGGTTTCTGGTATTCTATCTTGACTCTGGCACAAGTCAAGCATTTGCTCACGTAGGTGGCAATGTCGGCTTTCATGTTCGGCCACCAGTAAAGTGCCTTTAAATCATGATACATTTTATCTGAGCCAAGGTGGATAGAATATCGGGACTTGTGAGCTTCGTCCATCACTAGAGTTCTCAACTCTCCGTATCGTGGAACCCAAATTCGGTTCTCAAAATATCGGATCCCGTCCGATCTGGTTTCAAGTTGCTTGCTCATGCCCCGCATGAGTTCTGATGGAAGATTATCATCTTTCAAAGCTTCAAGTTGCGCATCGCGAATCTGATCGGGTAAGCTGGCATGAATCGTGAGTTGCAAAGCTCGCACTCGTCTGGGTTTATCTGTTTCTTTTCTGCTGAGAGTGTCGGCCACTACATTGGCCTTGCCAGGGTGGTACTTGATGGCACAATCATAATCCTTGAGCAGCTCGACCCAACGACGCTGTCGCATGTTCAGCTCCTTTTGGTCGTAAATATGTTGGAGACTCTTGTGGTCGGTGTAAATGGTAAACTTGGTACCGTACAAGTAATGCCTCCATATCTTAAGAGCAAACACCATAGCTCCGAGTTCCAAATCATGGGTCGTGTAGTTCTTCTCGTGAACCCGTAGTTGTCGAGAGGCGTAAGCTATAACCTTCTCGAGTTGCATCAGCACACAACCAAGACCTTGTATAGATGCGTCACAGTGTACCTCAAAATTCTCTGTTCCCTCGGGGAGGGCTAGAATAGGGGCGCTGCAGAGTTTGGTTTTCAACAGTTGAAAAGCGGATTCTTGCGCGTCACCCCAATTGTACTTAGTGCCTTTGTGAGTCAAGGCGGTGAGGGGTTGAGCAATCTTTGAAAATCCCTCGATGAAACGTCGGTAGTAGCCGTCCAGTCCTAGGAATTGCCGCACCTCAGTCGGAGTCTTAGGTGCTTCCCAGTTTTTGATGGCCTCTACCTTACCGGGATCGACATGGATACCATTCTCGTTGATCACATGCCCTAAAAAGTGAACCTCGCGAAGCCAAAACTCGCATTTCGAGAGTTTAGCATACAGTTGTTCCTTCTTCAGCAATTCCAGAATTACCCTTAAGTGCTCTTCATGGTCAGCTTCGTTCTTGGAGTAAACAAGAATATCATCGATGAAAACAATCACAAACCTGTCGAGGTACGCCTTGCATACTCGATTCATGAGATCCATAAATACGGCGGGTGCGTTGGTTAGGCCAAAAGGCATAACCGAAAACTCGTAGTGACCATACCGTGTTCTGAATGCCGTCTTTGAGATATCTTCTTCGCGCACTCTTAGTTGGTGGTAACCGGATCGCAGATCGATCTTCGAGTAGTAACTCGATCCTTGAAGCTGGTCAAACAAATCATCAATTCGGGGTAAAGGATAACGGTTCTTGACCGTCACCTTGTTCAACTCCCGGTAGTCGATACACATGCGGAAGGTCCCGTCCTTCTTTCGGACAAATAAGACCGGGGCTCCCCATGGTGATGAGCTAGGTCGGATAAAACCCTTATCCAACAAATCTTGCAACTGAGTGGACAGTTCCTGAAGCTCCACCGGTGCGAGCCGATACGGGGCTCGTGCTATGGGTGCTGCACCGGGTGTCAACTCGATTTGGAATTCGACTTGACGAATAGGAGGGAGTCCAGGCAAATCCTCCGGGAAAACTTCCGGAAAGTCTTGCACAACCGGTATATCTTCAATTCGCTTCTCCTCCGTGGGTTTCCCAACAATCTGTGCCAAAATTGCCGGATGACCCTTTCGTAGATACTTCTGCGCCTTCATAAGGGTAACGATGCTGGTGGTCATGCCGCTTCTCTCACCCCGGACCGAAATGATCTCGCCGGAAGGGGTAGTAATGTGAACTATCTTGTCGTGACATATAATCTCCGCTCGGTTCTCGGATAACCAGTCCATGCCGACAACGACATCGAAACTACTAAGCGTAAAAGGAATAAGGTCGATATCAAAAATATGACCTGACAGTTTTAACTTACATCCCGCAAGTACATGAGTCGTTACTATAGTCTTACCGTCAGCTAATTCAACAGGAAACTTAGCATCTAACGGAGTTGGAGTTAAGTCTAAGAGTTGGCTAAAGGCTTTCGACACAAAACTCCTATCAGCTCTAGTGTCAAACAATACAGAAGCAAAACAATCGTTCACAGGGAACTTACCAGTCACCACGTGCGGATCATTGCGGGCTTGACCCGACCCAATCACAAAAGCCCTTCCTTTGCCATTGCTTCCACCATTACTGCCACTTCCATTACCTCCATTGTTGTCGTTCTGTTTCAGCTTGGGACAATCTTTCCTGAAATGACCTTCCTGCCCACATTCGTAACATCCCTTCGTCGTCATTGGTGGTTTAGGAGCACCCGTTGCCGCAAAGTCTCCTCTACACTCCTTCGCCTGGTGACCCATCTTCCCGCATCTCTGACACTTGACACGGTTACACGGGCCAACATGATGATAGTTGCACCTATTGCACTTCGAATTTTTCCCAGCATATCCGCTCGAACCCTGCCCGCTACCGTTGTTATTGTTGTTGTGACTCAGATTGTTAAAGCTCCAAGTGAATTCGGGCTTACGGTAGTGTTGTTGCGGTGGGAGGTTCGAGGACGAGGATCTGGTGTTGTCAAACTTCCTCTTTCCGCTGCTCGGGTTGTTGTTGCTGTTGTTGTCATTACTCGGGTTGTCACGGGCCTTAGTGGTTGAACCCCTAGGTGGTAACGCACCTTGGGTCACAGCCTGATCCGTCAGTTTGTGAGCTAAACGGATCGCTTGTTGAATCGTGGCTGGTCTAGAAGACGTCACCATGCCCTGAATCTGCAGTGCTAACCCATCAATGTACATTTCAATCCTCTTACTCGGCGGATCCACCATCCGCGGACACATCACAGCCAACTCGTGAGAACGAGTAGTGTAGGCTTCAATTTCCGAGCCCACCATCTTCAGTGACCAGAATTCTGACTCTAACTTCGAAATCTCTTCTCTCGGACAGTACTCCTCTCGCATCATGTTTTTGAACACCTCCCAGTTCATAGCATTAGCCAGTTCCAATCCAAGGATCTGCACGTTTGAATTCCACCAAGTGAGGGCAGAACCCTCAAGTGTTCCAGCAGCAAATTTGACCCTACTGGCAGGGGGACAATTGCACATCTCAAATGCCGACTCAGCCTTCTCAGCCCAACGCAGGAAGCCTATAGCTACCTCAGTGCCCTTAAACGTACTGGGCTTGCAGTCAAGGTAGTTCTTGAAGGTACACGTTCCACCTGGACCTCCAGCTTGATTCTGAACGTGTGCGGCTAAAGCGGCCGCTGCATGGTCGTTCAACAGAGTTTGGAGTTCAGCTGCAGTCAAGTTGATGCTACCACGTCCACGTCCAGCGTTTCTTCCAGCCATTTCCTAGAATCACAGTATAACATGTTAAACATGAATTTTTCTTTCATATACAACACACCATACATGTAATAAAAAGATAGGTAAGAAAGAAGTAAGAAACAACATCACATCACAACCATATATTAATCTAAATAAAAATTCATGATTAAAACCATTGTATTCGCTACAAAGTATTTCCAATCAATCCTTAAAATCATAGAAAATAATAGTTCGGATGTAGACAACCCCTCCATCTAAGTGTCATCATCACTAGATGTCATCGTCTGAGGACACCTCTGAGTGTGCCTCCTCCTCAGCCGGTTCTTCCTCCAGTTCTTCTTCGGGTTCCTCCTCGGGATCTTCCTCGGGATCTTCTTCAGGCTCCTCTTAGGGATCTTCTTCAGGTTCGGCCTCAGGCTCCGCCTCAGGCTCGGCCTCAGGCTCGGCTGCGTTCTGAGCAAGTTACATTTGTAAGACATCGCAACGCTCTAGAGCTATCTCGGTTCGGGTCCTTGCTACCTGGAGTTGCTCTTGCAAGTCTAACATCTCGGCTTGCATCTTCCTCATAATCTTTATCTGTTGATCACTAGCCTCTTGCATTTCCTTCATTGCCGTTGCCATGTGGGAAATCTCCTCCATAGTCTAGGTTCCGTCTTTTAACACTCCGGAAACGTTCGCTCTCGTATAGCGCATGTAACCCACATCACGCTCCAAGCATGAGACAACAGCTGCGAGAACTCGCTCTACAGGTTCGGTTATGGGTGGTAGGGTGTTGGGATAAGCAGGGTGGTTCGGGTGAGGTAATGGGGGAACTTGCTCGCGATAGACCATGCGTCTGATCATGTTAGGGTACCAATCCCAGCTAACGTCGTTTTCGTATATGCCTCCGGATAGGCGGTACCTCTTCGGTGCGGGAGCTTCGAGTTCCGGGACTACTCGGGGTGGCGATGCGGTAGGTAACTGTGGTTCCTTCCCGTGAGCATGCGTCATCGAATCGGATGATGATGAGGGTGGCGTCGACATTCCTACAGGTAGGCCGTGTATGCGCGCGCGTATGAGTGAAAGAGGTAAAGAGATAAGATTACAAGACTACACAAACCTATGTAGTGCGTATCATTATAACTAATGGGTCGTCGCGGTTATAGTCTAGTATGCATGCAGCTTCTAGTTCGCTATAACCAATGGCTCTGATACCAATCTGTCACACCCTCAAAATCCACTAACGGAGTTTTACCGTCAGAGGGTGTGAACTAAAAGGATCGGAATCATTAGTTATAATCAAACCATAAAAACGTTTAAATGAAAATAAGTGCGGAAGCGTAAAACCATAGAAACCAATATTACGTCACGCAGGACGATGTAAAATCAATGATAACAGTTAAAAGTATGTTTGCATAGTTAAAAGTTTTTTCAACCAATGCATGTTCCTAAACCGCGCGCCCGCCTCAGCTACCTGAGAATAACATACTAAAAGTGTCAACACAAGGTTGGTGAGTTCACAAGTTTAAATAAAAATAAAGCGATTAGCGTTTGCGTTCAGCGTGTTGCGTTACAGCGTTTTGCGTTACAGCGTTTTGCGTTACCATATAGTGTTATGTCAATTATTTATCTATAGGTAGCTAGCCTATAAAGCAAGTATTACTAAGTGTTCGACACCGAAGCTGACTGTTTATCAAGTGCCTTGTCACCAGGTCATCCAGACCATGGTACGTGTTAGCCAAAATTACACCCGCTCGACCTCCAGTCGAGTTTAGCGTTGGGTGGGGTTTGTCAAACCCATTAGTACTACTCAATAGTGACTCGCTATTCCAAATATTAACCGGTTCGATGTGTAGGACTTCAATTGTTTCGTTTGCCACTTAGCCTTTACAAGTGATATATAATTTACTAACAAAATCTTAAATGCGTTTATCGGAGTATGTTATTGTAACGATTCCGGCAAATTCAGGTATACCCTAGCCGGAATATACTATTTACGTGTTATTCAATACTGAATATATGAATTATAATGTGTTTATACGAGTATATAAGATTCACAGTACGAATTATACTCGAATGAACAGTTAGTCGTATTAGAATTACGATTAACCGATGAACGGTTATTGAAACCCGAACTGAAGGGCCCCGTCACCGGTAACCCTACTTTCGTGTTGGATTTACTCATAAACACAGTTCTAAATATCAGAGTTAATTAAAAACTTTACGCGGAATATAAATCTTTCATAAAACATTACATATCAATTTATAATCATGTCTTAAAACATTCCTCTGTCTTTCAAAATCAAAACATAACTTAATAAACATATCAGATCTTCAGATGCCAGGTTTTAGTCTTCTGCCATGTGTCCTCCACTCAAGCCAGCTGTCTCATCCTACTCACCTGCGTGCATACTAAAAGTCAGCTACGCTGAGTGAGTTCTAGTTAATCATACAATACCATACAATACCTTATTACATACATACGTACTTAACCTCATAACATTCTTTCATACACACATAAGTACTCATACCTTCATTCTTACTTACATACTTTCTTTCTTACTTACATACTTTCTTTACATTCATAATCATACGTTTTAAAGAGCCTTTCGCCCTATAACCTCACAGATATTATAAGGGTCTGGTCCCTAACATCACAGATATTATAAGGGTCTGGTCCCTAACATCACAGATATTATATGGGTCTGGTCCCTATCCTCACAGATATTGTAAGGGTCTGGTCCCTAACATCACATATATTATATGGGTCTGGTCCCTAACATCACAGATATTATAAGGGTCTGGTCCCTTGTTTTCAAATATTAGTTGGGTTCGATTCCCTCTTCGTTACCATACAACCATACATCATACCTCGAGTATTATTAGGGCTCGGTACCCTTTTCGTAACCATACAACCATACAACCGTCATTTCCTTCTTTTATTAACTTTATTACGTTCATACACATAAACATACATATCATACTTACCATATTTATAACGTTACAACCTGACAGTACGTGCAATATCCGAAGATCGTTCACGTACCATCAAGCAATCATTCATACATATCACATATATCACATATGGCATACACTTATCACTTAGGATAAATGTATTAACAACACATCAAGTATGCACACAGCCCCGAAAACATAACAAGGAATGGGGCTAGAAACTCACCTGGATCCTGTTACGCTCGCCGTTGATCGTAATTCCTTTCTTTAACTGGGCTCGGCTAACTGTATAATATTTACACATATCAATTAACTACTACTACTCGTTTTGTATTTCTATCTATATATGACCCACAACGAACGGGGGTCCGGGGGCAGCGCCCCTGGCAGCGGGGTTCTAGGGGCGGCAGCCCCTAGCGGGGTCCAAGGGGCAGAGGTTTTTAATTAGGTTTTTAATTTATTTTCGATAACTGCCTTAACACATTTTCCATTAGGTTTTTAATTTATTTTATAAACGAACTTCACTTCAGGCGAATTTAAACCTCGGGCGAACTTGGCTTCAGGCGAAGTTAAACCTTAGGCGAACTTGGCTTCAGGCGAAGTTAAACCTTAGGCGAACTTGGCCATAGGCGAAGTTATCCTTAGGCGAACTTGGCTTCGGGCGAAGTTAAACCTTAGGCGAACTTGGCTTCAGGCGAAGTTAAACCTTAGGCGAACTTGGCCGTAGGCGAAGTTATCCTTAAGCGAACTTGGCTTCAGGCGAAGTTAAACCTTAGGCGAACTTGGCTTCAGGCGAAGTTATCCTTAGGCGAACTTGGCTTCAGGCGAAGTTATCCTTAGGCGAACTTGGCTTCAGGCGAAGTTAAACCTTAGGCGAACTTACGCTTGAAGGCGAAGTTACACTTGAAGGCGAAGTTCATCAGGTGAACTTAATCTTGCAGGCGAAGTTATCGCGCTGCAGATCTGTTTGCCCATAAATCCTTCGTTTCTTAGCCAAATAACTCGATTTTGGTACCCACGGAATCGTATGATCGGCGCCTACAAATCCCAACCATCAAATCGGCCTAAAATCGACGTTTTAGGGGTCCGATTTGGGCAGTTTGGGTTTCGGGTCCGGTTAACCCATCCAATCCTAACCATTTTCAGTAGTATTAGCTCTGGTGGATTTGTTCTTACCTTACCAACTCAGATCTATCAACAAAATCTCGGGTCTCGGCTTCGAATCTTGATCGGTTAGAATGTGTGCGTTTTGAGTGTGTGAAGAAAGAAGGTGGAAATGAAAGATTGGGTTTGGGATGGGATATTTATATCCCTCTAAGCCCACGGACCCGAGGCCCATTCTCATTTAACCCATCTTACGCAATCTAAGCCCAACTCCCTCCTTACTCGACATTAAATAATTAACAACGTGAAATCACTAAACATAACTTTCTTTATTTATAATTAAAATTTTAGGATGTTACAAGTCTTCCCCCCTTAAAGAGGTTTCGTCCCCGAAACCTAACTATTACATAAACAAACTAGGGTAAAACTTGCGCATCTCATCCTCGACTTCCCAAGTAGCATCTGATCCCTTGCGGTGTTTCCATATCACTTTTACCAAGGGTATAATCTTGTGACGAAGCTGCTTCTCCTTGCGATCAACGATCTCTATCGGTTGCTCGATGTAGTTCAATTGTTCATCAACCTCAATGTCTATCAATGGCACGTGAGACGTGTCATCAGCTAGACACTTCCTCAGATGAGAAACATGGAAGGTTGAATGAATTCCTTCTAACTCATCGGGTAAATCCAGTTTATAAGCTACTTCACCCACACGTTTCACAACCTTGAACGGTCCAATGTACCTCGGACTCAACTTTCCTCTTTTCCTAAAACGGATAATTCCTTTCCAAGGCGAGACCTTAAGCATCACATAGTCGCCAACGTTAAACTCAATTGGTCGTCGCCGCTTATCTGCATAAGACTTTTGTCTGTCTTGAGCGGCTTTCATTCTTGCTTTGATCTGATCGAACTTTGAAGACGTTTCTTGAACCACTTCTAGGCTTCCCATTTCCTTCTGACCAATCTCACCCCAACACACCGGGGTTCTACATCGTCGACCGTAAAGCATCTCAAACGGTGGCATACCAATACTTGAATGGTAACTGTTGTTATAGGAGAACTCTGCCAGATGCAGATGATCATCCCAACTTCCACCAAAATCTAAAACACAAGCACGTAGCATATCCTCAAGGGTCTGGATCGTCCGTTCGGACTGTCCATCGGTTTGAGGATGATACGCCGTACCGATGTTCAACCTCGTCCCCATAGCTTCATGAAATTCTTCCAAAACCTCGAAGTAAACCGTGTATCTCTATCAGACACGATCGATAACGGTACCCCATGCTTGGTTACAACTTCTTTGATGAACAAGCTTGCTAACGTTTCTGACGAGATGGCCTCTCGTATGGGCAGAAAGTGAGCACTCTTGGTCAAACGGTCCACAATCACCCAGATGGTATCATGTTGCTTAGCCGTACGAGGTAGCTTAGTTATGAAATCCATGGTGATGTGTTCCCATTTCCACTCAGGTATCTCTAGCGGTTGCATCTTCCTATAAGGCTTCTGATGTTCGGCTTTGACTTGTAAGCAAGTTAAGCACTTACCGACATAATCTACTACATCATTCTTCATTCCAGGCCACCAGTAATCCCTTTTCAAGTCTTGGTACATCTTTGTAGCTCCAGGATGGATTGAGTACCTTGACTTATGAGCTTCATCTAAGATTCGACTTCTAAGATCACCATGGCGTGGGATCCACATGCGGTCAAATCTAGTCTTAACTCCATGAGTGTTTCACACTAACTCATTCTGCTGGCCGAACACCCTTTCTTTCTTTACTAACCCTTCATCTACTAACACCTCTGACTGCACCTTGATGATTTCTTCAAAAAGACTTGAGTTCACAATCAGCTTGTATGACTTCACGGTTGCAAGGACTTCCTCATTCTTACGACTTAGCGCATCAGCGACCACGTTAGCTTTACCGGGGTAATACTTAATCTCACAGTCGTAATCCTTTATCAATTCTAACCATCTTCTCTGCCTCATGTTCAATTCTTTCTGCTCGAAAAAGTACTTTAAACTCTTATGATCTGTATAGATAGTACACTTAGTACCGTACAGATAATGCCTCCATATCTTAAGAGCATGCACTACGGCTGCTAACTCCAAATCATGCGTCGGATAAGTACTCTCATGGACCTTCAACTGTCTAGACGCGTAAGCTATCACTTTCCCTCGTTGCATCAACACGCAACCTAGCCCTTGATGCGAGGCATCAGCACACACAACGAAATCCTCGTCACCATCGGGCAGAGCAAGGATTGGAGCTTGTGTGAGTCTTCTCTTTAATTCTTCAAAGGCTTCTTCTTGAAATTTTCCCCAGCTGAATACTATCGACCTTCGGGTCATACCGGTCAGCGGTGCGGCTATCTTGGAGAAACCTTCGATGAATCTCCTGTAGTAGCCGGCTAACCCTAGGAAACTTCGTATATCAGTCGGATTCTGCGGAGTCTTCCAATTCGTTATCGCCTCAATCTTAGCTGGGTCCACGGTAATCCCTTCCGAATTAATCACGTGACCTAAAAATTGCACTTCTCTTAACCAGAACGCGCATTTCGAAAACTTGGCATACAACCTCTCTTTCTTTAGAACTTCCAATACTTCTCTCAAATGCTCCGCATGGTCAGACTCGCTCCTTGAATATATTAATATGTCATCAATGAAAACGATAACTGACTTATCCAACATTGGTCGACACACCCTGTTCATCATGTCCATAAATGCTGCAGGAGCATTTGTTAGACCGAATGACATTACGAGGAACTCGTAGTGTCCATATCGCGTTCGGAACGCTGTCTTAGGGACGTCTGCCTCCTTTACCTTCAGTTGATGGTAGCCTGATCTGAGATCTATTCGTGAGAACCAACTCGAACCTTGCAGTTGGTCAAACAGATCGTCAATCCTTGGCAAAGGATATCTATTCTTTACCGTAAGCTTATTCAACTCACGATAGTCTATGCACATTCTCATACTTCCATCCTTCTTTTTCACAAACAAAACCGGTGCGCCCCACGGAGAAACACTCGGTCTGATAAAACCCTTGTCGAGGAGTTCTTGCAGTTGGGACATCAATTCCTTCATCTCGGACGGTGCTAGACGGTAAGGCGCTTTCGCGACGGGCTGGGCTCCTGGTACTAGATCTATCTTAAATTCTATCTCTCGCTCAGGTGGCAACCCCGGAAGATCCTCAGGGAATACTTCTGGGTAGTCGCGCACAATAGGAACATTCTTCATTTCTTTCGTCTCGGCCGTAGCGTTGACAACATACGCCAGGTAGGCACCGCACCCCCGCCTTAACAAACCCTCGGCTTTTATCATCGAAATGACATTAAGCCCATAACTCTCCTTATCACCATAAACCGTCACCGCACTACCATCCAATGACTTTAACCTTATCATCTTACTTTTACATACTATCTGAGCCTCAAACTCAGACAACCAATCCATACCCAAGACTACATCGAACCCTCCTAAGGCCATAACATACAAAGTAACAGGGAACTCATGTCCCTCTAACTCTATCTTACAATTCTTAACCATTTTTGTTATTTTCACCGAAGTGTCACTTGCGGTTTCTACTACAAAAGTTTCAGACATTCGGCAGCCTTTCATTTTAGCTAGTTTACTAAACGTCGTAGCTACAAAACTTCTATTCGCACCAGAATCAAATAATACAGAAGCGAAAACATCGTTCACTAGAAACGTACCTGTGACGACATCCGGAATCTGCCTGGCTTGTTCCTGGGTCAGCATGTAGGCTCTAGTTCTGGGCCTAGCTTGATCGGCATCCTTCTTTCCACTACCTCCAGCTACACCTTCAGTGCACTCCCTTGACATATGGCCTGTCTTGCCACATTTGTAACATGCTGGCTTCGCACTGCACTCATTGGCATAATGCCTTACCTTCCCGCACTTATAACAGGCATTCGACCCCATTCTGCATTCTCCACCATGAGCCTTTCCACATTTGAGACAAACATTAGAACTTTTACCCCACTTGCACTCACCACCATGCCTCTTTCCGCAGGTCTTACACGATCTCTTCTCCCACACTTTCTGTTTCTTATCCTTGGAGTTCCATAACTGAGTACCGGGTCGTTTAGCAGGAGTGACCCCTTTCTTCTCTTTCTCTTCGTCCCTTTCCACCCTATCATCCGCGGCCAAGTCAGCATAGACCATTTCCGCGAGTCCAACAGCCGAATCAAAAGTAGCAGGTTGAATCGCCCTGACTAACATGCGGACCTTTTGTGGCAACCCCCTCACATAACATTTGATTCTCTTGACCTCAGTGTCAACCATGTCAGGCACCAACCTAGATAGTCGGTTGAACTCCGTGGTATACTCACGATGCGTCATCATACCGGCTTTTAAATTCTGGAACTTCATCTCCGTTCTTTCAACCTCGGCATCTGCACAGAACTTCTTCATTACCAACTCTTTCAAATCTTCCCACCTCATCGCTCTGATCTCATCCTTAGTCTTTCTCTGCTCCACACTTTCCCACCAATACATAGCTTCCTCCTCAAATGACTGTGTAGCATAACCCACAGCTTGGTCGGGACGGCATTCGCTAATGCGGATAATCTTGTCCATAGCGGTTACCCATTGAAGAGTAGCGATTGCGTCTCCTAAACCAGTCAGCTTAGGCGGGTCGCAACCTTTGAAGGACTTGTAGTTGCAACCGCCTCGGTCCCTCCTTCTGTCATCGACTTTCGCAGACCTTTCCTCGCTTGATTCACCCTTCTCCCCCTCATCATCATTCCTACTATTACCACCTGTCCCATCCACAGTTCTTTCACGGCTTCCAGCAGGGCCTCCCGGAGTAATATTCTTTACAGCAGCGGCTACAGCTTGGACAATAGCTGCTTGAATGGCGGGATCCAGTTGAACCCCTTCGTTGTTGATCGGACCTCCTCCAGCTGCACTACCCTCCTCCCTGGTGTTGGAAGCTGTCTCAACCAAAGGTTGCTGGATACGACGAGGCCTGCCGCGTCGTCCAGCACGACCTCCAGCTTCAGCAATGTTACCAACTCCAGCCATCGTATTCTAAAAGGGAAAAACACAAACATCGTCACTCAAGGAACCGTTTAGTACAAGGATGGTAAGGCTAACAGGTAATAACAGTGGCCAGTTGTGATTAGCTGATCACGTTACTTTCCGTGTCCTATACACTTCCTTTTATGAGTCTATTTGTGCTGGTTCTACTTAAGTAGTTAGTCAATTCAAACAATCAATTATTCCTATCCGTACCATTCTCATATCTTTTCTTTCTCATTAACATATATCATTTAATCATACCTTTCACCTTTACTGATCTTGCTTGAGCGACACATGGCATTCTTGAACTGGCATCTTCTTTCTTTTCTTACTTAAATCCCATTCTCTGTTCAAGTCTAAGCATGTAGGATGCTTAAATCTCTCGAACTTTGCTCTGATACCAACTTGAAGGGCCCCGTCACCGGTAACCCTACTTTCGTGTTGGATTTACTCATAAACACAGTTCTAAATATCAGAGTTAATTAAAAACTTTACGCGGAATATAAATCTTTCATAAAACATTACATATCAATTCATAATCATGTCTTAAAACATTCCTCTGTCTTTCAAAATCAAAACATAACTTAATAAACATATCAGATCTTCAGATGCCAGGTTTTAGTCTTCTGCCATGTGTCCTCCACTCAAGCCAGCTGTCTCATCCTACTCACCTGCGTGCATACTAAAAGTCAGCTACGCTGAGTGAGTTCTAGTTAATCATACAATACCATACAATACCTTATTACATACATACGTACTTAACCTCATAACATTCTTTCATACACACATAAGTACTCATACCTTCATTCTTACTTACATACTTTCTTTCTTACTTACATACTTTCTTTACATTCATAATCATACGTTTTAAAGAGCCTTTCGCCCTATAACCTCACAGATATTATAAGGGTCTGGTCCCTAACATCACAGATATTATAAGGGTCTGGTCCCTAACATCACAGATATTATATGGGTCTGGTCCCTATCCTCACAGATATTGTAAGGGTCTGGTCCCTAACATCACATATATTATATGGGTCTGGTCCCTAACATCACAGATATTATAAGGGTCTGGTCCCTTGTTTTCAAATATTAGTTGGGTTCGATTCCCTCTTCGTTACCATACAACCATACATCATACCTCGAGTATTATTAGGGCTCGGTACCCTTTTCGTAACCATACAACCATACAACCGTCATTTCCTTCTTTTATTAACTTTATTACGTTCATACACATAAACATACATATCATACTTACCATATTTATAACGTTACAACCTAACAGTACGTGCAATATCCGAAGATCGTTCACGTACCATCAAGCAATCATTCATACATATCACATATATCACATATGGCATACACTTATCACTTAGGATAAATGTATTAACAACACATCAAGTATGCACACAGCCCCGAAAACATAACAAGGAATGGGGCTAGAAACTCACCTGGATCCTGTTACGCTCGCCGTTGATCGTAATTCCTTTCTTTAACTGGGCTCGGCTAACTGTATAATATTTACACATATCAATTAACTACTACTACTCGTTTTGTATTTCTATCTATATATGACCCACAACGAACGGGGGTCCGGGGGCAGCGCCCCTGGCAGCGGGGTTCTAGGGGCGGCAGCCCCTAGCGGGGTCCAAGGGGCAGAGGTTTTTAATTAGGTTTTTAATTTATTTTCGATAACTGCCTTAACACATTTTCCATTAGGTTTTTAATTTATTTTATAAACGAACTTCACTTCAGGCGAATTTAAACCTCGGGCGAACTTGGCTTCAGGCGAAGTTAAACCTTAGGCGAACTTGGCTTCAGGCGAAGTTAAACCTTAGGCGAACTTGGCCATAGGCGAAGTTATCCTTAGGCGAACTTGGCTTCGGGCGAAGTTAAACCTTAGGCGAACTTGGCTTCAGGCGAAGTTAAACCTTAGGCGAACTTGGCCGTAGGCGAAGTTATCCTTAAGCGAACTTGGCTTCAGGCGAAGTTAAACCTTAGGCGAACTTGGCTTCAGGCGAAGTTATCCTTAGGCGAACTTGGCTTCAGGCGAAGTTATCCTTAGGCGAACTTGGCTTCAGGCGAAGTTAAACCTTAGGCGAACTTACGCTTGAAGGCGAAGTTACACTTGAAGGCGAAGTTCATCAGGCGAACTTAATCTTGCAGGCGAAGTTATCGCGCTGCAGATCTGTTTGCCCATAAATCCTTCGTTTCTTAGCCAAATAACTCGATTTTGGTACCCACGGAATCGTATGATCGGCGCCTACAAATCCCAACCATCAAATCGGCCTAAAATCGACGTTTTAGGGGTCCGATTTGGGCAGTTTGGGTTTCGGGTCCGGTTAACCCATCCAATCCTAACCATTTTCAGTAGTATTAGCTCTGGTGGATTTGTTCTTACCTTACCAACTCAGATCTATCAACAAAATCTCGGGTCTCGGCTTCGAATCTTGATCGGTTAGAATGTGTGCGTTTTGAGTGTGTGAAGAAAGAAGGTGGAAATGAAAGATTGGGTTTGGGATGGGATATTTATATCCCTCTAAGCCCACGGACCCGAGGCCCATTCTCATTTAACCCATCTTACGCAATCTAAGCCCAACTCCCTCCTTACTCGACATTAAATAATTAACAACGTGAAATCACTAAACATAACTTTCTTTATTTATAATTAAAATTTTAGGATGTTACACGAACGAATCGGGAATTACATTATAGACGAAATATATAATGTTTAGTGATGTTTACGAAGTATTAAAGCTTCGGGATAAGTGAATTATGGCACATAAAAAGGATTTCGATTTATTAGTACGTCGGTACGATAAACGAAACCTTTAACATCAAACCAAGCAAGAGACGATCGATCAAGCCGAAAAAGATGCACAATTACCGACAATACGATGTGTTAAGTCAATAAACGTCATGGTTTAAGTTTTTAAAGTTTTTAAATCAGTTTTATATAAATTTTAATTTTAAGCCGAAAAACGACCGTTTTGGTCTCGTTTTGAGCGGAATTAAACGTTTAACCGAGAAACGAACTGAACCAGATTATCCACAACATTATCCGGATTGCGTAATCCAAATGTGTGGCCATGGTTGGAGATGTGGGCCCCCCCACCCACTTAACATGGACCGATCGGTCCATGCTAGTCACACACACACATCCATTTTTCTTTTTTCCACAAACTTTCTCCCAAAATCCTCTCAACCTCTTCATCATCCATCCAAAACCCAAGCTTTTTAGGCAAGAACACAAGGTAAAAACCGAGTTATGATCGTGTTTATCTTCTTTTCTTGGTTTATTTACAAGGAAATGAGGTTTCAAATAAAAAATGGGTGAAAACCCGAGATGAAACCGATTCTTGGAGGATCAAGTGATGTATACAAGTTATACAAAGGATCTTGGTCCAAGAAAGTAGTTAAAAGAGTCAAAAACGAATTTTTACGGTCAAAATCTTTGTTTTGATGTTTTAATCGAAACCATGAAAGAAATGGCTTGATTGTGGGTATAACTTGCTTGGTGTGGTGTTGATGTGCTTGTAAGTGTTGTATCTAGTGGCTAGCAAAGGCTAGAAACCAAGATCTTTGCGATCTAACGCTAGAAAACACAAGATAGTTCGGTTTTCGTGTGATTTAGTTATTTTGGACAGATTGTGGTAGGCTTAGAGTTGGGTCATGAAATTTCACAGAGATGATCTACACATGGAAATATGATATCTGTGAAATTTTGGTAATTTTTGGATAAAGGATGAATATTTGGTGAATTTAATGCTCGGTTTTGGCCAAAAATGGTGAAAAATAGCTAAACATCATGAAAAATTCTGGAAAATTTAAGATAAGCTTTTTATAACATATAAAAGTCACACACAAAATTTCAGGTTCATTGGAGAAGTCTAAGTAGGCGTTTCAGTAAAACGAGTTCTAGGGATTTCTAGCTCGGTTTTGGTAAAAATGGCATGAAAATTGAGTTTTTCATTCTGGAAAAATTACAGCGAACTATGTGGGTGACATGGGTCATCCCAGAAAAATTTGGGATTTTTCGAAGGTCGTTTGGTATTTTCGACATATTTGGTGTTTAAATGACGTTTAAAAATGGTTAAATAAATTTTAGATATAAAAATTAATTCTGGAAAAATTTTATAAAATTCCTTACTGTTAAAATATGATTTTTACAAAATTTCAAGGTCCGAGACTAAACGGATATTTATTTGTGCTAAATGGAACTTAAAAACAAACTTTTAAAGCTTAAAACGTGTAAACCGGCAAAGTTCGCCTAAGCGAGCTGACTGGTGCATAATAACCTTAAAAATGGACTATTTTCATGAAACTAAGTTAATCAAGTAATAATAAATCATCCGAAAATAATTCGGATGATTTGGGTAATTTTACCCGATTCAACCGTTTCCGGTGTATTAAAGACGGAAACGGGCCCCGCGGCCAAACGGGGTGTTTAACCGAGCTCTAATTTCACAACTTTAATGAAGATATCAATAATAACTATTTTCGGGTCGTGTGTGGTCAAACTCATTTTTTTTAAAAACATAAAGACGAATAACCGTGCTAGGCACGCAAAACGAGAAAACAAACTATCGGTAGTTTTGACTAAAGAACTCTAAGTGATATCACAATCTAAGTCCTGAGTAGTGTATCGGGGTTAACATGGTCCCCGGATCGTGTACGGTACTGGGTTAACAGTGTCCCCGGACGTACCGGTTAACACGAATTTAAGTTATATTGTTAGAAATTGTGTAGTAACGATTTGGGGATCGTATTACAGATCTGTACCAGTAGCCGTGCACCGTAGTACATCTTGCTCACAGGAAGGTGAGTTTTCACGAGCCCCTTTTTACTGAACTGTTTTAAATATTTTCCCGGGGCGGAAAGCATGTTTCTATCAAAGTGTTTAAGTACATGCTAATCGCATGGAAACGAATGTATTTATATAATGTTTATTGTACGGAAATCGTACGGGAATGTATTAAGATGGTAATTAACTAAGTTGCTAATATTGTAAGGCCCGAAACAGTGTTCTGGGGTAACCGAGTTCCCAGAGGTTATTAAATGGGTTTCTGGGGTAACAGAGTTCCCAGAGGTTATTAAATGTGTTTCTGGGGTAACTGAGTTCCCAGAGGTTATTGGAAGTATTCTGGGGTAACAGAGTTCCCGGAGGTTAATCAAATGTTTTGGGGTTAATAGAGTTTTCACTCGTGAACTCAGTATAATTACATCACTTATTCATGATTTTTATAATGATTTGTCGTGGTTTATTTAAATTAGTGAAACTCACCAACTATTCGTAGTTGACCCGTTTTCTTTACATGCTTTCTAGGTACACTCAAGTCGGAATGAGTGATATGTGTTCGATGCTGTGTGCTATTTTGTGGAAGTCTAGAGATCTATAATTTGCATTAAATATGTTAATGTACTATCGGTAACACTTATGTGATAACGCTTAGATGGTTATGAAACTCAGAACAATGTAATACTTCTAAAGTAATGTAGTGGTGTCTTCTTTATAAACAATGCTGTTGATATCAGATGTGTCTGTTGCATCCCGTGTACGTTTCCGCTGCGGTTGCGGGGTGTTACAGTTATCTCCCCCAAGTGAAAAGCGTTTAAAACAGTTTAAAGGGGTAAGTGAAACTCACTGTTTGTGAAGAATTTCCCAAATTAAATCACCAAGATGCGCGTCACAGAAAAACTCTCTCTAGCGTTCTAAAACAACAAAGAGATTTTTCTAAGTGTCGGAATATTATCGAGTCTCTAGACCCGGCACATAATACTTATGCACATAACATGTTTCGTGTTTCGTTTGTGAATCGTGTGTGACTTTAACAATGTATTTGTGATACGTTACATGTTTAAGCAATCATTTACGTGTCACGTATTCATAAAGTACATCACTATCAATTACTTCCCGTAAGGGCAATTTGGTCAACACATAACAATTAGCTAGCAACTATTCCCCACGAGGGCAATTTGGTCAAATCATTACAATCAATTAGCTATTATTCCCCGCAAGGGCATTTTGGTCAAAACACGACATTTATCTTGCAATCATTCCCCTCAAGGGCAATTTGGTCAAAACACGATAATAAATTAGCAAGTATCATGTTTCATGCAATTTCACAAAACTCAGCAGCTAGTTTCACCGAGACAGAAATCCTACTTGAAAGATTGTACTATTCCACCGATCATAGTATCTCAATTAATTCACCAAAAATCATCACAGAAGCATATATGTCTTAGGTTTCCAGAACATATTTTATTATATTTTTATTCCACATAGTTTTCTCACAATCATCAAATCATTACAGCAAACTCATAACAGTCAATTTCATGCGCAACAGAATGTTATTTGCAATTCCCGTTAAACGAAAAATCTAATAAATGCAAGACTACTTGGGTTAGGTTCCTAACTCAATGCGTCAACTTCCAGAAGTGGAACCGACCCAATTGGTCTCGTAGTTCATGAGATACAACATTTACAAAACAACCTAACAGCAGGTCTAACAGCTCAGCTTTGCACAACGTTTTTGTAAAATCATAAAAGTTAACTTCTACTTGTCCAAAAATTACAAGTTTATATTCTTTAGAAACTAGACTCAACCTAGTTTACTGTAGTATTAATAATCTCAACCAATTTTCATGTTTAAACTTCGTTACAGTCACTTAAACATCAAATACACATTCTGTCCAGAAACTGTTTGCATCCAAACTCAACATATTAACAATCTATGAACTATCATGCATTCATATAACACTCTAGACTCCATAAACACCATCCATGCACATCAATTACACATTACATACATGATTAGGGTTTTTGTTTGAACTCAAATCAAAGACACAACAATCAACATGTAACAATATTCAATCTAGTTATCAAATCATTATCCAATCAACAACAAATCATATTAACTATATATACACATGAAATCGGCAGCTAGGGTTTGCAATTTAACCCAACAAACATCAAAATCAAGTAACAAGGATGTATAGGATAATCGATTATACCTTCCTAGCACCTAATTCTTCAATCAAAAGCTTGAATTGAGGGTTGTATGTGTGTGTGAAGGCGACGGCAGCCAAGGGGAGGGGTGCTTGGATTCCGATCGGGACTTGTGGGGAAAAGAGAATAGGTTAGGGTTTAGTTATTAAGGATATATTTATAATAATAATAAGTTACACTCAAGTCCCTCCACTATCAATCGTTGTTTTTCTAACTTAACTAACTAGTTTACATCTTGAGTTAACGTTTATAACCATGTTATCACGTAACACATAAGTCTAACACATAATTATCACATAATTACTGTTTTGACGTTTTTCGTTTATTCATCAATCGTTTGCGTCAACTCGTTTGCGTTTCGGTGCAATTCCCGAAAGACTACACATGTAGTAAGTGTTAAGCGTCATTTAAACCCTAGTTTAAATGTAATGAAGTGTGCGTTATAGATTCAGTGATCTTAAGTTTGAATTGACGGAGTTGAGTTAACGGAGTTAACCTGAAATTGACAATTGTCACACACACCTACTTCGCTAGTTACCCTTAGCGAATTAGGGTTAGGTCAGGGAATGTCAGAACATTCCCTGACATCGCTAACCTCGTACCAACCTTTTCCGGCGCCGCCTTTCGGGCGCCACCGCCGGAAAACCGCGGATTCGCCGGAAAAACGTGTTTTGACTCGTTTTTCCACCGTTTTTCGTCTTGTTCAATCCAGATCTGAGCTAGGGTGACCCCTAAGCTCATCATAGGTTCGGTTTATACTCGAATCCACCCGGATCTCGTGACTTAAACGGTTTAACGATGTCGGCTCGTCGTTTCGTGTTCATAACTAACGGTTTTAAGCTCAAACAATAAAATACTATCATTACCTCGGGTCGGTTCTCGGATTCCTTCTTGATATCGGTTTAGAGAGAGAGAGAGAACTAGAGAGAGAATCTTAAGTGTGCGTTTTGGATGGTGTAAGGGATATGTGTAAATGAATTAAATGGAGGATTAAGGGTATATATATTTTTGATCATGGGCTTAAGCCCATGGTCTTTCCTTCATTCCTCCATAACCCAAGTCCATAACCCATATCCATTTACCCAACACAAGTCCATCTCGTATTCTATTCAACTAAACCGATAACGACCCGCTATAAAATAAACGAACTTTATTTTATTAATATAACAGAAAGTAGGATGTTACAACTTGATTTTTATGTTTTTTGAATGGTTAAATATTAATAAAAAAGAATATTAATATTGATATACGGAAAATGTTACAGAAAAAACTTACAGGAAATTCTTACCGGAAAAACGTAATAATGGAATATAAGAATTTGATTAACAAACTAAAATTAAATCTTCAGCAAATTAAACGGGTAAATAACTTGAAATAATGTAAAGCAACAATTGTTATAGGTATAAAACATAGCCGGAAAAAAATTAACGGAAAATCTTACCGGAAAAACGTAACAATAGAGTATAAGATTTTGATTAACAAAATAAAATGAAATCTTCAGAAAATTAAACGGGTAAATAACCTGAAACAATGTAAAGCAACCATTGTTATAGGTATAAAACATAGCCGGAAAAAACTTAACGGAAAATCTTACCGGAAATACTTACCGGAAATACTTAAAACGTCCACATATCACCTTCATGCCCGTTTATGATTTACAACCTAAACTGATTTTAATAAAATTAGTTAACAATGAGAATAAACATAAAAAAGTTAGAAGAAACAATAACCGGAAAACATAATACGGTTGCCGGAAATAAATAGATAAACAATCGGAAGTTTATTATAAAATACAAACTTACCGGAAAATTGATACAAATCTTGAATGATATTCGACGGAATATATTAATAGGTGAAAGAGAGAAAATGTTGAATGGGGTAAAAAATTAAGAAATATTATGGTTTAAATATAGGTTAGTGGATGAGTTGGCATGATTAAGAAAGGTAATGGGTGACATGGCAATGAGGTGGTATCCTATGTGGACACCCTAGAACGATGACATGTGGAAATTGCTCCTTGCTTTAATAGTATGTATAGATTCATGACATAAGAAACAATACACACAAGAAACACATTATCCCAAAAAATGCCAAATATAAATTACCAATTTATAACACTATCTCATAACAAACAATCGCAGATGATAATTACAATGAAAAATAAAACGTTACAATGGATGAATAAATAACAAAATAGAAATATAATTAATCTTACATTTCTGATTAATGATAACTATTAATTATATTATAGTACAAAATTATAAACGAAAAGGTTACACTCATATAGGTTGGATCTACATATCATTTAATGTTTTTGATTATGTATTTTTCAACTATTTGTACACATATATATAACAAAATACATTTATTTGGTAAAGTTATCCAATGTTAGAAATCAATTAACATATATTTTTACATTAAAATGGTTTGAATGTTGACCAAATCATGTACATTAAAACGCTTTTAAGTATTTTAATAGTTATTATGTATTTAGATGTTTAAAAAAATACATATTCTAAATTTATATTAAATGCCAACTAATATCAGATGACCATTAGACAAAATTTTAAATCATAATCAATACAATAACTATTTTTAAATCATAGTCAATACATTAACTATCTTTAAATCATGGTCAATAAATTAACTATATTTAAATACATTATTATGTTTAATACATTAGAGCATCAATTTTAATATGCTTTCCATGGTTTTTTTTAGGGAAAATTCCCATAATAGCCCATTTAAATAATGTGTTTCCAAGATTATCCCCACTAATTCAAGTTTCTAACTTTGTCCCTTTGGAATCTCGTCGTCGACGACATGATAGCGAACACCGACGATGCATTACTGAAACAAATAGGATAACGACACGTGGCCGGAATCTGTGTTGACGATATGTTGCTAACGTAGGGTAGCAGCGATGCGTTAATTGATAACGCATCGCTGCTACCCTATGTTAGCAACATAAACGCATCGTCAACCCTATGTTATGTTAACACATCGTCGATGTTCGCTAACATGTCGCCGACAACGAGATACGTTTTTATTGCTAACATAGGGTAGCAGCGATGCGTTATCAGCTAACGCATCGCGGAACCCCTGCTTTAAACATTAACGCATCGCTGCTACCTGATGTTAGCAACAGAACGCATTATCAACCCTATGTTATGTTAACACAACGTCGGTGTTTGCTAACATGTCGCCGACGACGAGATACCAAAGGGACAAAGTTGGAAATTTGAATTTGGGGGACAAACTTGGAACCACATTCTATAAATGGATTATTTTAGGAATTTTCTCTTTTTTTTAACGTGCTTAATTAACTTATGAATTATTTTTGTTTTACACGTACAATATTTTTAATTGCTAAATATAATATATTTCAAAATTAAGAAGTCAATCAATTAATTTTCCTTAATGTCCATCCAAATTAAAGGTATTGTTTTAAACAAATTTCCATTTTTACCATGAAAGACAATAAATTATGATATTTCATAATATCAATATTTGTTACCCTTCCTTACATATACAGATTTTTAAAAACAATTTTCCTGATTTATTAAATTAATCATTTTGGAATTGTATTTCTTATTTAATGAAAGATTATTATTCACTCAAACATAATATTGAAGTATGTCGATTCTCTATACACCGTTTCAATGTTCATTTTCTAATCTTTTGTGGTGTTTCAAGTCAATTGATATATTTCTTACCCGATACCACAAGGTATGTTGTTTATGTTTTCCGTTTAATATTTGTAATGTTAATCTACTTAAAATGTTTATGGAAAACTAAAACAAATAACATAAATTTATAACTAAAGTTAATAATCTAAACATAAATTTACAACTAAAGTTAATAATCTAAACAGAGGTTGTTTGATACATTCTATGTGTTGTGGATTATTATCCCTAATTCAATCAACAAAACTTAATTACTATAGTACATCGTTTTTCTTCTATTATTATTACATATGGTTGTGTATATTGATATATTTTGTATTAATGTTGTTACTCATTTTAATATGATAATCGAATTATATATTATATTACAGATGTTTTCACAAACAAAGAAGGTTAATTTTGTTCAATCCACATCTTCCAAAAACAAGAGTAATTTGATCGGTATAGTATATTTATATTTTATACATGCATTATTCATTATTGTCACACCCTCAAAATCCACTAACGGAGTTTTACCGTCAGAAGGTGTGAACTAACAGGATCGGAATCATCAGTTATAATCAAACCATAAAATAAAGTTTCAAAACCATGAAAACATTTACGAGTAATTAAATGCGGAAGCGTAAAAACCTTTAATCAAAAGTTGCGTCACGCAGGACGACCTAAAACCAATGATAACCGTTAAAAATGAGTTTGCATAATAAAAGCGTTTTCAAGCAATGCATGTCCTAAACCGCGCGTCCGCCTCGGCTACCTGAGAATAACATACTAAAAGTGTCAACACAAGGTTGGTGAGTTCACAAGTTATATAAAAATAAATGTTTAGCGTTTGCATTCAGCGTTTTGCGTTACAGCGTTTTGCGTTACAGCGTTTTGCGTTACCAGATAGTGTTACGTCAATTATATATCTATAGGTAGCTAGCCTATAAAGCAAGTATTACTAAGTGTTCGACACCGAAGCTGACTCGTTTATTAAGTGCCTTGTCACCACGTCCTCCAGACCATGGTACGTGTTAGCCAAAATTACACCCGCTCGACCTCCAGTCGAGTTTAGCGTTGGGTGGGGTTTGTCAAACCCAGTAGTACTACTCAACAGTGACTCGCTATTCCAAATATTAACCGGTTCGATGTGTAGGACTTCAATTGTTTCGTTTGCCACTTAGCCTTTACAAGTGATATATAATTTACTAACAAAATCTTAAATGCGTTTATCGGAGTATGTTATCTCCCCCAAGTGAAAAGCGTTTAAAACAGTTTAAAAGGGGTAAGTGAAACTCACTGTTTGCGAAGAATTTCCCAATTTAAATCACCAAGATGCGCGTCACCGAAAAACTCTCTCTAGCGTTCTAAAACAACAAGGAGATTTTTCTAAGTGTCGGAATATTATCGAGTCTCTAGACCCGGCACATAATACCTATGCACATAACATGTTTCGTGTTTCGTTTGTGAATCGTGTGTGACTTTAACAAGGGTATTTGTGATACATTACATATGCAAGCAATCATATACGTGTCATGTATTCATAAAGTACATCACTAGCAGTTACTCCCCGTAAGGGCAATTTGGTCAAATCATTACAATCAATTAGCTATTATTCCCCGCAAGGGCATTTTGGTCAAAACACGACAATTAATTTGCAATCATTCCCCTCAGGGGCAATTTGGTCAAAACACAACAATAAATTAGCAAGTATCATGTTTCATGCATTTTCACAAAACTCAGCAGCTAGTTTCACCGAGACAGAAATCCTACTTGAAAGATTGTACTATTCCACCGATCATAGCATCTCAATTAATTTACCAAAAATCATCACAGAAGCATATATGTCTTAGGTTTCCAGAACATATTTAATTATATTTTTATTCCACATAATTTTCTCACAATCATCAAATCATTACAGCAAACTCATAACAGTTAAATTCATGCGCAACAGAATGTTATTTGCAATTCCCGTTAAACGAAAAATCTAATAAATGCAAGACTACTTGGGCTAGGTTCCTAACTCAATGAGTCAACTTCCAGAAGTAGAACCAACCCAATTGGTCTCGTAGTTCATGAGATAAAACATTTACAAAACAACCTAACAGCAGGTCTAACAGCTCAGCTTTCACAACGTTTTTGTAAAATCATAAAAGTTAACTTCTACTTATCCAAAAATTACAAGTTTATACTCTATAGAAACTAGACTCAACCTAGCTTACTGTAGTACCAATTATCTCAACCAATCTTCACATTTACACTTCGTTATAGTCACTTAAACATCAAATACACATTCTGTCCAGAAACTGTTTGCATCCAAACTCAACATATTAACAATCTATGAACTATCATGCATTCATATAACATTCTAGACTTCATAAACACCATCCATGCACATCAATTACACATTACATACATGATTAGGGTTTTTGTTTGAACTCAAATCAAAGACACAACAATCAACATGTTACAATATCAATTCTACTTATCAAATCATTACTAAATCAACAACAATCATATTGATTATATGTATATATGAAATCGGCAGCTTAGGGTTTACAATTAACCCAACAAACATCAAAATCAAGTAATAAGAATGTATTGGATAATCAATTATACCTTCCTAGCACCTAGTTCCTCAATCAAACACTTGATTTCTTGATTGTATGTGTGTGCAAAAGTCGACGGCAGCCAAGGGTTCTCAAGGGGATTTCCGATTGGGATCTTGTGGGTTATGATAATAAGTTAGGGTTAAGTTATTAAGGATATATTTATAGAGTACTATGTTACACCTTGGCCCCTCCCCTTCTAAGTATTACTTTTCCTAGCTTAAACTAATTTAGTTCTTGTTTCTTGTCTAGCATTACACACAATATAATCAAGTAACACATATGTTAACACATAATTATTATGTTGACGTTTTTCGTTTATTCATCAATCGTTTGCGTCACTCGTTTGCGTTTCGGTGCAAATCCCGAAAGACTACAAATGTAGTAAGTGTTAAGCGTCATTTAAACCCTAGTTTAAATGTAATGAAGTGTGTTATAGATTCAGTGATCTTAAGTTTGAATTGACGGAGTTGAGTTAACGGAGTTAACCTGAAATTGACGATTGTCACATCATTCCCATGTTAAAGAATTTTCGTCCCGAAAATTTGAGTCAAGTCGTGATGAGTGTCTGAAAAAGTAAGAAAAATTTTCAGTTTGTCATATCATCCCCTAGTAAAAAGAAATTTCGTCCCGAAATTTAATTCATACCTCCGGTAATGTCTGACGGTTTGCCGGGTTTCGCGGTTTTCTGTGTTTGGTTAGCCCTTCAAAAAGGTGAGGATACTTTTCCATCATTTGATCCTCGCGTTCCCATGTGAACTCCGGTCCACGTCTCGAGTTCCAACGAACTTTAACGATTGGAATTTTGCTGTGCTTGAGCGTTTTGGTTTCCCAATCCAAAACCTCGACTGGTTCCTCAATGAAACGTAACTATTCATCCACTTGCAGTTCCTCCAAAGGAACTACTTGGGTTTCATCGGACAGGCATTTCTTCAAATTGGACACGTGGAATACATTGTGTACGCCACCGAATTCCGTTGGTAGGTCCAGTCGGTACACCACCGGACCAATGCGCTCAGTTATCCGGTAAGGACCAGCATATCGTGGGTTGAGTTTGTTTCGCTTACCAAAGCGAACCACACCTTTCCAAGGTGAGACTTTGAGTAACACTCGATCGTTTACTTGAAATTCGAGAGGTTTTCGGCGCTTGTCGGCGTAACTCTTTTGGCGGTCTCGTGCTGCTGTCATGCGATTTCGGATTTGAACAATCTTTTCCGAAGTTTCGAGTACCAGTTCTGGACCAGTGATTTGGCTGTCACCCACCTCTGCCCAGCAGAGAGGTGATCGACACTTCCGTCCGTACAGTGCTTCAAACGGTGCTGCTTTAATACTTGCGTGGTAGCTGTTATTATACGAAAACTCTACCAAAGGCAAGTGAGGTTCCCAACTTTTTCCGAAATCCAACACACATGCACGCAGCATGTCCTCTAAGGTCTGAATAGTTCGTTCACTTTGCCCATCCGTCTGAGGATGGTATGCTGTGCTCATATCAAGACGGGTGCCTAGTGCGCTTTGCAGTGACTTCTAAAAGTGCGAAGTGAAACGGGAATCTCGATCAGAAATGATTGAGACAGGCACTCCGTGTCTAGACACCACTTCTTTCAGGTAGACGCGAGTCAGTCTTTCCATTTTTTCCGATTCCTTAATCGCTAAGAAGTGTGCAGATTTAGTCAACCGGTCAACGATCACCCAGATGGTATCGCATCCCGTCGGTGTCTTAGGTAAACCCGTGATAAAGTCCATTGAGATATGTTCCCATTTCCACATTGGGAGTTCCGGTTGTTGCAGTAGTCCAGATGGTTTCTGGTATTCTATCTTGACTCTGGCACAAGTAAAGCATTTGCTCACGTAGGTGGCAATGTCGGCTTTCATGTTCGGCCACCAGTAAAGTGCCTTTAAATCATGGTACATTTTATCTGAGCCAGGGTGGATAGAATATCGGGACTTGTGAGCTTCGTCCATCACTAGAGTTCTCAACTCTCCGTATCGTGGAACCCAAATCCGGTTCTCAAAATATCGGACCCCGTCCGATCTGGTTTCAAGTTGCTTGTTCATGCCCCGCATGAGTTCCGATGGAAGATTATCATCTTTCAAGGCTTCGAGTTGGGCATCGCGAATTTGATCGGGTAGGTTGGCATGAATCGTGAGTTGCAATGCTCGCACTCGTCTGGGTTTATCTGTTTCTTTTCTGCTGAGGGCGTCAGCCACTACATTGGCCTTGCCAGGGTGGTACTTGATGGCACAATCATAATCTTTGAGCAGCTCGACCCAACGACGCTGTCGCATGTTCAACTCCTTCTGATCGTAGATATGTTGGAGACTCTTGTGGTCGGTGTAAATGGTAAACTTGGTACCGTACAAGTAATGCCTCCATATCTTAAGAGCAAACACCACAGCTCCGAGTTCCAAATCGTGGGTCGTGTAGTTCTTCTCGTGAACCCGTAGTTGTCGAGAGGCGTAAGCTATGACCTTCTCGAATTGCATCAGCACACAACCGAGACCTTGTATAGATGCGTCACAGTGTACCTCAAAATTTTCCGTTCCCTCAGGGAGGGCTAGAATAGGGGCGCTACAAAGTTTGGTTTTCAACAGTTGAAAAGCGGATTCTTGCGCATCACCCCAATTGTACTCAGTACCTTTGTGAGTCAAGGCGGTGAGGGGTTGAGCAATCTTTGAAAATCCCTCGATGAAACGCCGGTAGTAGCCGGCCAGTCCTAGGAATTGCCGCACCTCAGTCGGAGTCTTAGGTGCTTCCCAGTTTTTGATGGCCTCTACCTTACCGGGATCGACATGGATACCATTCTCGTTGATCACATGTCCTAAAAAGTGAACCTCGCGAAGCCAAAATTCACATATCGAGAGTTTAGCATACAATTGTTCCTTCTTCAGCAATTCCAAAATTACCCTTAAGTGTTCTTCGTGGTCAGCTTTGTTCTTGGAGTAGACGAGTATATCATCGATGAAAACAATCAAAAACTTGTCGAGGTACGCCTTGCATACTCGATTCATGAGATCCATAAATACGGCTGGTGCGTTGGTTAGTCCAAAAGGCATAACCGAAAATTCGTAGTGACCATACCGTGTTCTGAAAGCCGTCTTTGAAATATCTTCTTCGCGCACTCTTAGTTGTTGATAACCAGATCGCAGATCGATCTTCGAGTAATAACTCGATCCTTGAAGCTGGTCAAACAAATCATCGATTCGGGGTAAAGGATAACGGTTCTTAACCGTCACCTTGTTCAACTCCCGGTAGTCGATACACATGCGGAAGGTCCCGTCCTTCTTTCGGACAAATAAGACCGGGGCTCCCCATGGTGATGAGCTAGGTCGGATAAAACCCTTATCCAACAAATCTTGCAACTGAGTGGACAGTTCCTGAAGCTCCGCCGGTGCGAGCCGATACGGGGCTCGTGCTATGGGTGCTGCACCGGGAGTCAACTCGATTTGGAACTCGACTTGTCGTACAGGAGGGAGTCCGGGCAAATCCTCCGGGAAAACTTCCGGGAAGTCTCACACAACAAGTATATCTCCAATTCGTTTCTCCTCCGCGGGTTTCTCAACGATCTGCGCCAAAACTGCCGGATGACCCTTTCGTAGTTACTTCTGCGCCTTCATGAGGGTAATGATGCTGGTGGTCATGCCGCTTCTCTCACCTCGGACCGAAATGATCTCGCCGGAAGAGGTAGAAATGTGAACTATCTTGTCGTGACATATAATCTCCGCTCGGTTCTCGGATAACCAGTCCATGCCGACAACGACATCGAAACTACTAAGCGTAAAAGGAATAAGGTCGATATCAAAAATATGACCTGACAGTTTTAACTTACATCCCGCAAGTACATGAGTCGTTACTATAGTCTTACCGTCAGCTAATTCAACAGGAAACTTAGCATTTAACGGAGTTGGAGTTAAGTCTAAGAGTTGGCTAAAGGCTTTCGACACAAAACTCCTATCAGCTCCAGTGTCAAACAATACAGAAGCAAAACAATCGTTCACATGGAACTTACCAGTCACCACGTGCGGATCATTGCGGGCTTGACCCGACCCAATCACAAAAGCTCTTCCCTTGCCATTGCTTCCACCATTACTGCCACTTCCATTACCCCCATTGTTGTCGTTCTGTTTCAGCTTGGGACAATCTTTCCTGAAATGACCTTCCTGCCCACATTCGTAACATCCCTTCGTCGTCATAGGTGGTTTAGGAGCACCCGTTGCCACAAGGTCTCCTCTACACTCCTTCGCCTGGTGACCCATCTTTCCGCATCTCTGACACTTGACACGGTTACACGGGCCAACATGATGATAATTGCACCTATTGCACTTCGGATATTTCCCAACATATCCGCTCGAACCCTGCCCGCTACCGTTATTATTGTTGTTGTGACTTTGATTGTTAAAGCTCCGAGTGAATTCGGGCTTACGGTAGTGTTGTTGCGGTGGGAGGTTCGAGGACGAGGATCTGGTGTTGTCAAACTTCCTCTTGCCGCTACTCGGGTTGCTGTTGCTGTTGTTGTCATTACTCGGGTTGTCACGGGCTTTAGTGGTTGAACCCCTAGGTGGTAACGCACCTTGGGTCACAACCTGATCCGTCAGTTTGTGAGCTAAACGGATCGCTTGTTGTATCGTGGCTGGTCTGGAAGACGTCACCATGCCCTGAATCTGCGGTGCTAACCCATCAATGTACATTTCAATCCTCTTACTCGGCGGATCCACCATCCGCGGACACATCACAGCCTACTCGTGGGAACGAGTAGTGTAGGCTTCAATTTCCGAGCCCACCATCTTCAGTGACCAGAATTCTGACTCTAACTTTGAAATCTCTTCTCTCGGGCAGTACTCCTCTCGCATCATGTTTTTGAACTCCTCCCAGTTCATAGCATTAGCCAGTTCCAATCCAAGGATCTGCACGTTTGAATTCCACCAAGTGAGGGCAGAATCCTCAAGTGTTCCAGCAGCAAATTTGACCCTACTGGCAGGGGGACAATTGCACATCTCAAATGCCGACTCGGCCTTCTCAGCCATACGCAGGAAGCCTATAGCTCCCTCAGTGCCCTTAAACGTACTGGGCTTGCAGTCAAGGTAGTTCTTAAAGGTACACGTTCCACTCGGACCTCCAGCTTGATTCTGAACGTGTGCGGCTAAAGCGGCCGCTGCATGGTCGTTCAGCAGAGTTTGGAGTTCAGCTGCAGTCATGTTGATGTTACCACGACCGTGTCTAGATGTCATCGTCTGAGGACACCTCTGAGTGTGCCTCCTCCTCAGCCGGTTCTTCTTCAGGCTCTGCCTCAGGCTCGGCCTCAGGTTCTGCCTCATGTTCGGCTACGTTGTGAGCAAGTTGCATTTGTAAGACATCGCAATGCTCTAGAGCTATCTCGGTTCGGGTCCTTGCTTCTTGGAGTTGCTCTTGCAAGTCTATCATCTCAGCTTGCATCTTCATCATAATCTTCATCTGTTGATCACTAGTCTCTTGCATTTCCTTCATGGCCGCTGCCAAGTGGGCAATCTCCTCCTTAGTCTCGGTTCCGTCTTTTAACAGTCCGGAAACGTTCGCTCTCGTATAGCGCATGTAACCCACGTCACGCTCCAAGCATGAAACAACAGCTGCGAGAACTCGCTCTACAGGTTCGGTTATGGGTGGTAGGGTGTTGGGATAAGCAGGGTGGTTCGGGTGAGGCAACGGGGGAACTTGTTCGCGATAGACCATACGTCTGATCATGTTAGGGTACCAATCCCAGCTAACGTCGTTTTCGTATATGCCTCCGGATAAGCGATACCTCTTCGGTGCAGGAGCTTCGAGTTCCGGGACTACACGGGGTGGCGATGCGGTGGGTAACTGCGGTTCCTTCCCGTGAGCATGCGTCATCGAATCGGATGATGATGAGGGTGGCGTCGACATTCCTACAGGTAAGCCGTGTATGCGCGCGCGTATGAGTGAAAGGGGTAAAGAGATAAGATAATAAAGACTACACAAATCTATGCAGTGCATATCATTATAACTAATTGGGTCGTCGCGGTTATAGTCTAGTATGCATGCAGCTTCTAGTTCGCTATAACCAATGGCTATGATACCAATCTGTCACATTTACACTTCGTTACAGTCACTTAAAAATCAAATACACATTCTGTCCAGAAACTGTTTGCATCCAAACTCAACATATTAACAATCTATGAACTATCATGCATTCAATTACACATTACATACATGATTAGGGTTTTTGTTTGAACGCAAATCAAAGACACAACAATCAACATGTTACAATATCAATTCTACTTATCAAATCATTACTCAATCAACAACAATCATATTGATTACATGTATATATGAAATCGGCAGCTTAGGGTTTACAATTAACCCAACAAACATCAAAATCAAGTAATAAGAATGTATAGGATAATCAATTATACCTTCCTAGCACCTAGTTCCTCAATCAAACACTTGATTTCTTGATTGTATGTGTGTGCAAAAGTCGACGGCAGCCAAGGGTTCTCAAGGGGATTTCCGATCGGGATCTTGTGGGTTATGATAATAAGTTAGGGTTAAGTTATTAAGGATATATTTATAGAGTACTATGTTACACCTTGGCCCCTCCCCTTCTAAGTATTACTTTTCCTAGCTTAAACTAATTTAGTTCTTGTTTCTTGTCTAGCATTACACACAATATAATCAAGTAACACATATGTTAACACATAACTATTATGTTGACGTTTTTCGTTTATTCATCAATCGTTTGCGTCACTCGTTTGCGTTTCGGTGCAAATCCTGAAAGACTACACATGTAGTAAGTGTTAAGCGTCATTTAAACCCTAGTTTAAATGTAATGAAGTGTGTTATAGATTCAGTGATCTTAAGTTTGAATTGACGGAGTTGAGTTAACGGAGTTAACCTGAAATTGACGATTGTCACAATTATTATATTTTGTTCTCTAAAGTTATTTTTTTAAACATGTAGTTCATCCATACGAATGGCTAATATAAATAAATGTTTATCAGTTTATGATTCTCTTGAAGTTTTCAACGAATATCAAAAGATAAACATTAAAAACACATATTGTTAATTATAACTGAGTATTTCAGACAACATATATCTAATTTATATTGTTACTAATTTGGCTTTAACAACCTATTTAGATCACGGTGATAAGACGTTCATGTGTGGAATGTACAATGCTTATTTATAGAAAGCTGAGTCCAATAGAGGCAAACGAAAGAATGAAAATACAACATACTTACTTTGTTGTAGTAATGGAGAAGTGCAACTTCGAGAGTCAAAGTCATCACCAATGAGTTACATGAAACTTTTTCTTAGTCATGATGCATCAACAAGTTCTTTTTGAAAAACATTAAACACTATAATCCAAAGTTTTTGTTTATGTCGATTAGTGGCAAGATTGATAATTCTGTTAATACTGGAAATGTGCCACTAAGAAACCACTTCCATACGATTACGCTAACAATCAATACGATTACACCAAGGATCTAGTCGCTTGATATAATCAATTGATTAGGTATAGCTTGAATTACATTAAGGATAAAGTGTGAGTGCAGATTTGGGCAGCATAACGAGAGGATTTCAATAAAAATAACAACTACTACATAATCTGTTAAGTTACATGGTATTTATAGATGAAGATGCCATTCTTTATACATCTCATAACGAATGGACACTATTCGTCATCATTCCCTAACTAATACATTAAGACAGACAAATGACTCATTCGTTGTCCTCATTCGTTAAACATACTAAACGAATGGACTAATAAAGATGTATGTGCTCATTCGTAATACATCACATAACGAATGACACATTTACATTAAGAATGCATAATATACATTTCCAAAAATACCTTTATACATTAACAAAGACCGAGACGACGAAAACGTGTACTAACAAAATCCCCCTCGTGTCGAGCTCTTTGTCTTGGTCATTTGAATATCTTGGTCTTCAATCGGCACAATTATGAATCCCGAACACATGTCAAACACGCACCACACGCTGAAATTGCAGAGCAAGATCATAGTCTTTCATCTCGGCCCACCTGATCCGATTATCGAATAATGCATCGTTATCAGACTCAGGTAAATTAACCAACTACATTGGGTCGATTACGCGTATAAATTCCGTCTTTAATTCTAATCCAAGCACAATGACGGCGTCACCAGTACGATTATCGTAATACCACCGATTAAGTTTCTTGTAAAGACTTTCGGGAAACGTCTTAATAGGAACTCGCTTCAACGTATGCGACGGTTTAACCTTAAGCACGAGATTCCTCCAATCGGTTCTCGGATCAATCTCGTCTATATACTTGCGGGTCGGAACCTGAGGCTTGAAAAATTTAAAACCATGACGTACCTCAAATAATAGTTGTTGATAGAACCAGCCCGTCATCTGACTACCACCACGTCCGTACATCCCATCTTGGCAAAGCAAGAACATCGACAATATGTTGATAATATTGAGCAACGTGTTCCCACTTTATAATACAAACTTTCAGCTCCGAATCATATAGTCACGAGACTATATCACCTTTACCGTCTTTTGAAGCTTTAAAAGTAGTCATCTGATGAGTAGTGGCACAAGCTTTAATCTGCTTGTCGTTCTCTTGCTCAGCATACCTTAGAACATCAATAAGTTTGAGAAACAAACCTTACTGTGTTCAAACATCCCCTGAATACATTATCCACTGAATCCTTCGATCCCGGTCCAGCTTCACTTACTTTATCTTTCTTTTTCTTCTTTCCCAGACGTTTTTCAGCCGCTTTAACATGTTCAGTCATGAATAATGGAACTCCTTCATCTGTATTTGAACGTTTATACAGATCAGGGTATTCCTCGGCTCTCTACCTCAACCTCAACCTCATCATAATCAAACGACGTATTCCTAGATGGAATACTCGTATCAAAACGAACCTCGTCATCATCAACCATCTCTACATCCTCCTCATTCTTCAATTTATCCAACTCCTCATCATTCAATCCGAGCAAAAAAGCGAATTGTTCTTTTGATAATGAACAATCTACAAACTCGCCTTCCTCGATCTCATCCTCGTTTACCATACTCATCACAATGTCCTTCTTGCCATCCATAAATAATATCGTGTTAGCCTTTACAGACTCAATCGGCTGCACATTAGTAGTGTAACATCCCGGTTTCTCAAAACCCTAAACTATTAAATACTGAGTAGCTGTGTCAGTTTTATAGAAATTTATTGCCTCGTGATTAGATGTTAACGGCACCCAAAGGAAGATTTTCATCATAAATTATTATAAAATAATGTTAATTTCGTTTGCTGATGTGAAGCTATTTAGTATTAGAAATTTAACTAGTTCTTTAAAATCATGAAATTTCTTTTGTTGTATACGGTTAATTATTTTTATCAACGGAAAAGGATCCAAAGTTATTTTAATTTATATTATTTTTAGAAACCAATAAATGCATATACTGATACATACTAATTAGTCAACAACTTTATCTTGTTTCCTTTTCATTCCAAGTAAATGGCCAAACGCTTGCAACATTACCGCCGGAAAAATAACCTGCCATCAATAACTATCGCACCCATGTTATCATTATCATCATCATTATATAAAAATAGATTGATCATCAATTGCTACGAACACCACCCCGAACCCTCGTTCTCATCTGAGCTACTTCACTACATCATGCAACGAGCTGTTTATATTTAAGTTCGAATCGCCTCCATCGCCATCTACAATTCTGTAGACAATCTCCTGCCGACAACAGCAAACCGCTGTTGCCATACTAGTAGTTTCGTTAGTACTTGTAACATCCTTCTTTTGATAATATTAAATAAAAGAAATTCCGTTTGCTTACGGGTGTGTTAATTTATATTTAGTCAAGATTAAATAAAATATTAGAGTATGGGCCTGGACATTTAAAAAATGGAATAAGGGATGATGATGGACCTTAGGTCCATGGGCTTAAGGGTATATAAATCCCTTAAACCTCCCTAAAACCCTCATTTCCTATTTTTTAGCCTCCATACACTCTTAAAAACACACACAAACACCTCCTTCATCTCCGACCAAGATCCGAAGAAAAAGACCCGAGCTTGTTGACGTTAAAGCATCTTAACGGACTAGACATACACCAAGACTAGATCGTGTTCATGAAACCGATTAGTTTAAGGTACGTTCTATAACAAAAACTTGTTCGTTTATGCTAGGCTCGTTTAGTGTTCCTATATATTAATGGTAAGACTAATCGAACGGGACGATTCTCGTTAAAATTCGTTAACATTTGATAGGGTAATTAATCAACCAAATAACCAGTTATGAACATCGATCAAATACACCATTTAACGAATTGTCTAAGTGTTTGGTTGATTGAGGTTAAGAGGCGATGTGTATGCAAGTATATTGATGCCAGTATCGGGTTGTTTCATCACGATTCAGAGGTTAATTGTAAAACCTGGTACCTGTTGACTGTTTATGTTCTTATCAATTTTGACTTTGACTACTGGAGTCAAAGATTAGATAAGAACTTATGTTCAATCGTTATGGGTAGCGAATGAATATTAGTGCACGAAATTGTTGTCCGTAGCATTCGAATAAGTTATACATAGTCTAGATTGTTTATTTATTGTAAATGGCCCATTCGCTATGGTTTGTAATCTAGGCTAGTTCGTTAATGTATCAGTCCATTCGTTATGGAAGCATAACGAATGAGGGCTATTTCGTTAAGTTAACACCATTCGTCATGGAATGTTGACGAATGGAGTATAATTCGTTATGGAGGCATAACGAATTACGCTTAACTTAACGAATGAAGCATGTGGCCTATAAATAGGTGGTTCCATGCTCATAATTAAGGGAGTTCACACATATGAGAGATGTGAGGTTCTCCACAAGTTATTATGTAATTTATTCATTATTTATCAATAAACCGTATTTAACGTTTATGTGTTCGTATCATATAATCGATGTATCATAGCGGCTAGATCCGTGACGGGTTTCAATAATGAATGATCATTCGTTGAACTGTTATAACGAATAAGATATATGCATGTGTCTTTTAACGAATGAACCTCCCATTCATCTTATACAAGTCACGAATGGTCTTAGTCATTTGTGATTCATTCGTTATTCATCCATTCGCTATGATACGACAGCGAATGAAGTCATTCACTATAAGATACACTCGAACGCTCTTGTAACGAATGAGTCCTCATTCGTCTTATAGAAATACAAATGGCATTAGTCATTCATTATGCACTCATTCGTCTCAGATCAAACCATTTGTTATAATGAATGGGATAGCGAATGAGGCTTAACCAGAGACCATTCATGAGGCTTAATCAGATACCACTCGTTATAACGAATGAGATAGCGAATAAAATATTTATTTAAGAGTTTTGTTGAAATTTTAGTAAAGGACCTTTGGACCCTGCCAGGGGCTCTGCCCCTTAGACCCTTCTAGGGGCTACCGCCCCTAGACCCCGCTGCCAGGGGCGCTGCCCCCGGATCCCGTAGCTTGGGGATACGATAACTTAGAAGTATGATATAGTTAGAAGTAGTTAATTGATACATGTAATTGTTATACAATTAGTCGCACCCAGTTAAAGAGAGGAGTTACCATTAACTCGGAAAGGAACCGAGTTCAGGTGAGTTTCTAGCCCCACTTTTTTGTTATGTTTTTGGGGCTGTTTGCATAACGATGTGATTAGTTAATACACTTACCTTAAGTGGTAAGTGTATCCTATGTGAATGTTTATGAATGATGTATGTATGATATATGAATGTCTATGAATGATGTATGAATGATATATGAATAATATAGAAAAGATTAAGAGTATGTATGAATGTATATAAATATAAAAGAAAAGGAAGGTATGTATAAATTGGCGGTAAGAGGGTGGCAGACCCTAATAATATCTCTGAAGGAGGGTGACATACCCTAATACGTGTTCACAACGTTTACTTTTGTTCAAGGATTATTTCTTTCGGTTAGTGTCATTCATTGGACCCCTTAACAACTTATGTCTACGGATTTGGTTTCCATTACTTCGTAAGAGGGAATTTTAATCTTTATTTAAAGTGCTTATGTGAACAAAGTGTATTTATTGTATATAAAAATAGTTATATGTAGATCTATTGAATTACTGATGCATTGACCAATTGATTGTGACGCACTAGAAGGTGGCGCGCTGAAAAATTGTAAGTGATCAAGTGAATATGCTTATTTGACCAAGTGAATGTGACAAATTGACCAAGTGAATGTGAATTATTGAATGTGCATATATATATATACACATACACACACACACATATTGATTGATACTTATTAAATAGGACATTGCATTATCGTTATAGTTATTGTTCCACTGAGTATTTTTACATAGGCGCGCCTATGTCTTTTATATGTACGTCTGGTAACATGGCTACCTGGATCTGATTAAAGGCTCAAGGGAAAAACTTAAGGATGAGTTTTATAAAAATAAGAATTGAATGATGTTTTGTACACACTTTTTGTACTTATTTTGAAATTGTAATGTTTTATCATTAATGATAATGGTGCATTGATTTCTGACCTACTGTAAATGTGACACCTCAGCCCTAGCGCGGGCGGGGTGTTACAATTATGGTATAAGATCTCAGGCTCGTTTTCTATCGTAAATATTTTTTATAATAAAACTTGTGGGGTAATGGGTAAAACATCGATCAAGATATCTTCCATGTGCTTGTATTTTGTTCCATAGCTGCTTGGGTGAGTAATTCACCAAGTGGATACAACGGCGTAAGTTTCTTTTATTGAACCATCTTTTCTTGTAGAATACCTCCAATTATAAGATCAACCCATCGTGACTCAAGAACACCTTCCCAACATCGTGTCATTAACGATGCAGTCCAGCGTGCCATTAATGATCTACTCCCTAACCTTATGGCGACTGTTGCTCAACGAATGCAGTCCAAGCTACTCCCTAACCTAATGCAAACCCTCAGGCAAGAGTTGCAGGGAGGAAAAGATTATCGATTTCATGAAACTTCCCGATCTCCAACACCACTCCGTTTTTCATCTCCCCCTCGATTCCCAACTCCTCCTCGAGCACCAACTCTAACCCGTTCTCCGACTCCTCCCCGTGATCCAACACCTCCCCATTCTCCACCAAAGGCCAAGAAAAAGGAACCATTGATGTCTTCCAATGTTGACATTCACAAATGGCTTTATAGATTCCAAAAGCAGCACCCTAAGTCATTTAGCTCTACAAAGACACCAATTGACACACAAAATTGGATTTCTCACATAGAGAATATTTTTGAAGTTTTTGGTGTCATTGATGAATTCAAAACAACATTGGCTGCTTATAAGCTTGAGGATAACTCAAGGTCTTGGTGGCGTTCTGTTAAACATGCTAGAGGTGGTGATAAGTTTGCTGCTACATTGCCATGGGATGATTTTAAAGTTTTATTTTTCCAACAATACTTTCCAATCTCTTTTAGGGAGGAATACGTTCATGAATTTTCTTCTATCAAACAAAGGGAAGACGAACCAATGACCCAGTTCGTGGAAGGGTTCACAAGATTGGCCAGTTTCGCCGGACCTACCGGAACCCGAAAAGAACTGGCCGGGAAATTGAAATGGGCATTATTTGAAATGAGCAAGTGGCTTATTGTTAACCAAGAGTTTAACGAGATTACTGAAGTGGCAAATGCAGTCCAAAACCTAGAGATTGCAAACAAATCTATGAATGATTCCATTCGTTATATTTAACTTAACAAATGATCTCATTCGTTATATTTAATTTCACGAATGATCCCATTCGTCATGACAAGATATACAGATGAATCTATTTGTTAAGATATATCTTCAAGGTTAACGAATGAGATTTCGTTTGTTATTCATAACAAATGATAATTATCATTCATTATCAATAATCACGAATGATTTTCCCATTCGTTACCCACACCGAATGTGAATAGATGAATGTAATGTTTGACCTCAATTAGTCAAAGTCAAAATAATGAAGAACAATCATACAATCAACATGCATTTTGAAATGACAATCAAGCTCAAAACACATTTTTAAACATTAAAATTTATACCATTATAATCGGAATTACATCGACAACCAACCCCAACCATTCATTTGATTCAATTGATCAATTTTAACCATTTAATCTGTCCATTTTAGGTTAAGCTAAACATTGAACAATTAATACATCATGTTAGAAATTGAAGATTCTTGTATCGCTGATATAGCAATTACCTTATAAACACACTACAATCACTCAAATCTCAAATTGTTGATGTTTGGGATTTTAAAGAAATTTGGACATAGTTTCGTTTAGTATTTTCTCTTTTCAATGTACTCAGATCTGCGTGAATGACGGTCTATTTGTTGGATCTGAGATTTTATACGTTACACTTGGAGAAAAACCTTGGTGCATGAATAAGGTCTATTTGTTACAGTTAAGTATACGAATGACCTCCCATTAGTAAGTTAATTCATTAATATAATCAACGAATAAACTCATACGTTAACATATAACGAATAGCCAACTATTTGTTATACTGTATGAACTAATAAATCTCCATTCGTTATCAAATAGCGGAAGCGAATGTGCATAGATAACGAATGTACCATATTCGTTATCTTGCATTAGCGAATGGACATCATTTGTTTTTTACAATTAACGAATGTGTACCTATTCGTTATAACAGTGTAACGAATGGAAGAATTAATTTGAAAATGGAAGAAATTACCATTTTAATTCAGTTAAATAACTATCAAAACCAATTTTTTTTTGGTAAAAGAATACTTTAAAATTTTACCCAAAAGGTAAAATCATTACTTTAACGTGCTTACGTTAAAACACTTAACTTAAAACGTAGGAAAATCATTTTGTTTTCTTTTCAAAATTTTATCCACATAGCTCGGTAATCGAAAATAAAACAGAAAAAAAGTCCTTATTTTAAAAATTTTTAGAACAAAATAAAAAAAATTAAAATTAAAAGCAAAAGTAAAATGAAATCTACGAAAGCAGTACATATTTTTGTGAGTTGAGCAGAGAATCATATTGATCAAGAAATCCATCCATAATAGGTTTATCTTTCTTCTTTATTATGACTTGCGTTAAGTTGGTTATTTATATTGTTATCCACTTAAATCTTATAACAAATTTTTCAAGAGTTTCGGTGATATCTTTAAATTTTAATTAGGGCACAAGATATCATAAACTATCAGTCTCTAATATTGGTTCATGCTTAATTTGATTTTTACCATGTCACCAAAACTTAACTTAAATCATTAAACCAGTTGATCAAAATATATGATTTATAGTATTTAGCAATCTTGCAAACATTCCCCACTACAAGGTATACCCCCATTATCAAACAATACCCCAAGTTTCTTTCACCATGAATGAATATGCACGATTTTATCTGTTTGGCTTACTAACATTGTATCCCCTAGGGTCCGTTACTTATTGGTATTATGACGCGCGTAAGGGAGGAACAGTGTATGACTAACAAGGTGTTTGATTAACTTAGTAATGAATTTGTACAAAGTATAGTAGTGATCAAATTTATTGACTTATAAAGGGTTCGCTCTTAAAGCAATTTAATATTTACATTTGTGAATACCCAAATGATAAACCGCATAAAGACTCATAGTGTCCAGAAATTTAAAGCATCCCATCAATACGGGATTTAAGGCCATAAGACCATACACCATTGTAGTGTTAACCATTAATTAGACGCTTTGTTTTGAAACTTTTGATTTTTGGTGATCAAACAGATTTAAGGCTCAAGTATGTCAGGCTATTACATTTTTGCCTTCATCACCAAGACTTTGTAAGAGACTAACACCCCATTCATTTTGGAAATTTGATGTTTATATCACATACTCTACATTACTTGTTTGTTTAAGACATACCAATGCACCAATACAAGTTCTCATATCCACAAAGGTGCATTGTGGTTTAACACTAGCATGTGAAACATTAGGTTAAAAATAACCAACCGATACTTTAACGTAATCCAAATCATCAAAGTTAACAACACGCATTTTCTTATAAAATTCCAAATTTGAACAATTTGAAAAACCTTGTAAAGTATTAGTTCCAGTTGAACTAACAAACTTAACAGGTTTAACAAAATTTACTTGATGTTTTACTTTGTGTTTAGAGACTGGTTTATCTAATGATTTGGATTTCGCAAAGAGTTTTTCAAGATAAATTTAAACTTGATGTTTCATTTTAAAAGACACTCTCGATTAGATCAGGTTTAACCAAATGTATTGGAATGTCTTTTTCATCACCTTGTTAATACCATTTAAATTTAAAACTTTTCCAGTTTTCACATTTTCAAGACAAGGATTAACGAATTTCATTAAGTCCTCGTAAAAAATACACAGTTTTCTGATTTCTGGTTGATTACTTTAGAAGATTGTTTTTCAATTCAAGAATTTCATTCTCAAGTTTAGTAATTTTAGTTCTTTATTTTAAAACTTCTTGAAACTGCCGATCAATGATAATTAACTTTCCTGAAAGTTCAGCTTTCAGATCATGATTACTATTTGACAACCCCTCATATTTTTACTTTAGATATTTTCTCAAGATCCGAGGCTTGCCGATATTTATCATCAACTATATCTAGATCTTTCATCAGTGTATCATTGTGAGCACGAATTAAATCAACCTTAGAATTAAATTCATCACATTGAGAACACGATGAACTTTCGGATTCATTAAAATTTTCACATTATCATATGCAACAGAAGTAGGATTAGGATTAACCTCCTCAATCTTATCCATACACGCAAAAAAATCTTGAGGTTCTTGACTAGCAACATAAGAATCAGACTCAGCTTCTGACTCGTCACTATCTTCTGTCAATCCATCTTCCCTCGCATATTGAAACTATTAAGCTTTCTCAAACATGTCAGGATTCGCCTGGTTACCATTAGAAGAACTCCCCAAAAGTCTTTGGTTCCAGTCAATACCCTCAGCAGTTAGCAAAGCTTATGATCCACCTGGTTTCATTGACTCACCCTCATAAGTCTTCTCCTTGGAATTAGAATACTTCTTTCCAGCACTTCTATCTTGATTTGAGGGTCCTGAGTACTCCTTCCTTGCTTAATCACATTCTTTAGCAAAATGACCAAAGTCTTGACAATTATAGAAACGAACCTTTACTTTATTAAAACCGACTCTTTTGTTCAGAGTAGGCAGATCTTTCCAAGTCTTCCGCATGAATCTCTTAACTTTCTTCACAATCATCGCCATATTCCACTAAATATCCATAAGCTCCAAATCATCTGGATCATTTTGGTCATAGTCCGCATCAGTTAATTCACTAGTGGCAATCTTCCCACCCACCTGTTGTTCATAGGAAGTCATGAATGCACTTAAGAAAGCAAAATGTTGTTCTGCTTCTTTCATATTGACATATGGTGTTTATGCTGTAGAAGAATTACTCGAACCAGAAAATGAAGCACTTGATCCTCTAGATGCATTGTTGGAACCGAATGGCATAAAGCAAACGTTAGGCTTAAAATCACCAACAGCTTGTGGGATTTCTTTAGTTTTCTGAGAGTAGAAGAGACAGGAACTGAACTACTACTCATAGGTAAAGAACCACTATATAGAGTAGGATCTTGATTATACTTTGAAGAATTTTTGTATGTCAAATCATACTCTTTTTCATCAATCATTTACATAAATTCTAATACAATAAGATCGTCATTCTTGAAGAAGTTGTTTTCTTTCAACACCAGTAAGAAGTAGAATATGAAGTTGGCATTGAATTCTTAACCATATCAATTTGGTCAAATTGAGTAGGTTCCATCTTCAATTTTGTCATTTCGGCATTGAGATGGCAAAATCTCGTCAACGTATCTTCAACGGTCTCTCATTTCAATAAACAGAAGTTTCGGTATTGAAACTTCAACATCACTTTCTTGCTTCCAACGTATTGCTCACACTTCTCATTCTCAAGGGTTGAAAAGAGAAGCACAAATCTTTATACTCCTAACTTGATGGAAAATATTACCAGGAAAAGCCTTGGTCAATATTGAATAAGCTTTCGTCTCAACTTCTAACGCTTTCTTCTCATCTTGACAATAACTATCAAACGGGTTTTCTTCATAATTGGTACTTGAATTACCAATTATAGGAGGGATGTATACATTATCAAGGCTTAGAGCACAATCAGGATGCACGGATCCTAAATGCCTAAACTTCATTTCCCATTTGGCGAAGTCATTCAGTTTCATCAGCCTCGGACACTTCGAATGAGATCCAATCTCAGCATCGACATGAAGCAATTGTTGCATAATCATGTTATGAGAATCTAACACGTAGAAATTAGCCATTTTCAGAAAATACGGGGTGTAAACTATCAACCTTGTAAAATTATGGGTGAAACTGTCAAGTGTTGAAAGTTTAACTAATGAATGAACCAAATACTTTAACGAATGAAGCAGTGGTTTTGGTAACGAATAGGGTTATAGTTTTGGTAACGAATGGGTTTAAATGTATCACGAATGGTGAAAAATGGGAAACTACTGGTCATACGATATGATACATTAACAAATGATCACATGAATGATAAGGAATGATGTTTGTGTGACGAATGAGGTACTATAGATGTAACGAATGAGATACTGTAGACGAATGATCAGTTATAACAGAATGACACGGGTCAAAAGCGGTTACTACTGTTCATGCAAATGATTAGTTATGAATAACAAATGTGCATTCAACCATAACGGATAGACATTCAAATCTTCAAACATTCATCACAAATCCAGATTCAAACGTGAATTCAGACTTCAAATAAACTTGGATTACCATTTGTAAATCTTAACCAAATTCAACAAATAAACTACCAAATCACTCGTTCACTCGTTCCGAACCTCAACAAACCAGTCCAGCCACCAAAGTCCAATCCGAACTTATCCAATTTCACTAAAAACCAATCCGAACAACCTTTGTTCCCACCAAATTATCAACTCTTCATTTCACTTGAATTGAAGAGATCTAATACAATTAAACACTAACGAATGCTTAGGATCTGATTATGAACAGTTCACAAGCCATTTTGATATCAATTAAACAAGAATCAATGAGTAATTGATAAAAAATTGTTCCGTACAATCTCGGAATCAGTTAAATATGATTAATTAATCAATTAACACTCAACTGATGTTAACTTCACACCTAAACACTTATTCAATCGGACAGTGGCTCTGATACCACTTAAGAAACCACTTTCGTACAATTACGTTAACAATAAATATGATTACACAAAGGGTATAGTCGCTTGATATGGTCAATTGATTAGGTATAACTTGATTTATATTAAGGCTAGAGTGTGATTGTAGATTTGGGCATCATAACAAGAGGATTTCAATAATAATAACAACTAATACATAATTTGTTAAGTTATAGGGTATTTATAGATAACGATGCCAGTCGTTATACTTCTCATAACGAATGAACACCATTCTTCATCATTCCCTTACTAATACATTAAGACAGACGAATGACTCATTTGTTGTCCTCATTCGTTAAACAAACTTAACGAATGGATTAATAAAGACGTATGTGCTCATTCGTTATAAATCACGTAACGAATGACACATTTACGTTAACGAATGTATCGACATACATTTCTCAAAATACCCTTATACATTAACAAGACCAATATATTACAAAACAAAGACCGAGACGACCAAAACGTGTACTAATAGCCACACACCTTAAGACTTAACGGAGAGAACTACCATTCTTTGGGAATTCTTCTTCCCATCCCTGGACAAAAACCAAAGATCCCTCAACTATACATTTACGATACGAAAAATGAAAAATCAAATAGACGAGCCAATTTTCGGTACGTAACATAATTTATTATTGTTAACATTTTTTATGAAAAAATAAATTATAAGTAATTTAACTCAATTATTTTTAAAATATAACTATTTTCTTACGCAACGACTCAAAATCAAGTTTGGAAATGTTAGATAGAGAAATAATAAATTGCTTGAACACAATGTTGGATTCTTAAGATCCTATGTTTCAAGGATATTACCGGATGATAATGGATTTAAAAAAAACGTTTTTGGTATGGATTTAAATGTCTGCGGTATTGGAACAAGGAAAAAAGATGCAATGACTTACAACCTACCAAAAACTTTGTTAAACCACGGATCAATCAGATCTATAACAAATTAATCTTAGATCTAAAACCGTAATAGGATCTAGTTCATGATTACTCTTAATTAGTATGTATATATATATATATATATATATTATATTAGGTGTATTATGTGTAGGATAGATTAAATGAAGCTTTTATCGAGAGAAGATTTTGACAGAGGTTCGATACTTTAAATCAAAAACTTAAATTATCTGGCCCTATATATAGACAATGGACTCAATTCATTACACATGCCGTAACGAATTGGAGTCCAGTTCGTTAACATTACAGACTCTATAAGGAAACATAATGAATCACTTAATTCGTTATTCCTCATTCGTCAACATTCCATGACGAATGGGAACATACATAACGAACTACAAGCCCATTCGTTAAACATCCTTAAATTATGGTTGTTACATTAAGCGAACTGGCTAGTTCGTTAAACATCCTTAACGAACTCGCCTTACATTAACGAACTAACGAACTAACTATTTAACATAAATAACTTTTTCATTATAATAATAACAAATACAAAGACTCGAGACGCTAAAAACCGTGCACCAACAAACTTCTGTAGTTGCAGCATTAATCGTTCGTGATATTGTTGACATAATAGATAAGCGCGATATAATTGTAACAACTCAAAGCAGATCTCTAGCAAGAGTTGGAATATATATGAGAGACCCATTTTTACTTATGGTCAACGTATGTTGCTTTATTAAGAGTGAATAGTAGAGATTGTATTATAATTCTTTTTTTAGATAAGCAAGAAAAAATTACAAATAAGACAACTAATATGATTAATAAAGAAATATTTTACAGTTAATAAATTTATAATTTTTAAAAATTTAAATTATATTTCCAAACAATATATTATGAATCTTCATGTTTGGTAAGTTTATGTTTTTAAGTACTTTGTTTACATATGATTACGAATTGCAAGGGTATCGAATAATTCTCCCAATAAACACATAAAACAATCTTTTATCATCTCAAAGTATATGTCTTTAGTTGATCATTTCTATATTTTCACCCGTGTAGTACACAGATCAGTGACCTAGTATTAATAGTGTCTCTTTTTAATTCCTTACTATTAATAGTGTACACTTATAGCGTTGTAAATAAGCCGAGTCAAGTCGAGCCAGAGTGTGCTCGAGCTCGAGCTCGAACTTAATCGAGCTGGCTCGAGCTCGGCTCGTTTTCTTTATCGAGCTGAAAAATCGAGCTCGAGCTCGGCTCGTTTAAAGCTCGAGCCGAGCTCGAGCTCGTCGAGCCGGGCTCCTTTAATTTTTTTCTAAATTTTTTATTTTTTTATTTGTAATTTTACAAATTTTGATGTATAAATTACAAAAAATATAACTTTAACATACATATTATATAAAATATATTAACTAGAGAATTTATAAATTTATATGTTATTTTCATTATTCTTTTATAAGGTTTTAGGTATAAAGTGACATAATATATGTATAATTTTTATTTATTTATTTCTTGGTATAATATTATTATATATAAATATTAAAATTTAGGTTTAATCTAAACGAGCCAACGAGCCGAGCTAACGAGTCGAGCCAAGACCGAGCCACGAGCCGAGCTGACCCTGCCTCGAGCTTGACTTGTTTAGAAATCGAGCCGAGTCGAGTCGAGTCGAGCTCATTTAGAATCGAGCTTTTTCGAGCCGAGCTTTTTTCGAGCTATTTTCGAGCGAGTTTCGAGCGAGCCGCGAGCCACAGGCTTTTTGAACAACCCTATACACTTAGTTATAATTTTAATAAATATAAATGCATCAATACGTGCTCTTAAGCTAAAAAATTTCTGTTGTTTATATTAAATGGTAAATATATACAATCATGTAGTTAATGTTGCTAAATTTAATATCATATACACCAAATAATATTAACATTATTTCAATTTTTTTTAATTTCAAGTATTTAAACGTGATATTGCTATGATATGCTTTTTTATTATTACTGTTTATCAACTAATTATTTACAGAAATTACTCAAACTTCAGGTAAATACACAACTTAACAACTTTATTTTATGCAAAAATTATTATATATGAAGTTTTTCTCAGCTATTTTTATTTAAATAAAGGTTTTTAAATTTTGTATTTTATATGTAATCATTTTTACAAAATATTCTTAAATTAGATAACTTTCACATATTTTGTATATTAGATACAATATACAATATATTTAAAAACATGTAATTTCCACATGTTTATTCAATATATATGTATAATATTTTATATTATTTTTTTGTTTTAAAATATTTTCATAACTTAGGTATTCAAATTGAAGTTTTGCTTACCAAGAAAATATTAAATTGAAGAAACTATTGCTGGACACAAAAAAGATATAAGTGGATATTGTTGGACACAAAAAAGATAAAAGTGGATATACCTCTTCGAATATAAAATTTCTAAGTGTATTGTGCTATCTTTTTATTAATAACTTTTTATTAATAATAATTTTTTATGTGTTATATATATATATATATTATTTTTTGTTTATATGGTTCGTCTTTTAAATGACCCGTGTAGTTTTAAAGGAATACAACTACAATTAATGTCAATTAACTGTATAAATGTTTATATTAAATTATTATAAATGTACGATGACTTTATATTAATAGTATGATAAGTACTGTATGTTGTTATATTTATATTTTTATTATCTATTAATTATTTTATTTTAATTAATGACCTATGTAGTACATTTGTCTCAAGTTGTGTTTAATAAATGCATAAAGTTTTGGTTTTTTATGCTGAGTTTTTTAGAATGCTTTTGGCTTGTATCCCTCGGTAACCTCAATAATTATGTTAAATAAATTATCCTTCTCACTTGATGTGGACTCGGTTAAATATGTGCTTGATCTTGATGCTTTGATAAAGGATAAGGAGAAAATGAAGTGGTCACTAGCAATTTTCATTATCACAGTTTTTACTTTCTGAAATGCAGGAATGATGTCATGTTTAACAACATACATCCACGTGATGTTGAAGTTTTAGAGTTGATTAAGGTTGTGACTCGGTCTAAAAACAAGGTCACCTTTCTCGTTTCTGTTGTAATTTGTTTTTGTCTATTTTGTTTTTGGTTGGGTCTTGTTTGTTTGGACCTTTTTTGGGCCTTTCATCGGGCTTTGTTCATAATATATTGTCGTTAAAAGAAGTACCATAAAAGAACGCCTCTTTATCAAAGATAAAAATTGAAAAAAAGTTGAAGAAAAAAGCCAACTGTTAGAATAAATAAACAAGAAAACAATGGAGAAACTGACCTTGACACCATCGATGAAGTTAGGGATCAAACTAAAATTAGAATGACAACCTACCAACAAAGGATCATCAAGGCTTACAACAAAAGTATAAGGATTAGAAGATTCCAAGTAGGTGATCTCGTGCTCAGGAGGCTAAAAGTATCCAAATAAAAACACGCTAATCTAGACACTAGGTAATACTCTAGACTCTTAAACTTCACTTAAACTACTAACCCGCAAGTGTACCGATCAACTCTAGTACAACTAAGTAAGTCCGAATATCGAACCTATGAGAAACTCTTCAAATTACGTAACTAGCATATTAGACTCGACTTACTGACACGACTATTTATTAATATTATTTAAGGGGGGGGGGGGTTTAAACTATATTATATTAAACTAATTAATGAAAGACAATTAATGAAACACAAGACAAGCAAATATGATTGATTCAGATGATAACGAAAAACCACCTAGGCTAGAGTCCCAAAGTTTTAGTTTTCAAATAGTTTGAAAATAATAGTTATGGAACTGGGATCGTAAAATAGACACTTAAAAAAAAACCCGAACATTACCCCTGACCATTCTCAAGAAGAAACCTATGAGTTTATAATAAGTTTTAAGACACATCAGTTTATAAATTAAACTCCCTTATAGTTATCTAATTAATTTATGAAAGAGTATCTTTATAGTGAAATCCTACCTTACAGCGCGAAAATCAAAGGTAATTCAATAACTCAATTGACTCTCTAGACAAGGTTAATTAATCAAACCTAGACGGACTTCTTACGAAGAACTAAATCTAGTAATATTAATCAACAAATATCTAACAATAACCTATCACCTTACATTTTTCTAGGTTAGCAGCACACTTTTATTCGTTTGACTAAAAATATTATTCCTATGATCTTATTTGAATTCAATCATAAACTAGTTAAGAAAACACATTAAATGACCTAACAAAATCCCATCGTACGAAACAATCACCAAAGGTTATGTAGAATAATAAAACTAGAATAACCAAAACCAAGTGCACATACGCATCAATCAAGTAAAATCAAATAGTTTACTGAATCATAAATCATAACGAAAAGAAACAATCCAACTAAAATCAAAACATCAACGATGGTTCATCATAAGCCTAGGCAGCCTTAAAATCAATCAATACTATGATAAAAGAAATCATGGTGAAAAATAGTAGAAACGAAAGATTAAAGGCGATAAAACCCGTACTCTTCGTTCTGGAACAAGTAGCGCTTCACCGGGTGATTCATTGCCTTCAAAACCGCCAAATATTGCAATCCTAAACTCCCAGAAACTCCAAATTCTGCTCTGGTTCGTAGGGTATTTTTCAGCTTAGGGTTAATGTTGTTTATATAATGAAACAGGGCCTAAAACTGATCAAAAACTGAGAAAACTATCTGGAATCTAATGGTGGCCGCCACCCGCGACCATGTATGCCCACTAGTCGCGCGGCGTGGCGTACAATATAGGAGGGCGGTCTGACCAGCTGGTCCGATGGCTTCTCCTTCTGGTTCATTTCCTGATGCTTTCCGGCTTCTCGTTTTGGCTATTTTGACTCGTTTTTCGCACTCTTCGACCACGATCAACCCCCGGAACCTACAAAACATAATAATGTTAGTAGTTTGACTAAAAACGAACAACAACTAATAAAATATTAAATAAAATATACAAGTGAAACATATATATTTAGCATTATATCAAATATCTCCACACTTACTCTTTTTTCGTCCATGAAAAAGCCTAATGCAGTGGAATCAGAATCGGAAAATACAGTCTTAAAAACATATAGATTAATTCAAGGTTTAGAAAAACGCAATAACCGCGTTCACCGATATTGTTGTCCACTTAAACCCATGCCTTAATCCTTACCGGGACAAATAAGATCCAACAATTATTTTACTCAGTGGTTTACACAATTAAGACCCGTTTATTTTCATCTTTTACCGGACCAGACCACCCTAACTTGACTTAAACCTAAAAATTAACATATTTAAAACCTTTGTTATTCTCCTTTTTCATGAATAGTTAAGAAGATCAAGGGTATTGTTTGTCCACCTAAGCTTAAGCATCAAAGTCTACCAAGTAGCCATTAGATATGATTAAGGTATAATTAATTAATAGCTAGTGTTTTAGTAGCTAGTGTTCCCCACAACATAACATACCTCCGTTATTAAGCAATACCCCGAACCTATTACCATAGGGGAGTATGTACAATTTCATCTGTAGGGTTTACATGTGGCGTGCCCCTTGTGGTCCGTTTCTTAATGGTAATGAGACGCGAGCAAGGGAATCTCACATGGCTAACATCGTGGATGATCAAGTTAGCAGTGTATATGTACTTTAAGTACGTAGTGATCATGTTTAATGAATTATGTGGTAGATAACTGTAGGTTTGCTCTTTTTTAGCTTTATTTAAATATTCACAACCCCACTTAGGAATTGTGAATACCCTTATGAATAAAATGAACAACGAGACAACAGATTCTGAAAGCGCTCCCAAGCATTACAATTTGGTTCATCCGGCTCCATGTGAAAGGAGTGGATCTAATCACGAAGATGAGCTGCTTTATGTAAAACCCCGGCTAAAGCGGAAATGCCTGAGTGTGACATACAAATTGCTCAAAACACATGTGACACTATTAAGTGACAATATTATCATAATCCATTCAAAGGCATCAAGTACACAAGTTTATCAAATGAAGAAATACAAGGGAAAAGGAACAAAACAAACATATTCTTGTTTCCTATTTAAATAACCTAACTTCTAGTATTTTCGTCATTTCCTCTAGTGAAAGTGCCTGTAGCATATACATAAAATAAAGTCAACTTACTTAATAGTTGGTGAGTTCACACAGTTTAAATATATATAAAAATCATACAATTCCATGAAAACTTTTGAAAAGCACATAAGTGTTCTTTACACTAGAATCAAAGGTCCTGAGTGTAAAGAATAAATGAAGGACTTTTCCAGTTGAGATTGTGAACCAACGTACTCAGATCGGAGTCCCTTTTCCACTAGAAACAACGGTCCTGAGTGCAAAGGGGGGCATATGATCACACATATCGAAGAAATCCATGCACACAATATTGTAGCAAGTAACAAGTAAACACACAAGTCCATGTAACGAATTGTAGTTTGTAAATAATAAATAAAAGAAATTGAATTGTTGATAGGATATATATGCTACCCCCAAAATAATTAAAAAAAAGGGTAAAAGGGGGTGTGAGAAACTCACCTTGAAGTTGAAGACAAACTTGCAATAAAACCGAAAGTGCATAAATGAAACCCAAACAATTGAACTTCACAAACTAGAATTTGAAACAATTGAAAAGTGACGAATGTTACAGGACTTACAAATTTTAGAAATTTCGTTCCGAAATTAAAATTAAAATACATATTTTTAAAAGATAACAACTAATATATGGAGTTGTTGGAAATTTTTGCAATTTTATACATACATAATTAAAATAAAATAAAACCGATCTTTGAATGACTGGAAAGAACGCCAAAAACAGGAGATATGACAAGGACACTTATATATAGGATGTAATAGCAGCGTATCCACCATGCCCTTATCATCTTGTATTTGTCCTTGTTCCCCAAAATCATTTCAAGTTCTGAGTTATTTCACACAACCAGACTTAGTATATTTTCCATGCGAGGACATTGATAAATACATGTCGACCCATAATTACCTCTATAGTCAGATGGTCCATATAACTTGCTCTATTTTATGGTTTTAAGACATAGACTTTAGATAAATATATAAAATTCTCATGTTGAAAATAAAAAAAAAATGAATTAGAAAGGTAAAAACATTACAAACACATTGATAGACCATTCAGGCCAAGGACAACGCGAAAACAGTAAGTCAAGTAATTTTAATTATCGTGTCTAAATCAAGTAAATGATGTTGGCAACGAAATAAACGAGGTAATGAAATTAAAGAATGAAGCATTTAGAATTATGAACATCGTAACATGTAATTGAAATAATGAGGTCGAGAATAACGTGGTAAGTAAACGTAGTATTTAACCAACGAAATATGAACACGTAAATTGATAACGCATTGGGTTCGAGAATAGCTTAGATAAACGAAACTTTTAAATATAAAAATATCAAAAAGTTTAACATATGTAAATCTATGAATAAATTTCAACTTAACTAGCGGTAATATTGAGATGAAATAAAGTGAACATTAAAACATATAAATTACTAATTTGAAATAAAATAGATAAACGAAATTCTATTATCACAATATTAAAATTCATTACGTTTGTGGAAGAAAAGTTCCAATAGTAACTTTGAGTTTATCAGAGTAAGTAGTTGAAAACCTCGAAATTACGATAAATCATTGGTCTGAAATCAAAAATAATAGATTGATTCAAATAAAAACTTTGAGTGGAAAGAGAACAAAAATTACTAAAGCAATATGTGTAAAATAAACATAACATAAACTCAGCCTTTACATGGGACACAGTCCCGGTTCTAAGTAAACGAATTCGTTTGGAGGGAACTGGTCACCGATAGTAAAATGTAGAAATAAAATGAAAATACGGTTTCTATTAGGTAACTATGTACACATACATGTTCATAGTCCCAATTTCTACTTAAAGTTATGTTGATGGGGAATTGGTCATAGATCCCGAGGTAACAAATGTAAACCGATTCACAAAATGAGACTAAGGATGATGCACGAATTTGCGTTTCGTAAAATACAAACGAATATGGATCAAATATCAATGAACAATTGAAATAAACTTCGTAAACAATATTCTAAAGAGATGGATATAAGAGTCACTTTGGTTACGTCCGAAAAATATACGTGAGGGAGAAGTTAAAGGAAAAAATGCAGCTTGTGACGTTTGTCTTCTTAAGTGTTGTTTTGTTGTATGAAAGTTGACATGGGAGGTGGTGCCATGATTTCTTAGCCGAAACTCATTGGCGTTAACGAAGGGGAAAGAAGGGAAGGGATATAACATATATTTTAATTCACGGAAATCAGTTGTAAATCGTGATGCTTTTACATCTCATGGTGAAATAAAATTTATTCAATTTCATTTAAAAAGTTTTTAGGTATTGCTAAGACTTGCAAATTTTATGAAACTTTCACATAAAAACAAATGTTTTCTTTTGGCCCGTAACCTAGGTAGAGAAAAACAATGATTGTCATATTACCTGATTTGTTGAATGAAAAATGGCCTTAAAGGGCTTAAAACTTGTTTTAAACAAAAAGATTTCTATAAATATGGTTTGAAAAAATAATTACATTATTATTAGTGGTGACGATAATACTAGTAATAATAATATTACTAATCATAATAATAATAAAAATATTAACAATAATAATAATAAAAATTTAATAATAATAATATTTGTAATTACCGTAATAATAATGATGATGACGGTGATGGTACTAATAACAATAGTAGGTGTAATATTAGTAATGATGATGATGATGATAATAATAATAACAATAATAATAATAATAATAATAATAATAATAATAATAATAATAATAGAGATAATAAATTCTTTTTAAAGAAAATCCATTTGACTGAAAGTTAAAATAACCGAGGATTTGGGATTAGGCGCGAGGTGTTAGTAAAAGAAATAAAATATGCAAAAAAATATAGACGAATTTGATAAGTTTGTAAAACCTGAGTCTTGAAATCGAGGAATCGAATAGAATAGACATGGGAAGTGGGGTAAAGGTATTGAATGGCGGAAACAAGTTAGGCCTTTCAAAGTATGGCGGGTATACTCGGGTTACCCTAATGATGGTAGACTTGAAGCATGTGGTCAAGCATATGATCAGGACAAATGGTTAAGTACAAGTCTTGAAATTGGGCGAGTGGCGTTGAGTTTGGGTAAGTTTTAGCAATAAGTGGTAATTGAATGTACCACAAATTGAAGTATGTCAACGTTGCAGGGAAGTAAATTGGAGGAAGAATTTACACATACTAAACAATGGCGTGTTTCTGTGCGAGGCTTTTCGGTTGGGTTTGGTTTGAGTTTCCAAGAATGGTGATGGGTTTGAGTTTGAATATACTATAACGATGAAGGTGGGTGTGGTTAAACGTGGGGTGATCGGGATCGCGGAGGCCATTTGTTTGATAACTTGGATTGTCATTTTGCAAGTTGAGTGTAACAACTAGGAAAATAAGGAGGCATGATACGAAACATGAACAATTCGCGTGACTTGGGACGTAAGTATGAAAACAACTAATAGATACATCAATAAAAACAAGTAAATAAAAGAAATTGTATGAAACAAATTTGAAATCAAACTTGGAATTCGCATGAAATTTCATGAGTTTTCACCTTTCAATAAACGAAAACCTCACAAATTATTGAATAATCATAGGGAAAAATTATTAAACTTAACAACAAATAGTGAAATCGAATTGAAAATTGAGTGTTCATGAACCACCATGACTTTTAAATTTTAATTCTAAAACATAGGAGTAAACAAACATAGCAATAAGGTAATCGAATTAAAATTCGACCATTCATGTATCACCATGACCTTTCGAATTTTCAATTCTAAAACGTAGTAGTAAATGAATAAAATAATATAGTAATCAAATCGAAATTCAATCATTTATGTATCACCATAACTTGTTGAATTTTCAATTCTAAAACGTAGTAGTAAATGAATAAGACAATATAGTAATCAAATTGAAATTCAACCATTTATGTATCACCATAACTCTTTGAATTTTCAATTCTAAAACATAACAGTAAAATAACAAGGTAATCGTTTGAAATTCAGTTATTACCTTTCGAACTTCTAAAATTTTAAACCGTAAATGGATGTATAAATAAAGAAAATGAGTCACAAATTTTTTTAAACTTAACTATTCTCGTATTAAAATGTGTAACTTAATCGAACCGGAAGCTAAGTATTCATGTATCACCACGACTTGATAGACTTTCAGTTAAAACACATCGTAAAACATAGAGAGTCGGACGTCAAACGTCACACAAACCATCGAAAACTGAAAATCAAAAATCTGATTATTGAAAATCCTTGAGAATCTTTACGTTAGTATAATCGTATCAACCTTTGGACTTGTGTGTGCTTGTGTAATTGAAGTAATTGAATCATCAGTATAATCGTATCAAGTAAGTATAATAGCATTTGCGTATATGAGGCATAAACAAATCAATAATAACCAAATAATGTGCATCGAACAATCACATAAGGCTCACATAATTTTCTAATCATGCAACCTAAACAATTAAGCAAATAAACTATAACCAACTAGAACACTACGTCTAATGTCCTATCTTATAGTCACGACTCTGATACCAATCTGAAACACCCTAGCTAGAGCGGAAACGCCTGAGTGTGACGAACAAATTGCTCAAAACACATGTGACACTATTAAGTGACAATATTATCATTAATTCATTCAAAGGCATCAAGTACACAAGTTTATCAAATGAACATATACAAGGGAAAAGGAACAAAACAAACATCTTCTTGTTTATTATTTAGATAACCTAACTTCTAGTATCTTCGTCATTTCCTCTAGTGAAAGTACATGTAGCATATACATAAAATAATGTCAACTAACTTAATAGTTGGTGAGTTCACACAATTTAAATAATATATAAAAACCATACAATTCCATGAAACTTGTGAAAAGCACATAAGGGTTCTTTACACTAGAATCAAAGGTCCTGAGTGTAAAGAATAAATGGACTATTCCAGTTGGGATTGTGCACCAACGTACTCTGATCGCAGTCCCTTTTCCGCTAGAAACAATGGTCCTGAGTGCAAAGAGGGGGCGTATGATCATACTTATCGAAGAAATCAATGCACGTAATATTGTAGCAAATAACAAGTAAACACACAAGTCCATATAACGAATTGTAGTTTGTAAATAATAAATAAAAGACATTGAATTGTTGATAGGATATATATGCTACCCTCAAAATAGTTAAAAAAGGGTAAAAAGGGGGTGTGAGCACCTTGAAGTTGAAGACAAACTTGCAATAAAACCGAATGTGCGTAAATGAAACCGAAGCAATTGATCTTCACAAACGAGAATTTGAAAGTACAAAATCAGTATTAACTAACGACTTATAAAAGTAAGCAAATCGATTTATTGGAAATTAGAAGTGCTTAAATGTATGTTTTATTATGGAGTTGGATAATATGATTTTTATACGTTAACGAATTTTAACGAATTAATATTTTAATAATAAATTACGAGGTTAATATTGAGTTTGAATATTATAACATTTATGGGATTTTGAAGTTAACGGTATATTTTATTTTGAACAACGAATATGTTAACAAAGTTTAAAGTTTACGAACGAAAGTATATATAAATAAAATATGTTTTAGGAGTTTTAAACATGGCTTGACGAGTTTGAAAATCTATAGTAATCATGAATTTTGGATCTTTAATGAAATTTTATTTAGAAAAAAATTTCGTTGGCGTGTTATAAAGTTTAACGCAATAATAATTATTTATAATATTAATCGGGTTTCTAACGAAACTTATCGGAATCGAAAATCGGGGTTTTAGGTGAAATGTGATAAATATAATTTAAAACTAATTTTTATTTACTATAAACAAACTTTATTCGATTTAATGTAATTCATAAAAAATATATATTTTTATAGATTTTGTTTTGGCTATTATATAAAAAAAATGACTTAAAAAGAAAATGAAAAAAACAAAAAAAGGCTGACCCGGGTTCGAACCAGGGTCCTTCTGCCCAGACTCACATGAACTAACAAGTAGACCCATTTTCTTTGTTTGTTAGAAGATCAGAAATGAAAATATTTAAATTAACATAAAATTTCATCAGCTTCATCAAACCCTTGCTATTCAAATCTGTTAACTTGTTCAATGTTTGATAAATCTTTGTTTGGGGCTTTATTAGTCGGCTTAAAACGATTATATTGCATATAAATATTACCTGTAACAACGTTGGAATGATGGAGAACTAAGGTGGCCGGAATCGAGTCCATGATGAACAATTACGGACTTATTGAGAGTGTTTTAGGTTAGAACAAGGCTTGTCGCAGTTTCAGATGTTAGATTAGGTTCTGTTGATAGTCTCAATTGAATCAATTAGCGTTTGAATCGTGTTATTATGATTTTTTATTATAGCTAACGGTTTTATTGATTAATTAGTGTTAATTGGATCATTAATGACGAAGTTAATCAAGTAATAATGTCTATCATTAGTGGAGAAATCGTTTGGTATGGTTTAACGTATCAAACAGAGTTTAAAGAGTCGCCGGAGACAAATTCCGGCCACCGGATCACTTCACCGGAAAACCGAGAAGAGGGAAGGGGCTGCTGCAGCTTTTGTATTATTATTATTATTATTATTATTATTATTATATTATATTATATTTTGAAAATATTACAATTCACACCTTCAAGTTTGAACACACACACACACACACACATATATATATAGGGAAGGGTTATCCTAAAAATAAGTAGTTTCCTAGGAAGACTAAGAATAAATCATAGCCATTGGATCATATTAATCAATGGTTGAGATTTAAAATTACCAATAACCGACATAGTTTCCTAGAATTATTCTTTTATCACTATAACCGACATAGTTTCCTAGAATTTTTCTTTCACCATAGTTTGTAATGCCAAATGTCAAAAAATTGTTGGTTCTTACCATTCCTAGGAAACTCCTTATTCTTTTCTGAACCCTTCTCTCTCTCTATATATATATATATATATGTTTTAAACTTTAATTATACTTTGAACCTTGAACTTTCAAATGTTATATATACTTGATATAACTTTATATCCTTGAATTAATTTTAAATTATACCCTATTAGTTTGCATATCGTTTAACATAGTAAAAAAGATAATTTAAATCTCGGAGTTTCGTTACTTGAGAAAAAAGAATAGGAATGAACTAATAATAATTTAAACCATCGGAAGTATTATGTAAATGGTGAACGAAATAACAAGAATACATCAAAAATTGAAAATGGGTCGGACGTTCGGGTTTGAAAAGTAACGGATGTTACACTTTTGTAGGTGGGAAGTATTTCTTGATAAAAGCTGAACGCAATGCCTCCTAAGTGGTGAACGTGACATGTGGCTGAGTGTCAAGCCAAAGAGCTGCCTTTCCTGCAAGTGAAAACGGGAAAAGATGTACGAAAATAGCATCTTCAGTAGCACCTTCTAAATTAAAAAGTTTAAAACGCAGTATGGCCGGTTAATGTATCTGGTGCATCCTCGTGATCACGCCCATGAAATTGGTTAGTTTAAACGAGAGAGTTCATGTCATACGATGGAATCTGACATGAGTTTGGATTGTTGATCTCGGGAATGATGATGCATGACTGGTTTCCGGTTAAACCATCGAAAGCTTGTGTAACAACTGTTCTATCACCGGCCATTTGAAATTCTGGTTGGCTTCTTGGACTTTTTGATGGTGAACTATGTGGTGATGACTTTGGTGTAGAATCAGCTTCTAACGGAGGGGGTCCAAAATTATCCAGCAGTGGTCCTTGCGAACGAAGATGGGGCATAAACCTAAAAAACGCAAAAGACCAAGTGAGTAGACTCGAATACTTAAAAATAAACAAAAATAAACTAAAACTTAAATTAAATTAGACTCCTACGACTCAAATGAAAATAAAACATATAGCTCGTATGTAGCAAGTAAGTCTAATCAAAGCTAATAACACAATCACCAAGAGTCCCGCCTGTCACGCGGGTGACCCGGGTTTGATCCCCGGCAACGGCGCTAAAATCTTGATGTGTCAAAAGTAGTCAAATAAAAACACGCTAATCTAGACACTAAGTAATACTCTAGACTCTTAAGCTTAACTTAAACTACTAACCGGGAAGTGTACTGGTCGACTCTAGTACAGCTAAGTAAGTCCGAATATCGAACCCACGAGACTCTTTAAATTACGTAACTAGCAAATTAGACTCGACATACTGACACGACTATTTATTAATATTATATAAGGGGGGGGGGGGTTAAACTATATTGTATTAAACTAATTAATGAAACACTAGAAAAGTAAGTTTGACAGATTCAGATGATAACGAAAAACCCTCTAGGCTAGAATCCCCAAAGTTTTAGTTATCAAATAGTTGGAAAATAATAGTTATGGAAATGAGATCTTAAAATAGACACTTAAAAGAAAACCCGAACAAGACCCCTAACCCTTCTCAAGAAGAAACCAATGGGTTTCTAATAAGTTTTAAGACACACCAGTTTATAAGTTAAACTCCCTTACCGTTATCTAATTAATTTAAGAAAGTGTACCTTTATAGTGAAATCCTACCTTACAGCGCGGAAATCAAAGGTATTTCAATAAACTCAATTGACTCGCTAGACAAGGTTAATTAATCAAACCTAGACGGACTCCATACGAAGAACTAAATCTAGTAATATTAATCAACAAAGATCTAACAATAACCTATCACCTTACAACTTTCTAGGTTAGCAGCACACTTTTATTCGTTTGACTAAAAATATTATTCCTATGATCTTATTCGAATTCAATCACCAAAGGTTATGTAGAATAATAAAACTAGAATAACCAAAACCAAGTGCACATACGCATCAATCAAGTAAAATCAAATAGTTTACTGAATCATAAAATCATAACGAAAAGAAACAATCCAACTAAAATCAAAACATCAACGATGGTTCATCATAAGCCTAGGAAGTCTATAATGTTTAGCCTAGAATCTTAAAATCAAACAATACTATGATAAAAGAAATCATGGTGAAAAACAGAAGAAACGAAAGATTAAAGGCGATAAAACCCGTACTCTTCGTTCTTGAACAAGTAGCGCTTCACCAGGTGATTCATTGCCTTCAAAACCGCCAAATATTGCAATCCCAAACTCCAAGAAACTCCAAATTCTGCTATGGTTCGTAGGGTATTTTTCAGCTTAGGGTTAATGTTGTTTATATAATGAAACAGGGCTAAAAACAGATCAAAAACTGAGAAAACTATCTGGAATTTGATGGTGGCCGCCACCCGCGAACATTTATGCTCCCTTGGTCGCTCAACGCGGTGCACAATATAGGGGCGGGGGGGGGGGGTGTCTGTCTGACCCGCCGGTCCGACTGGCTCTCCTTTCGGTTCATTTCCTGATGCGTTTCTGTAACATCCTAAAATAGTACAATGCTAAATAAAGAAATTTACGTTTAGTGATTTCGCGTTATTAATTAATTAATATCGAGTAAAGAACGGGTCATGGACTTAGATTAATTAAGGTGGATTAAGTGGTAATGGGCTTTAGGTCCATGGGCTTCAAGAGGTATAAATACCCTCTTAAACCAACCTAAAACCCTAAACCCTCATTTCTTTCCATCCTAATCTCTACACACTCAAAAACACACACATCCTCCACCTCACACGGTCGCGAGAGAGAGAACGGGATCCGAGACCAAAATCAAGCCAACCATTATTAGATCTTCGATATACGAGCTAGATACGAGATAACCACGTAAACCGAACACATAAAGGTAAGATTTCGATCTTAAAGTTCATGTTTTTATAAACGGTTTGCCACGAAACTTGAAACGATAATAGATCGGATCTAAACGAAGCGTAAAGTAGCGAACATGATGCTAGGACGAACCTAATAAACCCTTAAACATGTACAGTTCGTTTAAGATAAACCGTAGATCTTGTATTGAACGTTTCTGGAATTAAAGGTCCACACTTTAAGTGTCTTTGGGTCAAATCATAACCAAAAACGACCATAGGAATGATCGCGGGTTGGTCAAATACCATACCCATGGATTTCTCGGTAAAACGATGATGATTTTGGGGATTAAGGACGAACAGCGGCGGCTGCTGCACAACTTCGCCTACAGGCGAACTTCGCCTGCACGCAAGTTCGCCTAACTAATCAACTTCGTCGAGTACATAAGTTCGCTGAGTAAGTTCGCCAAGCCATAACTTCGCCTGGTGATAAGTTCGCCCATGATAACTTCGCCTAAGGCTAAGTTCGCTAATGCTCAACTTCGCCTGGCATATGTTCGCCTAGGGTTAACTTCGCCAGGGGCTCTGCCCCTTGGACCCTGCTAGGGGCTGCCGCCCCTAGACCCCGCTGCCAGGGGCGCTGCCCCCGCTCCCCCTGTTCGTTGTGGGTTATATAAAGGTAGAAATACTACATGAGTAGTAGTAGTTAATTGATACATGTAAATATTATACAGTTAGCCGTGCACAACTCAAGAAGGGAATAACGATTAACGGAGAGCGTAACAGGATCCAGGTGAGTTTCTAGCCCCATTTATGTGTTATGTTTTCGGGGCTGTGTGCATACTCAATATGTTTGTTAATACGCTTATCCTAAGAGATAAGTGTATGCCTTATGTGAATAATGTGAAATGTATGAATGATTGCTTGATGGTACGTGAACGATCTTCGGATATTGCACGTACTGGCAGGTTGGAACGCTATGTATAAGGTAAGTATGATATGTATGCTTATGTGTATGAACGTGATAAAGTTAATTAAAGAAGGAAATGATGGTTGTATGGTTGTATGGTTACGAAAAGGGTACCGAGCCCTAATAATACTCGAGGTATGATGTATGGTTGTATGGTAACGAAGAGGGAATCGAACCCTACTAATATTCGAGAACTAGGGAACCGAACCCTACTAATATTCGAGGAAAGAGGGTACCGATCCCTAATAATACTCGAGGAAGGAGGGTACCGAGCCCTAATAATACTCGAGGAAGGAGGGTACCAAGCCCTAATAATACTCGAGGAAGGAGGTTACCGAGCTCTGATAATACTCGAGGAATGTAAGGCGTAATGCTCTTTATAACGTAAGATATGAAAGCAAGTTAGTATAAAAGAAAGTAAGAAAGTATGAAAGTAGGATTGAAAGAATATGAGTTTGTGTGTATTGTATAATGTATGATTAACTAGAACTCACTCAGCGTAGCTGACTTTTAGTATGCACGCAGGTGAGTAGGATGAGGCAGCTCGCTTGAGGGGGACACGTGGCGTTGAATAAGAGACTGGCATCAGAAGGCTCAAGACGTGATATGTTTTAATTACTTTGTTTTTGAAAGATAAGTTGTTGTTTAAGACAAGTTTTGAATTGTTACGAAATGTTTTATGAAAGTTTTTAATGTTCCGCGAATGTTTTAATTAACTCTGATATTAGAATTGCGTTTATGAGTAAATCCAACACGAAAGTAGGGCTACCGGTAACGGGGCCTTACAAGTTGGTATCAGAGCAAAGTTCGAGAGATTTAAGCATCCTACATGCTTAGACTCGAACAGAGAATGAGATTTAAGTAAGAAAAGAAAGAAGATGCCAGTTCAAGGATGCCATGTGTCGCTCAATCAAGCTCAGTAAAGGTAAGATGTACAATTAATGATGTATGTTAAATGATAAAGAAAGAAAATATGAATGATAGGGACAGGATTACTTGATCATTTTGATTGACTAACTATTTAAGTAGAACCAGCACAAATAGACTCATAAAGGGAAGTGTATAGGACACGGAAAGTAACGTGATCAGCTAATCACAGCTGGCCACTATTTTTACCTGTTAGCCTTACTATCCTTGTACTAAATAGTTCCTTGAGTGATGATGTTTGTGTTTTCCCTTTTAGAATACGATGGCTGGAGCTGGAGACATTGCTGGAGCTGGAGGTCGCACTGGAAGACGCGGCAGGCCTCGTCGTGTCCAGCAACCTTCGGTTGAGACAGCTTCCAACACCGAAGCTTAAGGAAGCGCAGCTGGAAGATACCCGGAAAACAACGAAGGAGTCCAACTGGATCCCGTGATTCAAGCAGCTATTGTTCAAGCCGTAGCTACAGCTATGAAGAATATAACTCCTGGAGGGTCTGTTGGAATCCGTGAAAGAACTGCTGAAGGGGCAGGTGGTGATGGTAGGAAAGATGATGAGAGGGAAAAGGGTGATTCAAGTGAGGTAAGGTCTGTGAAAGTTGATGATAGGAAGAGGGGCCGAGGCGGTTTCAACTATAAGTCCTTCAAAGGTTGTGACCCGCCTAAGCTGACTGGTTTAGGAGACACAATCGCTACTCTTCAGTGGATAACCACCATGGATAAAATTATCCGAATCAGTGGGTGTCGTCCTGACCAAGCTGTCGGTTATGCCACCCAATCATTTGAAGATGAGGCTATGTATTGGTGGGAGAGTGTGGAGCAGAGGAAGACCCGTGAAGAGATCAAAGCGATGATGTGGGAGGATCTGAAGGAATTAGTGATGAAGAAGTTCTGTGCTGACGCCGAGGTTGAGAGGGTGGAGATGAAGTTCCTGAACTTGAAAGCTGGGACAATGACACATCGTGAGTACACCACCGAGTTCAATCGAATGTCTAGGTTGATACCCGATATGGTGAGCACTGAGGCTAAGAGAATCAAGTGTTATGTGAGGGGATTACCACAGAGAGTCCGCATGTTAGTTAGGACAAGTAAACCTGCTACTTTCGATTCTGCTGTCGAACTCGCAGAGATGGTCTATGAAGACCTGGCTGCGGATGATGTGGTGGTGGGAGACGAGAAGAAAGAGAAGAAATGGGTCGCTCCTGCTAAACGACCCAGTACCCAGATGTGGAACCCTAAGAACAAGCAGCCGAGAGTTTGGGAGAACAGGTCTTGCAAGACTTGTGGCAAGGCACACAGTGGTGAGTGTAGGTGGGGAAAGGGTTCGGATACATGTCATAAGTGTGGAAAGATGCATGATGGAGAGTGTAGAGTTGGGTCGAATGTTTGCTACAAGTGTGGGAAGGCAGGTTATTATGCTCATGAGTGCAGTTCTAAGCCTGCATGCTACAAGTGTGGTAAGACATGTCACTTTGCTAGGGAGTGTACCGAGGGTGAAGCTGGAGGGAGTGGGAAGAAGGATACTGAGCAAGCTAGGCCAAGAACCAGAGCCTACATGCTGACCCAGGAGCAAGCTAAGCAGATTCCAGATGTCATCACAGGTACGTTTCTAGTAAACGGTGTTTCCGCTTCTGTATTATTTGATTCGGGCGCAAACAAAAGTTTCGTAGCCACACCATTTAGTAAACTAGCTAAAATGAAATGTTGCCGAGTGTCTGAAACTCTTATAGTAGAAACCACTAGTGACACTTCGGTTAAAATAATGAAAATGGTTAAGGACTGCAAGATAGAATTGGAGGGACATGAGTTCCCTGTTACCTTGTATGTTATGACCTTAGGAGGGTTCGATGTGGTTTTGGGTATGGATTGGTTGTCTAAGTTTGAAGCTCAGATAGTGTGTAAGAGTAGGATAATAAGGTTAAAGTCCTTGGATGGTAGTGCGGTGACGGTTTATGGTGATAAGGAAAGTTATGGGCTTAATGTCATTTCGATGATAAAAGCCGAAGGATTGTTAAGGCGAGGGTGCAGTGCCTACCTGGCGTATGTCGTCAACGCTACGGCCGAGACTAAAGAAATGAAAGATGTTCCTATTGTGCGCGACTACCCAGAAGTATTCCCTGAGGATCTTCCGGGGTTGCCACTGGAGCGAGAGATAGAATTCCAAATAGATTTAGTACCAGGAGCCCAGCCTGTCGCGAAGGCGCCTTACCGTCTAGCGCCATCCGAAATGAAAGAATTGATGTCCCAACTGCAAGAACTCCTCGATAAAGGTTTCATAAGACCAAGTGTTTCCCCGTGGGGCGCACTAGTGTTGTTTGTGAAGAAGAAGGATGGAAGTATGAGAATGTGCATAGACTATCGTGAGTTGAATAAGCTTACGGTAAAGAATAGATATCCTTTGCCAAGGATTGATGATCTGTTTGACCAACTGCAAGGTTCAAATTGGTTCTCACGAATAGATCTTAGATCAGGCTATCATCAGCTGAAGGTGAAGGAGGCAGACATCCCTAAGACAGCGTTCCAAACGTGGTATGGACACTACGAGTTCCTCGTAATGTCATTCGGTCTAACAAATGCTCCTGTAGCATTTATGGACATGATGAATAGGGTGTGTCGGCCGATGTTGGATAAGTCAGTTATCGTCTTCATTGATGATATATTGATTTATTCAAAGAGCGAGACTGATCATGCTGAGCATTTGAGAGAGGTATTGGAAGTTCTAAAGAAAGAGAAGTTGTACGCTAAGTTTTCGAAATGCGCTTTCTAGTTGCGAGAAGTGCAAATTCTAGGTCACGTGATCAATCCTAAAGGGATTACCGTGGATCCAACTAAGATTGAAGCGATAACAAATTGGAAGACTCCACAGAATCTGATTGATATACGAAGATTCCTAGGGTTAGCTGGCTACTATAGGAGATTCATCGAAGGTTTCTCCAAGATAGCCGCACCATTGACCGGTATGACCCGAAAGTCGGTAGTATTCAGTTGGGGTAAGTTTCAAGAAGAAGCTTTTGAGGAGTTGAAGAAAAGACTCACACAAGCTCCAATCCTTACTCTACCCGATGGTGATGAGGATTTGGTTGTTTGTGCAGATGCCTCGCATCAGAGATTAGGTTGCGTGCTGATGCAACGAGGAAAGGTGATAGCTTACGCGTCTAGACAGTTGAAAGTCCACGAGAGTACTTATCCGACGCATGATTTAGAGTTAGCAGCTGTAGTGAATGCTCTTAAGATATGGAGGCATTATCTGTACGGTACTAAGTGTACTATCTATACAGATCATAAGTGTTTAAAGTACTTCTTCGAGCAGAAAGAATTGAACATGAGGCAGAGAAGATGGTTGGAGTTGATTAAGGATTATGACTGCGATAATAAGTACTATCCCGGTAAAGCTAATGTAGTCGCTGACGCGTTAAGTCGTAAGAATGAGGAAGTCCTTGCAACAGTAAAGTCATACAAGTTGATCATGAACCCAAGTCTGTTTGAAGAAATCATCAAGGTGCAGTCAGAGGTGTTAGTAGATGAAGGGTTAGTAAAGAAAGAAAGGATTTATGGCCAGCAAGATGAGTTGATGGAAAACACTCATGGAGTTAAGACTAGGTTCGACCGTATGTGGATCCCACGCTATGGTGATCTTAGAAGTCGAATCTTAGATGAGGCTCATAAGTCAAGATATTCGATTCATCCAAAAGCTACAAAGATGTATCAAGATTTAAAAAGAGACTATTGGTGGCCGGGAATGAAGAATGATGTAGTGGATTATGTTAGTAAGTGCTTCACTTGCTTACAAGTCAAAGCCGAACATCAAAAGCCTTATGGGAAGATGCAACCGCTAGAGATACCTGAGTGGAAATGGGAACACATCACCATGGATTTCATAACTAAGCTACCTCGTACAGCTAAGCATCATGATACTATCTGGGTGATTGTGGACCGTTTGACCAAGAGTGCTCACTTTCTGCCCATACGAGAGGCCATCTCGTCAGAAACGTTAGCAAGCTTGTTCATTAAAGAAGTTGTAACCAAGCATGGAGTACCGTTATCGATCGTGTCTGATAGAGATACACGGTTTACTTCGAGGTTCTGGAAGAAATTCCATGAAGCTATGGGGACGAGGTTGAACATCAGTACGGCGTATCATCCTCAAACCGATGGATAGTCTGAAAGGACGATCCAAACCCTTGAGGATATGATGCGTGCTTGTGTTTTAGATTTTGGTGGAAGTTGGGATGATCATCTGCACCTGGCAGAGTTCTCCTATAACAACAGCTACCATTCAAGTATTGGTATGCCACCGTTCGTGATGCTTTACGGTAGACGATGTAGAACCCCGGTGTGTTGGGGTGAGATTGGTCATAAGGAAATGGGAAGCCTAGAAGTGGTTCAAGAAACGTCTTCAAAGTTCGATCAGATCAAAGCAAGAATGAAAGCCGCTCAAGACAGACAGAAGTCGTATGCGGATAAGCGGCGGCGACCGATTGAGTTTAACGTTGGTGACAATGTGATGCTTAAGGTCTCACCTTGGAAAGGAATTATCCATTTTAGAAAGAGGGGGAAGTTGAGTCCAAGGTACATTGGACCGTTTAAAATCTTAGATCGTGTGGGTGAAGTAGCTTATAAGCTGGATTTACCCGATAAGTTAGAATGAATTCATTCAACCTTCCATGTTTCTCATCTGAGGAAGTGTCTAGCTGATGACACGTCTCACGTGCCATTAATGGACATCGAGGTTGATGAACAACTGAACTACATCGAGCAACCAATAGAGATTGTCGATCGCAAGGAGAAGCAGCTTCGTCACAAGATTATACCTTTGGTAAAAGTGATATGGAAACATCGCAAAGGATCAGATGCTACTTGGGAAGCTGAGGATGAGATGCGCAAGTTTTACCCTAGTCTGTTTATGTAATAGTTAGGTTTCGGGGACGAAACCTCTTTAAGGAGGGAAGACTTGTAACATCCTAAAATAGTACAATGCTAAATAAAGAAAGTTACGTTTAGTGATTTCGCGTTATTAATTAATTAATATCGAGTAAAGAACGGATCATGGACTTAGATAAATTAAGGTGGATTAAGTGGTAATGGGCTTTAGGTCCATGGGCTTCAAGAGGTATAAATTCCCTCTTAAGCCAACCTAAAACCCTAAACCCTCATTTCTTTCCATCCGAATCTCTACACACTCAAAAACACACACATCCTCCACCTCACACGGTCGCGAGAGAGAGAACGGGATCCGAGACCAAAATCAAGCCAACCATTATTAGATCTTCGATATACGAGCTAGATACGAGATAACCACGCAAACCGAACACATAAAGGTAAGATTTCGATCTTAAAGTTCATGTTTTTATAGACGGTTTGCCACGAAACTTGAAACGATAATAGATCGGATCTAAACGAAGCGTAAAGTAGTGAACATGATGCTAGGACGAACCTAATAAACCCTTAAACATGTACAGTTCGTTTAAGATAAACCGTAGATCTTGTATTGAACGTTTCTGGAATTAAAGGTCCAAACTTTAAGTGTCTTCGGGTCAAATCTTAACCAAAAACGACCATAGGAATGATCGCGGGTTAGTCAAATACCATACCCATGGATTTCTCGGTAAAACGATGATGATTTTGGGGTTTAAGGATGAACAGCGGCGGCTGCTGCACAACTTCGCCTACAGGCGAACTTCGCCTGCACGCAAGTTCGCTTGCACGCAAGTTCGCCTAACTAATCAACTTCGCCGAGTACATAAGTTCGCTGAGTAAGTTCGCCATGCCATAACTTCGCCTGGTGATAAGTTCACCCATGATAACTTCGCCTAAGGCTAAGTTTGCTAATGCTCAACTTCTCCTCGCATATGTTCGCCTTGGGTTAACTTCGCCAGGGGCTCTGCCCCTTGGACCCTACTAGGGGCTGCCGCCCCTAGACCCCGCTGCCAGGGGCGCTGCCCCTGGCCCCCCGTTCGTTGTGGGTTATATAAAGGTAGAAATACTACATGAGTAGTAGTAGTTAATTGATACATGTAAATATTATACAGTTAGCCGTGCACAGCTCAAGAAGGGAATAACGATTAACAGAGAGCGTAAGGATCCAGGTGAGTTTCTAGCCCCATTTCTGTGTTATGTTTTCGGGGCTGTGTGCATACTCAATATGTTTGTTAATACGCTTATCCTAAGAGATAAGTGTATGCCATATGTGAATAATGTGAAATGTATGAATGATTGCTTGATGGTACGTGAACGATCTTCGGATATAGCACGTAATGTCAGGTTGGAACGCTATGTATAAGGTAAGTATGATATGTATGCTTATGTGTATGAACGTGATGAAGTTAATAAAAGAAGGAAAGGATGGTTGTATGGTTACGAAAAGGGTACCGAGCCCTAATAATACTCTAGGTATGATGTATGGTTGTATGGTAACGAAGAGGGAATCGAACCCTACTAATATTCGAGAACGAGGGAACCGAACCCTACTAATATTCGAGGAAAGAAGGTACCGAGCCCTAATAATACTCGAGGAAGGAGGGTACCGAGCCCTAATAATACTCCAGGAAGGAGGGTACCGAGCCCTAATAATACTCGAGGAAGGAGGTTACCGAGCCTTGATAATACTCGAGGAATGTAGGGCGTAATGCTCTTTATAACGTAAGATATGAAAGCAAGTTAGTATAAAAGAAAGTAAGAAAGTATGAAAGTATGAAAATAGGATTGAAAGAATATGAGTTTGTGTGTATTGTATAATGTATGATTAACTAGAACTCACTCAGCGTAGCTGACTTTTAGTATGCACGCAGGTGAGTAGGATGAGGCAGCTCGCTTGCGGGGGAGACGTGGCGTTGAATAAGAGACTGGCATCAGAAGGCTCAAGACGTGATATGTTTTAATTACTTTATTTTTGAAAGACAAGTTGTTGTTTAAGACAAGTTTTGAATCGTTACGAAATGTTTTATGAAAGTTTTTAATGTTCCGCGAATGTTTTAATTAACTCTGATATTAGAACTGCGTTTATGAGTAAATCCAACACGAAAGTAGGGCTACCGGTAACGGGGCCTTACAGTTTCGGCTTCTCGTTTTGGCTATTTTTACTCGTTTTTTCGTCCTTTTCGACCACGATCAACCTCGGAACCTACAAAACATAATAATTTTAGTATTATACAAATCTTGACTAAAAACGAACAAAAAATAATAAAATATACAAGAGAAACGTATATATTTAGCATTATATCAAAGGCATTCAAGAATACTATCAAGTCAAGTGATGGGAAGTTTGCACCCAAATGGAAAGACCCATAGTTAATAGATTCGGAAGCAGGTAAATAAGCATATTGGTTAGAAACAATAGAAGAAGAAACCCTTCCAAGATCATTGAATGCTGCACATCTCAAAACCTATTTCATGTAAGTTATAAAATTATCCCTCGATAGATCAAAGATATGTGTCTTATCCTTATCCTTTACATTATTTTCATTCTATTCTTTATTTTCATTATTTTTCAAAAAAAAACATACTGACTTAAGCATCAGAGTGGTGTTAGCCTATCTAACACCCACCCTCACCAAGGTTTCAAGGGTGACCATCTCTTTTAAGTTTAAGGGATACAAACCTCTTCAAAGGTATAAAGGTTTTCACCTTACTAGCATAAGGGTATATACACTCCGTCAGGAGCACACGAAATCTAAGGATAATTCAAGATGGCGAGACATGTATACGTAACGGTTGCATGCAATTTCGTTATTGTTGGTTATACCAAGGATTCAAAATTAAAATGTGGCACACGTGTTATAACAAACCACGAATTACAGGAAAAATAAATAAATAAGAGAAGAAAATTCCATCACACATTGGTGGAAGAAATAAAAGGAGAGGCTTCCACCATGGTATAAATAGGAGTGTAAGTTCTTGTCCCACGTCGCTTGATTATAAAACTAATGAGCTCTTTATAAAAAAGAAAACTCATATGTTAATATTTTTATAAGACATATAACACCCAGTGGTCCTAGCGGAGGGTACGAAGCACCCGAACACACACGCGCACGGGCACAGGCGCGGGCTCGGGCGAAGTGTGATGGGCGCAATGTGGCGGTTTGATGGCGTTGAGATTCTTAATAATCCTCCCTGTGCGATAAGCCACGGGTTTAGATTAGCCTAATCGCGTTACGCAATGACGTGTAAAATTATCCAGAAACGTTGCGGCTTAGCGCTACGCGACGACCTATTAAGGTAACACATCGCGATACGCGATTTGGAGGTTACCCAGACGAGACACGTCACATGCCATGTGGCATGCCACGTAACATGCCTAGGATGACTTGGCTAAGTTACAAGATTCTTTGCGATACGCGACGTCCTTTGTTTATGACCATAGCATATCGCGACGGCCTCCAAATTCAGCTATAAATAGATTGGAAATGAGATGTCACTTCTCATCCAAAATTTTCTTTCTCTATGAAATCTCTATTATATGTATTAACAAGATGGTATAATATCCGAGTGATCGTAGCGATATCCTATCTGATCGAAAGAAACTTATATACGTGAATCCAAATGCTCTGCCTATTAAGGTAAGACAATGTGCCATCGTGTAAAGTTTCTAATCTTGTGATTATCGTTATGATTATTGGTTTTATACTAATCCAGATGTACTACATTGTGTTTAACATAGGTGCTTAATAACAGGAAGCGTTCTTTAAATTGTAAACTTGCAAGGTGAGACATTCGAGTTTTTGTAAAACTCACATTTGCGTGAGACAACTGGTTTTCCGACATTGTCATGTTAATTTCGAAACCTATAAAATTCATGGCAGATGGTCTAAATGTTTTCAAGTATATTTTTAAAAGTATTTTAAATACATTTCAATGATTAATTCTCTGTAGACTTACGGGATGGTTACTATTGGTATTGTGGGGTTTTGTATACAAGGCTTGCCTACTAGGCTATTACACGTTACTTATTGGACAAGTGTTAGCTAATAAGTAATATGACCACAGTTATAGATACGGACGAGTGACAAGTACCTTTCGGTAATTTGTAAGCAGACAGATGTTAAAACGTCTTAATGTTATAAATGTAAAATGTGTCATTTACAAATGAATTTACTCACCAGTATTTCTTGTTGATCAAATATTTTAAATATGTTTCAGGTGACTTGTTAGAGACAAAGGAATAATGCCTGCGGGCTTCTAGCTTAAATAAGTGGCTTGTCACCCGAATAAAGAAACATGTTTTGTAAATTATGGTTAGCCTTATAAAAATTATGCTTGTATCAAAATGGATTAAATTCCTAGTTTATAATAATAACATTCATGGTGTTTTTATAACTATGATCATTTTTTCTTACTACGATTCTGATGAAATATTCCGCTTCAAAACAATTTAATAAACACGGATACCATCAATCAAAGTTCACGGCTTCCCTCCCAGGACACGTGTCACTCAGAAATTATGGCTTTTACATGTTATTCAAAAGCTCGGCAGGAGTCCCAAGAAAACACAGGCTCGTCCCAGTCTATAGAATTAACATTATCATGTTAAACAAGAGCTTCTGCATTTACATGCCATCTACGGTATTTAAGTTTGGGCATTCCCCGAGGGATATTTGATCCAAAAACTTTAAAATTTTTCAGAAAGGATCCTTGATCCAAAACGTTTCAGAAAAATGGATTCTCAAATCCTTAACACATTTCTAAGTATTAACATGCAAGGGGCAATCCTATAGATAACTATAAAAAACACAAAGTTTAAAGTCAAAAGATTCATATGCAGGAGAGTTAAAAAGGATGACTTGGGCTTCATCCAAAAGAAGGATCCATCCACCCAAGCCATCAGGATCCTAAGTACAAAAAGGAAAATTGTCTTTAAACCCAACAGAGGGTACAAATAAGATTATTTTTAAAAGACTACGCAAGGCCAAACCATCAAGCAACATTAAACAGATGGATTCAGGCATTTTCATCACCGCCTCCATTATCCTTCTTAGCAGCAACATCTGCTGCATCCTTCGCTACTTCAACATCCTTGACCCATGCATCATCATCAACTTTAGGATCCTTCATACCCGAGGATCCTTCACCTTTAAGAGATGCCAAGATTTTATCACAAGACCTGGTATCCCAGAAAGAATCATTGGCCATCTTAAGGCGGTCCTGAGTAATGATGATAGTGGTTTTCCTTTTCACACTTGCCATGTACTTCTCCATCTATTGATTAAGCCACACCTGCATATCCTTCTTGACTTGAACATACAAGGATTCCAACCAACCACACTCCTTCGTCATGGAATTAAGCTTTTTGGTTAGGTGATCCATCTTCTCCTAATTGGAATGGGCAAGACTCTCCCCATTTTGCACATCTCTCTTTATCTGCCTGGCATGCATATCCATCCCTTGGTAACGGGAGTGAAGCTTAGTGATCCCCTGTAACATTTTCGAAAGACAAGGCATAAGAGAATAAATTAGTATTCCAAGAATAAAGGATCACTTACTCACGAATGTAGGCTTCTGTCTTTTCAAGACTCTCTTCATGATATAGGCCATCAAAAGGATCTCGATCGTCGTTCAAAGTGTCCTAAGCCTTCATCCTCTTACTTGGGGTCGGCTTAGGAGAACAAACAAGAGAACTTTGAGTCGCTGAATTACGGATGAGAAGAGTAGGCTTATCCTCTGTTATGACCACTTCACCAGAGGAGAGAATCCTGTCAATATCCTCAACATCGAAATCAAGACTCGGGAAGGCTGAGACATGGCAGAAGGGGTAGGCTGAGATTCAGAACTCACTTCAAAACTTAGAGCTTTTGGTATAAAAGTCCTTTTAACAAGGTCAAGATTGAAGATACGCTCCAGCTTATCGATGATATCCTCGAGGGGAGAAGCAAGTTCCGAAAAGGTTATACATGCACAATTGTTGGCCTAGTATTAGTGTGGTTTGTACTTGGTTTGGGTTTATATTGTAAACCGAGATCACACGGATCTCGGTGGGCTTTTGCTTAGTATTGGGCTTGTATGTAGTCTATATATAAATCATGTAACTAGGTTTACTAGAGGGTCAGACGCGTGAGACGTGATAGAGAGAGACAAGAGAGAGATATTGGTGGTTTTGTGTAACCCGTTGTGCTTAAGCACTAGACGTATAATATGCATGTGTTTTGAAGCATATTCATCGTGTTCTCGTTGTGTTTGTTTGCATTATATTGAATCATCTCACGTTAGTATCCGCATAATCACGATATTAGGTGATATTGCATTGTAAGATCTGTTCACAGGACTTACAATTGGTATCAGGGCCTATTGACATATTCTAGGCTCAGTTGTGATATCACAGATTCAAGTATTGTGATTTTGTGAGTGGTTTGCTGGTCGGAGTATTTGATTTTCTGGTGATATATTCATCGGAGAAGGAAAGAGGTTCTTTTGGGTTGAGGATTGACTTACTTTTGGTTCAAATTCAAATTCCAGAGATTTCGGGATTTAATTTGTTACCAAAGTTATCTGGTAAAGGATTCCTTGGGTTTCTTGAATGTTCTCGGGCAATTAACACCGTTTTTGGCCATCACTTGGTCTTTCTCGGTGAATTTTGTTAGTTCTCGACCAAATCTAGGTGTTCTCGGTGGATTTTGATTGTTTTCGGTCCATTACGAGTGTTCTTTGTTGACATTATGGGTTCTCGGTCAATTTTGATTGTTCTCTATTGATTTCCAGAGATTTCGGTTGACTTTCTGAGTTCTCAGTCAACGATCACTGTTCTCAGCTGTGACTGTGCATCTGGGCTAGCCCCATTGGGCCTTAGGAAAACTGAAATTTTATTTGGACTTATATATTGGACAAGTACACTAACTGTTTATCCAAAATGGACCAAGTAACCAATAATCCATCAAATGTTGCACTGCATCAAGAATTGGACTCTATCACGGGAACTGCTACTCATGTACCCCATTTATTGTCTCGTGAGGGGGTTTCCGAGTAAAATTTTAGATTTGAAAAATACGTGAACATGAAAGATGCCAAAATTTGGAGGAGCATTGTTCGAGGTCCTCTAGCTATCACTTATCAACGTGAAAATTATGAAGAAGTGGTTGTGAAGCCTGTTGAATTGTATGACAATGCAGACTTTGAAAAGGTTGAACAGGATGACAAGGCTCTTGCTACTTTAACCATGGAACTTTCACCCGAAATTGCCTTGGGATTTAGAGAATTACAATCTGCAAAGGCATTGTGGGAAGCCCTTATTGTGGTGTATGAGGGTAATGAGGATATGAGAAGAAGTCAACAATATCTCTTACGATAGAAGTTCAATATGTTCAATCATGTTCTGGGATAGTCTTTGGAAACACAACTGCAGAGATTGATATCTCTAGTGACTGAGATGAGATCTGCAAACATGAATCTGACCACTATTGAGACAAATAACTAACTAGTCAATTCCTTGCCACAGAGCTGGGATATGAATGTTGTTGTGACTAAAAAAAGGAAGGATCTCAACAGGTTAACTCTGTCAGAAGTGATCGCAATCATCAAAGCTTGTGACATGGATGATAAGAAGTGTGCCATAAATCATGCAAACTCCTACAATGCAGTTGGCTACAGTGTTGCCTCTAATAATGCTCTCATCTCGCAAGACAACTTTTCAATGTTTAAATCTTCTCAGGGGCAGTACACTCCGCTGCATCAGTCTTAGAATAACTTTTCTATCTTTAAGTCTGCTCAGGGTCAATTCTCTCAGGCACCACCACAACCAACTCTTGTCTTCTTTCCTTAACCTGTTCAACAATCAGCTTATGCTTCTAAGCCCCAACCGTCTGCTGCATCCCCCAGTCAGTCTCCCAATCAGATTCCATCTATCTCAAAGGAGGCTCAAGAAAACATCGTCTTAATGACAGGGTTCATGAATTGCTACAACGCCTTTCTTGCTGAAGATCTGGTTCAACCAGTTGTAGCTGTTGAGTTGGATCAAATCCATCCTGATGATGTGGAGGAAATGGATATCTCTTGGCAAATCGCCATGGCAGTGTTTTGCGCGAAGAAATTTGGAAAGATAACGGTCATAAACAACTGGAATGTGCAGACTAATTAGAACGTGGGATTTAACAAAGACACTATGAGGTGCTACAACTGAGCCATTTCGCTAGTGAATGCACTAACCCAACTAAGGATGGAAACAAAGAAAAGGCACTGGTTCCAGTAGGAAATGCAAGAAGAGAAAATGCAGCAAGTGCAGGTGAAGGCGAGCGGGGTTTAGTAGCTCAACAATTCTCTTGGAATGATTAGATGTCAGCTCTCAGCATCAACAATCAGATTGCAAACTTTGCCCGAATTGAAGTTGCTGAAGAAGAAAATGTTGTCGAGGAACAAGTGAAGGAACTTTAATTTGCTTTCATGGCCTCCACCCCTTCTAGCCCATACGAGGTAAGTTCCGAATTATGTTCACAAGCTTGTATTAATAAACTAGATTTATACAAATCCCATAATAGTATCTAGCTTAAAGAAATGGAGGGAATAAAATCTGAAAATTTCACTCTTAAGAAAACTGAGAAAGCTTTCAAAGATAAAATTGAGGCATAGAAAAGGGATTTTTCAAAACCTCAATATGATTTTAGCATAAAATGCTATCACCACTTAGATGCAAAAGTTAAAATTGCTGATTTAACAACTGAATTGGAAGCCTCTAAGTTAGAAATCGTTAAGTTAACTAATAAATTTGAAAGAGCTGAACTAGACTTTAAGAAATTCGATGGCTCCAGTGCTGTAGTTAACTCCATGATTGAAAATAAATTATGGTGGAAAGAAAACTCAGGTGAGCGTATAGGGTACAGTGTCGTACCCCCTCCATACAATGACAACTACACTGGTCTTCCTCTTACCATAGAGAAGGAAGAAAGGGTAAAAAACATGCAGTATGGTAAATCAACTAGAAATGACAAATGTGCTCCTGATTCAGTAAAAGCTGCTGAATTAACATCAGGGGTGAATGAGACTAATGTGTTTGCTTCACGTGCAGATGAAGTAATTGTTGAGGATTGGACTGATGAGAATGATGACTTATCTGTTTTAAATAGTAAATAACTCTAATGCTCCTTTAAATTATCTGTTTTGAATTCCATTGTTTCAAATGTTTGTGTGGGCTCTGTTTTAAAGAGCAAGGATAATTTTGTGGTTGATTCTTCTAAAACTTTGAAATTTGGTGGTGTGTCTTTGAATATATTAGATAAAAATAAAAATTCTCATAAATATTTATCACCTAAATTTGTTAAAGAAGGAAGCTCAAATGTTCACAATTGTGATAAAGCAAGCAATAAGTCTGATGTTAGGTACCAAACGAGGCAAACTAGTTCTCACAACAGATCAAGACCGAGAGAAGTCCATAATGAAATTTTTTGTTAAACGTCAAACATGTTTTAACTGTGGCATTCCTAGTCATATTGCTAGAAACTGCTCACACCGTCCATATGTCCCTATTATGGATATCATCAGAGGAATATGCTTCGAAATACCTTCTACAAGTAAACTTTATAGAAATCAAGGTAATATGTGGCAAATCACTCTAATAGTGATTGGAAAAGAGATAAGGCTAATAGGTTAAGCTATCTTCAGACCAAGCGTGATAGAAACTCTGCTTCGGTTTCAAAAACCAAGTTGGTTTCTGGACTGAAACAAGTTCGGAGGTCAAAATCAATTGTGCCTAACGCTTGTATACCAGAGACTAAGTCATCCATTCATGAAAATAACAAAGCTTCTAATACCAGGTATGAATGGCAACCTAAATCTCTGGCGACCAAGAAATCATGCTTGATCTTAGATAATCGGGAAGACATGTCATGGCAATCCGTGACACATTTAGATAAATCAGGTTTACCTAGCACTATAATGGACTAGGTACCAAAAACTAACTAATTTCGCACATCGTGCAGGAACTACTATGGAGGAATATCAACATACCTTGGTATGTTGATAGCGGCAGTTCCAAGCACATGACATGAGACATTTCCCAACTACACGACACTCAAATCTTTAGCGGTGGATATGTTTCCTTTGTGGGATGATAGAAAGGGAAGATTACAAAGAATGGTACTATAAGTATTGGTGTGCTCAAATTTGAAAATGTTAATTTCATTCCTGAGTTGAAGCACAGTCTGCTCAGCATCTCGCAGATCTGTGATAAAGGTTTTTCAATCCATTTTACTAAAAAGGAGTGTTTAATATTGAAACATGGTATCATCATACCTGAATATTGGGTTCTTGTTCGATCATAGAGAAAAGATAATGCTTATATGATCGACATGAAAAAAATGTTCCTTATAAAATCACCTAATTACTTTGAAAAGTGTCAGAACATAATGCCATGCTTTGGCATCGTCGTCTTGGTCATGCAAACATTAAAAATCTAAACCGTCTTTCCAAAAACGAGTTGGTGCGTGGTCTGCCTGTCAAGAATTTTGTAACAATTGAAAAATGTTTGGTTTGTGCTTTGGGTAAACACAATAGTAAATCTCACAAGCCAAAACTTGTTAATACTATTTCATCAGTTTTTCAATTGTTGCATATGGACCTATTTGGACCAGTTCATGGTTTCAGTCTTTCTTGCAGCTCTTATTGTTTAGTTATTACTGATGACTACTCACGTTTCACTTGGGTATTTTTCTTGTCAAATAAGAGTGAGACTACATAATTGATAAAATGATTTGTGGTGCTCATGAAGAATCAACTCAATTTAAAGCTGAAGGGTATTCGTTGTGACAATGGCACAAAATTCAAGAACTCAACACTGAATTACTTTTGTGCCAAAAAGAGGGTGCTTCGATTGTACAGTTCAGCTCGCACACCGCAACAGAATAGAGTTGCTGAGAGTAGGAATAGAACTCTTATCGAGGCAGGAAGAACCATGTTGTGAGATTCAAAGCTACCTCTGTTCTTCTAGGCTGAAGCTATTAACACGGCCTGTTATGTTCAAAATCGAGTGCTGATCAACAAATCTCAAATGAAGACTCCTTATTAGATTTTTTAAGGTCACAAGTCCACAGTTGCACACTTTTGAGCTTTTGGATGTCCATGTACTCTACTGAATCTTGAAACAACTATAAAGTTTGTAGCCAAAGCTGATGATTGTTACTTTGTTGGATATGCTGATCGTACCACCTACAGAGTTTACAACAAGTCAACGAAGCAGATAGTGGAATCTTATGACATGCGATGGCTAGAAGAAAATGAGACTAACGCTCGTATCGGTCCTGACTGGTTATTTGATTATACTGAAATTTTTAAGCTTTTTAATGTGTTTCCAGTTGTCGATACAGAAATTTCGGGTGCTGGTGATTCAAATTCTGTTGATGAAGAAGAAGACATACCTAATGACTCTCATATGTCTCTAGTGCTGGGTATTGATCCTTCAGAATCAATGGATACTACTTAGCCGTTGTCACCCAGTCAATAAGAAAATGTTACCGAAACTGTGTCTTCACCAGCGCCTGAAGTCGATGCTTCATCTGTTGAGGTGGATAGTACAATTCAGCAAATTTTTGGAAGCACTCTATTCCTTGATGTCATACCAAATGAATATATTGCTAATACTTCGTACTCACACAGTACGACGACATCTGGATGGAAGAACCCACTTTTTGAAATCCTTGAAGATCTAACTAATTTTCCCTCTACCATCTCTGTTCCAGGTCATTCAATTCCGACAAGAATCCAACGAGATCATCCAATTGACAATGTCATATGTCCTCTTGAAACAGGCGTGTCAACCAGAAGTCAGACTGGATACATCAATCGCTATTTGATTTCTTGTTTCATCCCTCAGAGTGAGCCTAAGTAAGTTGAAATGGCGCTACAAGAGCCAAGTTGGGTGGACGCCATGCATGAGGAAGTGAATCAGTTGGATAAACATAAGATTGGTTGAACAGCTCGTTGAAAGAAAGCGTTAGATACAAGATGGGTATTTCGTAACAAGCAAGATGATATGTGTATTATCGTTCGAAACAAAGCGCGGCTCGTAGTTCGCGGCTTTCGTCAGGTTGAGGCCATACAGATTTTTCTAGCATATGCCTCCTTCATGGGATTCACGGTTTATCAGATGGATGTCAAGACAACGTTTTTTGTATGGAGAAGTCAAGGAGAATATCTATGTGGATCAGCCACCAGGTTTTGTTGATTTAAAGCATCCAACTCATGTCTACAAGCTAGACAAAGCCTTTTACGATCTTAACCAAGCACCTCGGGCATAGTATACTACCTTGACGGCTCACCTACTGGGGAATGGTTACAAGAGAGGAACCATTGATTAGACACTATTCCTTAAATTGTTGGGAAAGTTCTGATCTTGGCAGATTTATATGGATGACATCATCTTCAAGTCTACAATACAACACTATGTTATGAATTTGAAGAAGTTATGAAGAAAAGATTTGAAATTAGTTCTTTTGGGGAGATGACAAATGTTCTGGGATTACAAGTTCGTCAGAATTCGATGGGAATTCTGCTGCATCAAGGAAAATATGACGAAGACATGCTTGCAAAGTTCGAGTTTCAAGATTCTAAAAGCACGGCAACTCCTATGGAGGAAAGACCTCTTCTTTCTTCCGATCCTTAAGGGAATCTCGTAGATCAAACTTACTATCGGTCAGTGATCGAATGCTAGATATATCACACCGCCAGTCGCCCTGGCATCATATTCGTTTCCAGGCTAATCCTAAACTCTCTCATTTAATTGATGTTAAACGTATTTTAAGATATCTTAAAGGGCAACCGAAGCTAGGTCTTTGGTATCCCAAAAACTCAGATTTTGAATTATATGCTTTTGCTGATAGTAATTACGGTGGAAATGATATTGACAGGAAATCTACGTCTGCTGGATGTCGATTCCTGGGTGATCGACTTATTTCATGGCAGTGCAAAAAACAACAAACGATGTCTACATCCACTACTGGGGCTGAGTATGTTGTTGCGTCAGCTTACTTTTCACATATTATATGGATGCAACATCAATTGCTGGATTACGATTTGGAATTTTTTGATACTCCAATCTTTTGTGATAATGATGCTGTTATTGGTATTGTTAAAAATCCTGTTCAACATTAAAAAACCAAGCACGTTAACGTTAAATTAATTTATTCGTGACTGCTACGACCGTAAATTAATTCATCTTGAGAAAGTTCACACTGATAATAATGTGGCAGACTTATTTACAAAACCAGTCGGAACAACTAGATTTAATATGCTTGTGGGGTTTCTTAAAAAGCTTCGTTTCAATGACTGAGTCTTTTTCAGGTCAAATTTGTACATAAATGTAACTAGTTTCTTTGGTAAAAGTTTTGCACAAATTTAGGGGGAGAAAATTAAAAAATTCAAAAAGAGTGTGTGTATTTTTATTAAAATGTTTTTTTACACTTTCACTTAAAATTCTGTCAGTTACTGAAGTTTGAGGGAGATATACTTGTATATATTTGGTCCTGTCATCTACTTGTAGACATACGGGATAGTCATTCACCTGAAACTGAAAGTGATTGAGGATATTGTGGTGTGTTTTGTTTTAAATTCTTTCGCTTAAAATTATGTCCGTTACTCAAAGTTCGAGGGACATGTATTTTCATATGTGTTTGGTCTTGTTATCTACTTACAGACATACGAGATAGCCATTTACCTTTGAACCAAAAGTGACTGGGGCGACTGAATTCAAATTGTCTTTTGTAACTCTACTAGGAAGTGATATGATTATTCAATTAAGAGCTTTTTAGAAGCTTAAAAATTTTCAAATGAAAATTTATCAAACCTTTGGAAATTGAGAGTAAAATTGATTCTGTCTGCCTAACGTGTGAAGTTACTAGGCTTAAAAGGCTTTAGAACAGTCATTGATTTGCATAGTAGCTTTCCATGATGCGTAAAAGTTGAAGTGATATAATCTAAATCTGCTAAATTTACTATGGAGAGTCATTTTGAAGATATGTGCATGTCTCCAGACACATCTATCCAAATGATAGGCAGAGAAGTAATTACGTAGTCATACACGAGCCCGTTAGTGTCTTGATCACCAAAATTTATTGTGATTTTAAGATATATATATATATATATATATGTATATATATATATATAGGGTGGGTTTAGAGTAAGAAGTGAGTTATTTGTAAGAAGTGTGAGAAGTAATATCGGGCGTTGGATGTGATCATCTGATGGTGGATATTGTTAGTGTGTTTTTAGTTTGGTGTGTTTTATTTTATTAGTTCGGTGTGTTTTATTTTTTTAAGGGTCAAAAAACACTTCTTAGGATAGTTTTACTTCTTATTTTAACCTTGCTCTCTCTCTATATATATATATATAATTATTAAAGATCGTTTTCAAAAGCTTAAGGGTCAAACTAGAACTACAAGGGTGGGGCATTCAAATAAGTCCTAAACACTCTGAATGTAAGGCCTGTAAGTACGGATGGCTTGTAAGTCCAACGTTCTACTTTAAAGCTTAAAATTATCATTTAAGTAAAGAAAATATTTTTATCAAGCACTTGGGGGTTGGAGTCAAATTTGGGTGATCTGGGGAAAACCAAATACACTTTGAGAAGAGATAGGAGGCATCACAGGTCCATGAGTGATGTCCATCTAAAATTTATGCCTAATTAAACATAACTCGTATCACTTATGCAATAAAAATCATGCTAAGTTTACTATACCTGCTATCAACCTGTCTTTCTATGTCTTAATAATGCTGAACATGAATCATTGTGAAAGCATCTTAATCAATATGATTCCATGTTCGGATCTTTTCTTGTTTATCAAAACTGAAATCTGATCCCAAAAAATTATTAAATTACAAGATGGCCGAGTGATTAAATTTTTCTTGTATCATCATTTTTTTTGTTGTTGTCATTATTTCTTCTTTTATTTTTGTTAATCGTATTTTTACCTCATGATTGCTCTTGTCGAAACGAATGTTATAAGATTTTGTTGTTAACATGGATCAAGCCTATGTTGATGTTGTGAAAAATCTGTTCTCGGCCCATTTCTAAGTGGCCCATTGAAGTTTTTGAGATGTAAGTAACTTGGTACTGATGGTCTGGTCTAAGTATATCACATATATTCGGCCCGTCTGGATTTTCGGCGCAGACTTAAAGTTTTGACGTTTAAAAGGCATCAACCTGCATTATTGGTGCCATTATTTTGAATCTCAGATTATCAAATTCTCTCAAGCCGAAAACCCTAAGCTTCTAACTCATTCATCCTTGTTCTTATAAAAGTCATATTTGTTCCTCCAAATCGTTGATATTAAAAGGTATATGAAACCTTGGTAGAGGTTCTTGGGTTACCGTTAAACGACCTTTGGAATTAATGAGTATCTTTGGCTTAAATGGCTATACTAACCAAGTAATATGATTGTGATGTGAAATGGTGATTATTGTGTGTTTGGTCATATTATGAATCTTAGGTGTTGCAGGTTCTTCGTAAATGGAGTTTTTGGTGGTTTAGGGAAGATGATACGAATCTCAAGACGGAACCCAAGGGTTTCTTAAGGGATTCAAAGGCAAGATCTTCATAGATCTAGGTTTAGGGTCCTCAGGGAGGTTTGATCGAAAAACACTGGTCAAACAGAGAACCCTTAAGATCTTCAGAAATATCAAGGGTTCTCAGTCAGACTTTGACTGAGAACCAACATTGATTGACCGAGAACTCATGTTCTCAGTTGTACATAACCATTCATGAACAGTGTTGGATAGAGAACTCATTATATGGACCGAAAACCTTGTTAATTGACAAAAACTCACTTTATTAAACCGAAAACAAAGTGAATATAATTAATTATAATATAATATTGACTAATTTACAACTGAGGACTTATACTATTTATGCTTATATCTTCAGTCCCTGTTCTTTGTTCAAAATTCCCATATATTTTTTATGTTGAGTTTTTGTCCAAGTTAAGTGAATATATTATTAACTTGACTAGTTTGTTGCAGTTATGGCTGATCAGGCACCATTGAAATTTGTTGATACTCAAAACATTGCCGGATGTTTATATGATCCACCTCTCGTCCAAAAAGAATTCAAGTCAATGATAGTGGGGCTTAACACGTGTAGGATTTCTCATGCTTTACGAGAAACTCCTGTCATTTGCAAGAAGATGGTGACAGAGTTTTGGAATCATGCTTCCATCAACCTGAGAGGTGCAGGGGGAGCTGTGATAATTGAATCGAAGATCTAGAAGAAGCCTATCATCATCTTAGAGGTCATTATTCGTGAGGTTCTGTTGTTTGGTGATCAGTCCGACTACCCAACAAAATACTCTACTGATGCTGTTGCTGAAGTAGCTCTGAGATGGGATATGAAGGATCCTACCCTTCAGCCATCAAGAAGCTATTCCATCCACACTGGAGGTTTTTGATTCACACATTCTTCACGTGTGTCTCAAGACGAAAGGGGGTTTTGATGAGATCGACCAATTTCAGATGTCGGCAGTGGTTGCTTTGATCATGGACTGGAATTAGAATTATTCTAGGTTTGTGTTTGATGAGATGATAAGTAACCTTAAAGACAAGAAAAAAGAGATGTTCCTGATGTACCTGAGGTTCTTACAGATGATATTTGACTTTCACTATCCTGACCTTGTCCGATCTGTAGAGATACTCAATCTGAAAGCTATGGGTCCCAACACGTTTAGATTGATGAAGTAGTCACGAAAGGGGGCCAAAGTGGTATACAAAGGACTTCACAAATTTGTCAAATTTGGAAGATTTACTGAAAATGAGGCTGTCACTACTAGTGCTAGTGCCTCAATTGCTGATGAGCATGTGACACCTGCTCCGAGGTTCACACCAGCTTATGAAACAATTTCTGACGATAATGAGCCGGATAGTTCTCCATCACAACACATGGAGACTGAGCACCTGGAAGAACAAAATGTACCTACTGCTGATCAATTGAAAGATTTTGAGATATATAAAGATCAGCTCTAGTTGACTGCATTGAAGCCTCCTCAATCAGTTACTACGACATAAGATGAAGATATTCAAGAAGAACCAGCCACCGATCTCATTCCAAGAAAAAGGCGAAAGAAAGATCCGAGACGGGGTGTGCTAGTTACAGAAACTACACCAACAAGCCAACACAAAGATTCTGAGTCTGAAACTACTGAAGCTCAAGTTGATACCGGTTCGTCCACTGCTGAATATCGAACTCAAGATCAGATATTTGATGATATTTCTCAAGCGTTCAAGTTTGAAGCCAACATTCAGTCCACAGACGAGCAATCAAGATCGTCTGACCCGATTGGTCAACAAAGTTCAAGCGCCTTGAAAATATTGCACACATTATGGGAATGCAAGACAAGGTTTTACTAGATAAGGGCTAGGGGATCGCTCTTGATGCTGAACTAGTTGACGTGCAGTCCTTACAACGACAAGTCTTTGAGCTTGAAAAAGACTCGGTTGTGAAGGATGTACGAATTCATGAGCTTGAAGCAAGTAAATCTGATAAGAATTTAAAGATCAATAAACTTCAAGAAAACATGGGCGGCCTTACTGTTATGTACTTAGATCTCCAACAAAAGATCATTCAGAAATTTGGAAGTGGTGAGGACATTGCTACAAAGACACTTGTCGATAATCAAGGTGGTAGTTATAGTGTGCGTCCTTCTTCAAACATAGATGCGTCTGAAACACTGGAACAAAGTGAAAGGATTCAAAATAAAATTCTGATTATGAAGAACACGAATCAGAATGTGGAGTCCTCCGATCACCCTGATAAATTCATCCTTGAATTCCAAAAGGGATTTTCTAAAAAGTATGGTGATCGATCCGATGTTGTGTCGTAGGTATTTGATGTTGATAAAGCTATGTGGTGGGTGAAAAGGAGGCCTGGCAACACTGAGTACTAGATGAAGATGAAAGACTTTGGGTCATGGACGAAAGTTGACCTGAGTGACTTGATCAACGCTCCTTTTCACAACCCAACAATGACAAAAAGGCAATCGATTTCTCGAACTTTTTGAGGAGTCAAGTTGATCGAGGGTTCCCATATATGATAACAGCTGAATCATTTTTGAAGAAAGCCAAAGGGGTAAGAGATCCATAGACGGGGAAGACAATGGTCAATATAATGTGGCTGACAATTAAAAAGGCAAGTCACATTCTGCTTTCTACTAGAATTCCTAACGGTGCTTTGGATGAGATGGAGTTCTGGACGTATGATGGTGAGACAGCAATGGTCGTAATTCTCCTACGAAAAGGGCAGTTCCGATTTGTTGATCCGCGTGACTTATTGAAGTTTGGTGAGAAAGATATTAAAACTCTTAGCCACTTTCAGATCATGGCTTTGCAGATACTAAAGTTTTAGAGATACATTATCCCATGTAAAATTTGGTTTCTGGGTAAATGACTCGATTAAAGAGTTTTATAGATATGAGCATATTCACCTTTGTTTTGATCAATGTTTTCATTGATTTTGTTTTGAAGTTACCTCGGACCTGTAGTACGAGAATAACCAAGTATAAATACTAGATCAACGATCTAGCTTTAGAACTCTAGTCTATTTGCATAATCATTACCTTGATAATTATTTATGTATACATGGACCTTTAGTCCAAAACATTTATTCATAAAACATTACATTTCTTCTTCATGAAAAAATGTATATACTAAGTTTCTTCTTAATACATAAATAATATTTTATCTATACCCTTGTCATATAAATATATATTTCACCTTTTATCTTATCAATGTATAGACTATACCCCCGACTAGGGTCTAAGCCATATATAATAAAGTCATCGGGGAGAACCCCTACCTTGTATGACTAGTTTATATGAAACGCCTAAGCTTGACACGGTCAACTTCTATTTGTCAGCGGATAATCGAGAATACAAACAAAAAATGCTTCAACACTTGCACGTACTTCGAGAAATAAATCGTCGGAACGTCGGGACCGAGGAATGATTATCGAGACAAGTGAGTTGTGAACTTGATTTGGGATGCACAATGCAGAGCCCGACACCCCTATATATAGAGTTGAAATTGTGACCCATCACGATACGCGATTGTTCGAAAAAGAGATCCATCGCGTATCGCGATGGAACTTTAGTTCGGCCATTGCGTATCGCGACGTCGCCCACTAGGTTTGATTGGTCATCTATTAGACTTTCCACGTATTTCTATGGGGTACCAAGTGGCTGGCCACGTGTCACGATTACTTCGCCTGGTAATCGCGTATCGTGATGACCCAAAAGGTTAGTCGATCGCGTATCGCGACACCGCCCATCCTAAGGCACTGTGATTTACCCATAGCGTATCGTGATGGGTCTTGAAATCAAGAATTTTCATTTTAGTCTTTTAACTTTCATATCTTGTCATTCCTGGTCTCGCTTCCACTTTCCAAAAAACAATAAGGCAGCTCTCAAGCGGCTCACGGCGATGCGAGGGTGCAAAGTGCGCCATATTGAGCCTACGCCCTTCGCCGTCGCCATCTCCATCGCCATCGCCATCATCCTCACCCGAGCCCATGCCCGTGTGCGTGGGCATCGGGTGCTCCGCACCCTCCGCTAGGACCACTTGGTGCATGCTAAGCATAAAAGAATATTACTATGGAACCTACATGATACGAACCCAGTGGGTCATGCTGGGTCAAAGCAAGCCCAATTGGAGCTTAATGGAGGGAAAATGTTTGAAGGTTTAAGAGATGGAGATTAACCCACGATGTTAGGAGTGGTGGTTTCATGTCATAACTGTTTCCTCCTCAGTTTAGTTTAAGTTATTGTTTTTCTGCACTTTGTTTTTGTCGATGTTTATGTTAATTAAAATTAGGGTTTTCTAAACCTTGTAAACAAGAGATCACCCATCTCGAATCGAGCCACTATCCATTTTAATTTCAGTATTCAAGTTCTTAATTTTGAGGTTCTATCACTACATCTTTTATAAAGAGATTCCAAATTTATCCCACTTTCTATGTGGAATGAAATTTATCTTCCTTATTTATACCCATGGAAAGAAATTCAATTTTCTTCCTTCTTTCCATGTGGGATGAAATCCTTTCCCCCCATTTCTTTAATATGAATTCTTCTAACTTAATATAGTCCATATAAATTATTGCTTTAGCATATTTATTATTAAATTATTTTTGGGTCCTTCTGTTAAAGAAATAATATCTAATGCTAGGTCTTGTGGGTTTAATACGTCATATGTGTATAGTTCAAGGGCTGAAAATGTCAATCTTAGAAACATGTTAAGGCCGTATAAGTCTACACTAGCGTACAAGACTTATACGTGGCGTATAAGTCTTATACACCTGGGAACTTATACGGGTCATAGGGAATGTGTATAAATAGGTTGATCATGCCATTTTTGTGAGATTTCTTGCATATTTGTAATCACTTTTACTTACACGTTATGAATATTAGTGAATGTATATATGCGTTTCTATGTGTTTATCCCTTTGTTTAGTGTTTCTATCATTGAACCTCATTTGGTAAACATAACATGTTACGATCTGTTTCATATCATTCTAACACGTATTTGATGATGTATTATGATACGGTTCATGGACTTTCAAATGGTATGAAAGTTTAATGACTTATCAGGGTTAGCTCTATTGAGCAGGAGTTTATATATTTACCGAAGTAAATACCCAGATGATAAATTGCAAAAAGACCTCAATGGCTCCAGAAACCTAGTGCATGCCATCAATATAGGATTTAAGGCCAGAAAACCTTGCACCGTTGAAATGTAAACCGTGTACTAGATGCTTAATCACTTTATTAACACTTTATTTTTGGTGATCAACTGAAACATAAGGCTTGAGTATTACCGGTTATTAATTGTCTGCCATCATCACCAAGATTTTACTGCTAGAATGCTAACTCATCTTTCAATTTGGCTATTTAGGTTTATATCACTTATTCCCTTACTTTTTGTTTTTAAAGCCTACTAATGCACACACATTAAGCAATAGAATTTAATACCTCATTTTACCGGTACTTGGAACAATATGATCAATATACTCTCATTTTCCTTTTATGCTTCAAAACTCATTTTGAGGAGAAATTTCAATTGTTTTTAGGTTTTTACACATTTTTCAATGTTTTTGGCTTTTATAATTTTCAAATGTTTTTTATTTAAAGAAATTTTCAAATGTATTTGTATTTTACCAAACCATTTCTCCTCCTAAAATATTTACAAAGAAATTTGACCTGTTGAATGGTTACTCGAAGATCGGAATCCATAACCTTGGTATCACTCACTTTCCCACCACCCATGTTCTTGATACCGTTAAGCCCCAACAAATACAAAAATATGTTTTTTATCGAAAACTTTAGTAAAAAGATCAGCTTTTTGTTCGTCTATGTAAATTTTGTCTACGTAATCAACTTCTTCTCATAACAGTCATGGATGAGGTGATACCTTATGTCAATATGTTTAGTTTTCGAGTGACTTACCGGGTTATTAGTTAGGGATATAGCAACAGTATCCAAAAAGGTTAGGTGATCGCGTATCGCGACGCCGCCCGTCCTGCGGCACTGTGATGTACCCATCGTGTATCGCGATGGGTTATTGCTTTGATCCATTGCGTACCGCGATGGGTCTTGAAATCAAGAATTTTCATTTTAGTCCATTAACTTTCATATCTTGTCATTTCCTGGTCTCTCTTCCACTTTTCAAAAACAATAAGGTAGCTCTCAAGCGACTCGCAGCGATGCGAGTGTGCAAAGTGCGCCACATTGCACCCAACGCCCTTCGCTGTCGCCTGCGCCCTCCCATCGCCATCGTCCTCATCCTCGCCCAAGCCTGTGCGCGTGCGCGTTAGGTGCGCCGCACCCCCACTAGGACCACTTGGTGCATTCTAAGCATAAAAGAATATTACTATGGAAACACAATATCTTATAAAGAGCTTCCAAATTTATCCCACTTTCCATTTGGGATGTAATTTATCTTCCTTATATATACCCATGGAAAGAAATTCCATTTTCTTCCATTTTTCCATGTGGGATAGAATACTTTCCCCCATTTCTCTAATATGAATTCTACTAACTTAATATAGTGCATATATAATATTGCTTTACCATATTTATTATTAAATTATTTTTGGGTCCTTCTATTTTCAAAGTTGACATTTTAACCCAAATATAAATATGATTCAAGATGTTACATCCTCCCCACCTTGGAATGATTCTCATCCCTGAGATTCGTTAAAATATATGTGGGTATTTCTTTCTCATCTCGGATTCCAATTCCCAAGTAGATTCGGGTCATCTTCGAGCATTCAATCTTATTTTGTCTAACTTCAGTTTTCATCTTTTAAGGTTCTTAACTTTAAAACCTTCAACTTGTAGAGGTTGTTCTACAAATTTCAGATTCTCATTGATTTCAACATCTCTAAAAGGCATATCTAAAGTTCCGTCAGCCAAACACTTACGTAGGTTGGAAACATGGAACACGTCCTGTATTCATTTCATTTCTTCGGGTAAACGTATGGGATAAGCTACAGTGCCGATTCGCTTAAGCACTTCGAAGGGTCCAACAAAACGTTGACTTTTTTTTCCTTCTCTCCGAATCAGACAACACTTTTTCAAGCTGATTCTTTCAATAACACTTTATCGCCTACTTGAAATTCCAACGGCTTATGACGAACATCAGCATAACTATTTTGTCGATCTCTAGCCGTGTTAAATAGCTCACAGATTTGCAACACTTTATCCGTGGTTTCTTGGACTATCACAGGTCTAGATATTTGATTATTTATAATTTCAGACCAACATACGGGCGTTCTACATTTTTGTCCATACAAAGCTTCGAACGGCGTGGTCTGAAAACTTGTGTGATAACTATTGTTATATGAAAATTCCATTAGGGGAAGATGATCATCCCAACTTCCTCCTAAGTCGATCACACTAGCTCGGAGCATATTCACGAGCGTTTGTATTATTCTTTCGCTCTGCTTATCAGTTTGAGTATGATAAGAACTGCTAAGATTTAATTGAGTTCCTAATGCTTTTTGGAAACTATACCAAAAATGAGTTGTAAATCTACTATCTCGATCGGATATGATAGATAATGGCACACCATGTAATGGTATGATGTTGTTTACGTATATTCGTGCCAATCTATTCATATAGTAAGACTCGTTGATAGGTAATAAATGAGCGGATTTGGTTAACCTATGATAACCCAGATTGCATTATGTTGACGAGTTGTCTTTGAAAGTTTTGTTATAAATTCCATGGTTATCATTTCCCATTTCCAAACGGGAAGTTCGGGTTGCTGAAGCAAACCCGAAGGCTTTTGGCACTCAGCCTTTACTTGCGTAAGTCCTTAACTTGGATCTTTCAATATGATATCAACAAACCTAACGTTATTGCAGAATATAGCGTTAAGTGATTCAAGACAAACAATGATAATACGTATAGAACACGAGATCTTGCTTCAAAACACACGTTGTATTAACGTCGGGTGATTAAGCACTAGGTTACACAAAATCGTTCACCACCCTATCAATATGAACGACTAACCATAAACCCTATACATGTTATCTATATATGGGGAAAACAAACAACCTAGCCCAACAGAGCCCAAGCCCACCGAGATCACAATCTGATCTCAGTTTACATGTCCAAACACTTAAACATGATATATAATAATATAAACCAAGTACAAACCACCAAAATAGACCCAACAATCTCCCCCTTTGGTTTGTAGCTTCATTCTTTAATCGTGTTCCATGATATCAACATCCGCATCCTTTAAACCACCTGCCCAAAAACCAGTTCTGATAACAGAAGCCGCCATACTAGTATATTCTTTTGCAGCTTCTTCAAAAATTGGGTCAGCAATGATTTGGATTGTGCTGAGGGTCTTGATGCCTCTTTCTCCGAACTTTAACAAGTCTCTTGGATCAACGAACCGGTATTGACCCTTACTCTTTTGTAGACGTATGAAAACAGTAGCAGAGTCGCTGTCAAACATCCAAAATCTCATATTGTCTAGGGTCATGTCTGGAATAGCATTAGGTACAGGAATGTGAGTAGCCTTATTTGTTGCAGGACACATAACGTTCACCATAATCTTTCTTGTCATTGGATCCCTAACCCCCTTTGCCTTCTTTAGGAATGACTCAGCAGTCTTCATGTTTGGGAATCCATTATCGACTTGTCTTCGCAGAAAATTCCAGAAATTTGTAGCTCGCTTATCATGACTTGGTTTGTGGAACGGAGCATTGATAAGGTCGCTGAGATCTACCTTTGTCCAGGATCCGAAATCCTTCATTTTCTTATAGTACTCGGTAGTCCCAGACCTTTGTTTTACCCAACACATGTTCTTTTCAGCCTCAAAACCCCAAGACATGACTCCAAAACGGTCACCATACCTGTCAGAAAAACCCTTCTCAAAAGTAACAATAAACTATCTGGCTGATCGGACGATTCGACATTCTGATTATAGTTCTTCATAATAAGAAGCTTTTTCTGAACATAGTCCGATTGTTCAGTAGTTTTGGGTGGAATTGAAAGATAGCGCTCAAGTGACTCAGAAGCATCAGCATGTTCAGAGGTTTGTGCACTGGAGCTTCCACCTAGATCAGTAGTAGTTGTCTTCACAACAGGATCTTCACTGCTTTTGAATTCATCTCCAAATTTCTGAACAAGTTTCCGTTGGATGTCTAAGTACATAGCAGTTAATACTCCCATGTTGGATTGAAGCTCGTTAATCTTAGAATCTTTTTCAGAGTTGCTAGCTTCGAGTTCTTGATTGCGCACGTCCTTTACAACCGAATCTTGTTCGAGTTCAAAGACTCAACATTGCTAATCTTGTACGTCCACATGAGCATTTTCAAGCACAACCCCGTTTCCTTTATTCTGCAGATAAGTGTCTTGCATTGCGAGAATCTAAGCAATCTTCTCTAAAGCACTAGAGCTTGACTGACCAGTCGGATTTGATGATCCCGATGGCTTGTCAAAAACAGGAATGTTAGCTTCAAAGTCAAATTCTTGAGCAATGTCATCAAAAATCTGTTCCTGAGATTTACTCTCAGTTGTGGATGGATTTGTATCAGCGTGAGTCTCAGTAGTGGCCAACTCACGTTCTTGTTGGCTTGTTGTTGTTGTAGTTGTAGTTGTTGTTTCAACAACCAGCATGCCAGGTCTAGGATCTTTCTTCCTTCGTTTACGTGGTACTAGATCGGCGGCTGGTTCTTGAGGAATATCATCATCTTCATTCACAGTGACTGCTTGAGGAGGCTTCAAGGTAGTCGACTGGAGCAGTTCTTTAAAACTCTCAAACTCCTTTAATTGCTCAGTAGTAGCAGTATTTTCAAATTATTGGTGTTCCGACTCCAAATGTTTCACAGGAGTCTGTCCATCTTCATCATCATATAAAATGACTTCAAATGCAACAGCACGTTTTTGAGCTGGTATCATGTGCTCATCAACCACTTGAGCCCTGACACAGGCTCAGTTTCAGCGAATTTTCCAAATTTAACCAAATCGTGAAGACCCTGATAAACAACTTTCGCCCCTTTCCTTGATTGTTTCATCAACCCAAATGTGTTGGGTCCCATTAACTTCATATCCAGTGTCTCAACATATTTAACAAGAACAGTGCAATGTGAATTAAAGATCATCTGTAAGAACCGAGGGTACATAAGAAACATTTTTTTCTTCTTTCCTTTTAGGTTTCTCATCATCTTATCGAACACAAACTTGGTGTCACACCCCGATTTAGGGCCTAGGCGTGTGACCACAAGTTGGTACCTGTTTTGTAAACATATCAGAGTTTATGAGTTGATTTTAGCGGAAGACTTTAAGTTGAATATAATATTAATTTACATTGAAAATTTACTTGGGAATTAAATACCCAAGTATCGGTTTACAAAATATATGTTTCATATTACAAGGATTATATTTCAATATGGAGCCATCTCGTAACGCGCTTCTATCTTTAATATAGACTCCAATCCTTGTTATTGCTACTTATGCTTAATTACCTGCAAAGGGCTGGAAAAATACGTCAGCTATGTGCTGGTGAACACGTATGACTCAATAAAACATTTTGAATGACGATTACAATACGAACATAGTTTTCTTGACAAACTCAGCGGAAGCATTTCTACTTCCGGTATATGTACCACTGCCCTACACACACAACGGTAGTCTCTGATCCACACGGTCCTGAATAGAGAACTGGTCATGACCGTTTAAGCCCGCAGCTACCTTGCCATTGATTGATTGATTGAGCTTTAACATTTATGTTTGGATCCAGACACATGCATATTCGGTCTGGGTGTGTTTGGGATGAAAATGGCTCAATCCCGTAACCCTCTATTTATATGCATAAACTGCCTCCCATCGCGATACACGATGGGTTCCTTGAGACCCGTCGCGTATCGCGACGCCGCAATATGACGTCGCCTTATCTGTTTGTGACACGTGGCCTGTCATGTTGTGCCACGTGTTGACACGTGATTGGACACGTTTCCACATTACTTAGCTCGGTCATCACGATACGCGATGACCTTGGTGGTTAGGCTGTAGCGTATCGCTACACCGCCCATTTCTGGGTTTGTGTGCAAGGCCATCGCGTTACGCGATGGGCTTATGTTTGCCCCGTCGTGTATTGCGATAGGTGAAGTTTTCAGAATATTCGTTTTTGGTCCTTATACTTTCTAAGTTAGTATGTTAGGCTCAAATTTTATAGGGTAAAAGACGCGGTGTTACACTTTGAATAGTTGTAATTCCAATCCATGATCAGAGCAACTACAACCGACATCTGAATGTGGCTAATCTCATCAGATCTTCGTTCTGTCACACAAGTAAAGAACGTGTGTATCAAAAACCTCCCATAAGGGTGAAAAAACTTCTTGATTGTAGGAGGATAGGATCCCTCGTAACCCATCCTGACTAGAATCTCTGTGACAGCGTCAGTCGAAAATTCTATTGGGTAGTCAGGTTGATCCCCAAATAAAAGAACCTCGCGAATAATGGCCTCTGAGATGACGACCGGCTTCTTTTGAACTTTGGAGTCTATATTAACAGCTCCACCTACTCCTCTCTGGTTGATCGAGGCATTATTCCAGAACTCCGTGATCATCTTCTTGCATATGACAGGAGTTTCTCGTAAAGCGTGAGAAATCCTGCAAGTGTTGAGACCAACGATCATAGACTTGAACTCCTTGTGTGCCAAAGGCGGATAAAACAGGTGTCCAGCTATATTATGGGTATCAACAAACTTTAGTGGTTCTTGATCAAACATAACTGCAACAAACGAGTTAAGTTAGCCATCTTGTATTTAATTTGGACAACTAGCAAAAATTTAAATTCATATATGTAAGTTTCAAAACATCAGGGACCAGATGTGGAATAAACAGATTATGTGGACCATAAATTAAACATAATATTGATTTTACAATAGATTTCAGTCCACATATGTGTTCTCTGTCCATTCAGATGGATTTTGTTGTGTAACACCCCGTAATCGCAGCGGAAACGTAAACGGGATGCAATAGACACATCTGATATCAACAGCATTGCTTATAAAGAAAACACCACTACAATAATTTAAACGTATTACATTGTTCCGAGTTTCGTTACCGACTAGGCGTTATCACATAAGTTTTACCAATAGTACGTTAACATGTTTAATACAAAATATAGACTCTTAAGCTTCCACAAAATAACACACATCATCAAGCACGTATCACTCATTCCAATTTGGGTGTACCTAGAAAGCATGTAAAGAAAACGGGTCAACTACGAATAGTTGGTGAGTTTCACTAATTTAAATAAACCATGACAAATCATTTTAATAATCATAAATTAATGATGTAATTATGCTGAGCCTACAAGTGAAAACTCTGTTAACCCAGAAACACATTTAATAACCTCTGGGGACACTGTTAACCCAGAAACACATTTAATAACCTCTGGGGACACTGTTAACCCAGAAACACATTTAATAACCTCTGGGGACACTGTTAACCCAGAGATACATTTAAGAACCTCTGGGGACACTGTTAACCCAGAAATACATTTAACAACCTCTGGGGACACTGTTAACCCAGAAATACATTTAATAACCTCTGGGGACACTGTTAACCCAGAACACTGTTTCGGGCCTTACAATATTAGCAACTCAGACAATTACCATCTTGATACATTACCGTACGATTCCCGTACAACAAACATTATATAAATACATTCATTTCTATGCGATCGACATGTACTTAAACACTTTGATAAAAACATGCTTTCCGCCCCGGGAAAATATTTAAAACAATTCAATAAAAAGGGGCTCGTGAAACTCACCTTTTAGTGAGCAAAGATGTAATACTGTGCACAGCTACCGGTCCGGATCTGTAATACGATCCCTAAGTCGTTACTACACAATTTCTATTATTATAACTTAAATTCGTGTTAACCGGTACGTCTGGGTACACTGTTAACCCAGTACCGTACACGATCCGGGGACAATGTTAACCCCGAAACACTTCTCAGGACTTAGATTGTGATATCACTTAGAGTTCTTTAGTCAAAATTACCATTAGTTTGTTTTCTCGTTTTGCGTGCCTAGCACGGTTAACCGTCTTTATGTTTTCAAAAATGAGTTTGGTCACATACGACCCGAAAATAGTTGTTACTGATATTTTAATTAAAGTGGTGAAATTAGAGCTCGGTTTAGACACCCCGTTTGGCCGCGGGGCCCGTTTCCGTCTTTATTATACCGGAAACTGCTAAATCGGGTAAAATTACCCAAATCATCCGAATTACTTTCGGATGATTTATTTTTACTTGATTAATCTTAGTTTCATGAAAATAGTCCATTTTTAGGGTTTTTATACACCAGTCAGCTCGCTTAGGAGAACTTTGCCGGTTTACGCGTTTTAAGCTTTAAAAGTTTGTTTTTATGTTCTGTTTAGCACAAATAATTATCCGTTTAGTCTCGGATCTTGAAATTTTGTCCAAATCAGTTTTTGACAGTAAGGAATTTTATAAAAATATTTCCAGAATTAATTTTTATATTTAACATTTATTTATCTATTTTTAAACGTCATTTAAACACCAAATATGTCGAAAATACCAAACGACCTTAGAAAAATCCCAAATTTTTCTGGGATGACTCCTGCCATCCACATAGTTCCCAGTAATTTTTACAGAACCAAAAACTCATTTTTCATGCCATTTTCACCAAAACCGAGCTAGAAAACCCTAGAACTCGTTTTACCGAAAAGCCTACTTAGACTTCTTCAATGGACCTGAAATTTTGTGTGTGACTTTTATATGTTATAAAAAGCTTATCTGAATGTTTCCAGAATTTTTCATGATGTTTAGCTATTTTTCACCATTTTTAGCCAAAACCGAGCATTAAATTCACCAAATATTCATCCTTTATCCAAAAATTACCAAAATTTCACAGATCTCATATTTTCATGTGTAGATCATCTCTGTGAAATTTCATGACCCAACTCTAAGTCTACCACAATCAGTCCAAATCACACAAATCATACGAAAAACCGAACTACCTTGTGTTTCTAGCTTTAGATCGCAAAGATCTTGCTTTCTCGCCTTTGCTAGCAACTAGATATAACACCTACAAGCACAATAAAACCACACCAAGCAAGTTATACCCACAATCAAGCCATTTCTTTAATGGTTTCGGTTAAGACATCAAAACAAAGATTTTAACCGTAAAAGTTCGTTTTTGACTCTTTTAACTCCTTTCTTGGACCAAGATCCCTTGTATAACTTGTATACATCACTTGATCATGCAAGAATCGGTTTCATCTCGGGTTTTCACCCATTTTTCACTTGAAACCTCATTTTCTCAAGATTTTGGAATTAAAAACCAAGATTAAACCATAATAACATGTTTATACCTTATGGATCTTCTTAAAAAAACAAGGGTTTTTGGTTGAATGTGTGGAGGATGGAGAGAAATGTGGAGTTGGGAGTTTAGAAAAAAGAAAATGAAATGTGTGTGTGCACCAAATGGACCGATCGGTCCATGTATGGTGTGGGGTGGGGCCCACATCTCAAACCTTGGCCACACATTTGGATTGTGTAATCCGGATAATGTTGTGGATAATCTGGTTCAGTTCGTTTTTCGGTTAAACACTTAATTCGGCTTAAAACGAGGCTAAAACGGTCGTTTTTCGGCTTAAAAATAAAATTTATATAAAACCGATTTAAAAACTTTAAAAACTTAAACCATGACATTTATTGACTCAACACATCATATTGTCGGTCATTGTGCATCTTTTTCGGCTTGATCGATCTTCTCTTGCTTGGTTTGATGTTAGAGGTTTCGTTTATCGTACCGACGTACCAATAAATCGAAATCCTTTTTCTGTGCTATAATTCACTTATCCCGTAGCCTTAATACTTCGTAAACCTTACTAAACATCATATATTTCGTCTATAATGTAATCCCCGATTCGATCGGGTTTCAATAATCGTTCATCGGTTAATCGTAATTCCAATACGACTAGCTGTACATTCGACTATAATTCATACTTGTGAATCTTATATACTCGTATAAACACATTATAATTTATATATTCAGTATTAAATAACACATAAATGGTATATTCCGGCTAGGGTGTACCTGAATTTGCCGGAATCGTTACATTCTCCCCCCGTTATAAAAATTTCGTCCTCGAAATTTTACGCGTCAACTACTTCCTTTTGAGGAAATAGGTGGGGGTATTTCTTCCGAAATTCGTCATTTCGTTCCCATGTATATTCTAGGCCTCGTTGCGAGTTCCACCTAACTTTGACCAACGAGATCTTATTGTGTCTAAGTTGCTTGATTTTCCCGTCCACTATTTCTATGGGTTCCTCTACGAAATTAAGCTTATCGTTTAATTGGACACCCTCTAGTGGTAACACCGATGTCTCATCCGACAGACACCTTTTCAAGTTCGACACGTGAAACACGTTGTGAACTGCACTTAATTCATCAGGCAGTTCTAATCGGTATGCTACAGGACCGATTTTTGCAGTAATGTCGAATGGTCCAATGTATCTAGGGGCTAACTTCCCCGCCTTTCCAAATCTGACTACTCCTTTCCAAGGTGATACTTTCAAATACACTTTATCACATTTCTCAAATGATAACGGTTTTCTACGGGTATCGGCATAACTCTTCTGCCGATCCCGTGCGGCCTTCAGATTGTTCTTAATTTCAAGGATTTTGCTGGTCGTTTCCTGGACCAGATCTGATCTAATAACCTGGGTGTCGCCCACTTCAGTCCAGCAGAGTGGTGATCGGCACTTCCGTCCATACAATGCTTCGTAAGGTGCTGCCTTTATACTGCTATGGTAACTGTTATTATAGGAAAATTCAACGAGTGGGAGATGTTGATCCCAATTTCCCTTAAAATCCAGTACGCATGCACGAAGCCAATCCTCCAGTGTTTGGATGGTCCTCTCAGACTGACCGTCGGTCTGAGGGTGGTAAGCTGTGCTTAGATCAATACCTGTTCCCAGCGCTTCTTGTACAGCTTGCCAAAGATTGGAGGTGAAATGGCTATCTCGATCGGAGATGATTGAGATGGGTATCCCATGACGAGACACAATTTCATTGATATAAATCTGCGCAAGTCTTTCGGTGTTATAATTATTTCTAATCGGAATAAAATGTGCCGACTTGGTTAGTCGATCCACGATTACCCAAATTGCATCGTGTCCACGGGACGTCTTAGGGAGATGTGTCACAAAATCCATCGTGATTTGCTCCCATTTCCATTCGTGAATTTCCGGTTGTTGTAACATCCCCGAGGGTTTCTGGTGCTCCGCCTTAACCCTCGCACACGTCGTACACTTTCCGACGTATGTGGCTATATCCTTTTTCATACCCGGCCACCAGTAGAACTCCTTCACATCCTTGTACATCTTATCCGATCCCGGATGTATGGAATATTTCGATTTATGCGCTTCGTCCATGATTAATTCTCGGAGGTCATGGAGGGTCGGGATCCATAGCCGATTTTTGAAATAGAGAATTTCGTCCACGCGCTGTTCGAAATTCTTCTCGTTACCATAAAGTCCCTCTTTTACCAATTGTTCCTCTTTCAACGCCTCGCGTTGAGCGACTCGAACCAGGTCCGAAAGGTTCGACTGGACTGTCATTTCCAGTGCTCGCACTCGCAATGGCTTAACCCGATCCTTCCTACTCAAGGCATCGGCTACGACGTTAGCCTTGCCGGGGTGATAACGGATGTCACAGTCATAGTCGCTTAACAACTCGACCCATCTTCGTTGCCTCATATTCAGTTCTTTCTGATCGAATATGTGTTGCAAACTTTTATGATCGGTGAAGATGGTGCACTTTGTACCGTTGAGATAATGTCTCCAGATTTTAAGTGCGAAGATAACTGCTCCCAGTTCTAAGTCATGAGTAGTGTAATTTTTCTCGTGTATTTTTAACTGTCGAGAAGCATAGGCTATAACCTTATTATTTTGCATCAACACGCATCCTAACCCTCTCCGGGATGCGTCACAATACACGACAAAACCATCGTCTCCGTCGGGGAGACTTAAGATCGGCGCTTGGCACAATCTTTGTTTTAGCGTTTGAAACGCCGTTTCCTGCTCTTCACCCCATTCATACTTTCGATCTTTTTGGGTCAGAAGGGTTAAAGGTTGGGCGATGCTGTAAAAGTTCTCTATAAATCGACGATAATATCCAGCTAAGCCTAAGAATTGGCGGATTTCCTTTGGCGATTTAGGCGCTTGCCAATTCTTAACTGCTTCAACCTTACTTGGATCAACGTGTATTCCTTGATGGTTTATAACGTGACCAAGGAATTGCACTTCTTGTAACCAGAAGTTACACTTGGAGAATTTTGCATACAACTTCTCCTGATTTAGAAGCTCTAAAATTAATCTTAAGTGTTGCTCGTGCTCTTCTTTACTCTTCGAGTATATCAAAATATCGTCAATAAACACGATGACGAATTTATCGAGGTAGGGTTTACAGACTCGATTCATGAGATCCATGAACACTGCTGGCGCATTTGTTAGCCCGAAAGGCATAACTAAGAACTCGTAATGGCCGTAGCGAGTCCGGAATGCGGTTTTTGGGATATCCTCCTCCTGAATTCTAACCTGATGGTATCCCGATCTAAGATCAATTTTTGAGAAATAGCTCGCACGTTGCAGTTGGTCGAACAGGTCATCAATTCGGGGGAGAGGATACATATTTTTGATTGTCAACTTGTTCAGCTCCCTGTAATCAATGCACATTCTAAGGCTTCCGTCCTTGTTTTTCACGAATAGTACCGGTGCACCCCACGGGGAATAACTAGGACGTATAAATCCTTTATCCAACAATTCTTGCAACTGGTTGGATAATTCTTGCATCTCTGATGGTGCAAGTCGGTAGGGTGCCTTAGCAACAGGGCCAGCTTGAGGTAATAGATCGATTCTGAATTCGACCTGTCGGGTTGGCGGTAATCCAGGAAGTTCCTCTGGGAAAACTTGTGGAAATTCGCGTACCACTGGGATATCGTCCACCCGTTTTTCCTCAGGATCCGTGGCCGTCAGGCTCGCTAGGTATGCCACGCATCCCTGGCGTATATATTTTAACACCTTGAGGTGGGATATAAACGGTATCATATTGCCCGACTTCTCACCCTGCACTAATACCTCTTCGTCATCCGACACCCGGATCTTGACGATTTTCTTTTCACAGATTATTTCTACCTTGTTACGTGCTAACCAATCCATTCCCACTATCACGTCGAAACTACCCAATTCTACCGGTAACAAGTCAATCAGAAAGGATTGTTCGTTTAGAATAAAAGGGCAATTCCAAATTATCTGATTAACTATCATGGTTTTTTATCGTTAGCGACTTCTACGGTGTAAGGTTCTATGGTTTCACTAATTGGAAGGTTTGCAATCGATAGGAATTTAACAGAAACAAAACTTCTATCGGCGCCTGTATCAAATAATACAGAAGCGTAATGATCAGAGACGAGGAATGTACCTGTCACTACGCTGGGGTCCTGGCGTGCTTCGTTCGCCCCCATCACAAATACTCGGCCTCGCTCTGGGTTGGACGACGATGCCGGACCCGCGGTTTGCCGCCCATTTCCTCCCTGGTTCAGTTTCGGACAGTTTCTCTTGAAGTGCTCTGTGCTGCCGCATTCAAAGCAAGCACGGCTGGTGGTCATCACTTGATTTCCTTGTGGGTTGGGTTGTCGGGCTGGTTGGGTCCTAAATGGCTGCGCACGGATAGGTTGCAGTTGTCGGTTCAGGTTGTTCAGGTTTGTCCTACATCTCGGTGCGGAGTGCCTTTCCCTGCCACACCGATGGCACACTACCACCCTGCACTCGCCTCCATGTTGGTAACCGCATTTCCCACACCTGGGAAACGTCCTTGTCTGCGGTTCTTGCCTTCCGCCCGAACTAGTCATGGCGTAGTTCTGGGCAGCGGGCCTAGCACGTTTACCTTGCTGCTTTTCCTGAATCCTATGGTCATGTGTACCCCGCTTTCCCCCAGCGGATTCTCCCGCCACCTTCAGTGACCCGCTCCTTACGAAATCATACGTGACGATAACAGCTTGTGTCACCGCACCCTCATACGTCTGGTGTCCCCCAGAATTGACTATACTCCTTACAACTGGAGTTAGCCCCCAAATATAACGCTCAACCCTCTTCGACTCTGGGGTGACCAACCATGGTACCAATCGCGACAACTCATTAAACCGGTTCATATAACCCAAATGGTCTGCCCCCTGCATCTCCAGGTTCCACAATTCATTTTCTAATTTCTGCAATTCGTTTTTCGGGCAGAAATGTTCCAGTACAAGAGCCTTAAGCTCTGTCCAGGTCATGCGGTTTGTCGCCGCCTGACCCCGGGTCTGCACTATCGTGTCCCACCATGTCAAGGCATGGTCCGTGAATGTGCAGGTGGCGTACTTTACAACACAGTCCTCGGGGCAGTTGCTGATGTTCACAACTGATTCTATTTTCTCGATCCACTTAACCAACCCATTTGGTCCTTCAGACCCGCTAAACTCTAAAGGTTTGCACAACATAAAGTCTTTGATCGAACATCCCCTGGATGCAGGAATCGGTTCAGTACGGTTCGTCTCTACAGTTGGTATAGGGCCATTACTGTCCGTAACGACTACTCTAGGCGGTGCGTCATTACTCGGAATCGTGATATCATTCTGTGGAGGATTAACATTTTGTTCCCCGTCATTATTGGTGGTCGTTTGATTGCTCGGAGGGGTTGGATTGGTCGAATTATTAATACTGGCGGCGATGCGCGATACTATATCCGGTATCGCCGCCTCCAACTGTTGAGCAATCAAACGGCTCACATCTACTTCCGACATTTGAGCTGATCGTTTTGGTGCCATTCTACACATCATCAGAAAATACATATAATTAATACAAGTTTCAATCATAAAACACAACAAACATTCCATTCATTATCAAACATTAGTACATATTACATCCATGTCAGTTCACCTACTTTTCCTGTCATCATTACATAAGTTAAGTTTTCCTACATAGGGCCTATGTCGGCATCATCTCGACATAACCCACAATGGGTCAGTGCTTGAATGATACCCAAAAGTATCTATAACGATATACCCCAAAAGAGACCCCCCCCTAAGGGCCAGTGGTTGTATTATAACTACCCAAGATTCACTCTATTTTAGCATCACCACTAACTGCTTACACAGAGTATCAAAAAGCGGTCCCTGTCTACTCCCATCCTAACACAACTAAACACGATGGTATACCAACCCCACCAAAACAGCCACCAACACCACCATCACAGCCAGCATAACCCGGATCCGCGTCTCCATCCGGCCGATCATCCACTGGGAGTATGAGCACTCCCTCTTCAGCTGCGAAATCGCATACTGGTGGTCCAGTATGCAGTCCCCCAAGTACATTCGCCTCTACACTCCCACTGTCAAGGCGGCGGAGTGCTCATTCACCTGTTCGGTGAGCACTCGGAGCCATGCCGCCGCATCCCTTTCCTGCCTAGGGAGGCCCCACACGGGTGGAGTCACAGGCTCGGGCTGGGAGCGGTAGGACTCGCCCCTGCGGGTAGCAGGTCTGGGTGGGGGCGAGGTAGGTGGGACATGTGGGACACTGATCCGCGCCGTGAGGCGGGGTCCGAATCCGGGCGGAACAGGGATGGCCTGTGGTGCGGGCGGGGTAGGAGATCTGACAATCCTGACTGGGGAGGACTGGCCAGAGCTCCTACGACTAGCCTCGCTAGGCTCAGAGCTGGATGATACGCGTAGGCTCCCAGAGTTCCCGGAGCTGACTTCCTCCGGGTCCTCCTCCACCAACAAACTAGGAGTCCTCGACATTCTTTCCTGCAAACAAGTTAACAAACATATAGTTCTTTCCATAGTGTAAATCATAATCAAATTAATATGCACTTACTTATACAATTTGACCACATAACAATATTATCATATATTTGCAAATATGTTGCCAATTTTACCTATTAAAGTCCCCCGTGACTTCCCCTGAATTCCCTCGTGCGGACAAGTCTGTTATTATGTTCCGGACCATAATAACTCACTTGTCCATCCAAGTTCATCCAGACCTTGTCACAATAAATTATTAGTTGATATTCAGATCCTATAACACTTGAGCTACTGGTTATATTTTAGGTATCTTTTAAAGACATCCTAATTCTTTATAACCAATGGCTCTGATACCAAGTTCTATAACACCCCGTAACCGCAGCGGAAACGTAAACGGGATGCAACAGACACATCTGATATCAACAGCATTGCTTATAAAGAAAACACCACTACAATAATTTAAACGTATTACATTGTTCCGAGTTTCGTTACCGACTAGGCGTTATCACATAAGTTTTACCAATAGTACGTTAACAAGTTTAATACAAAATATAGACTCTTAAGCTTCCACAAAATAGCACACATCATCAAGCACGTATCACTCATTCCAATTTGGGTGTACCTAGAAAGCATGTAATGAAAACGGGTCAACTACGAATAGTTGGTGAGTTTCACTAATTTAAATAAACCATGACAAATCATTTTAATAATCATAAATTAATGATGTAATTATGCTGAGCCTACAAGTGAAAACTCTGTTAACCCAGAAACACATTTAATAACCTCTGGGGACACTGTTAACCCAGAAACACATTTAATAACCTCTGGGGACACTGTTAACCCAGAGATACATTTAATAACCTCTGGGGACACTGTTAACCCAGAAATACATTTAACAACCTCTGGGGACACTGTTAACCCAGAAATACATTTAATAACCTCTGGGGACACTGTTAACCCAGAACACTGTTTCGGGCCTTACAATATTAGCAACTCAGACAATTACCATCTTGATACATTACCGTACGATTCTCGTACAACAAACATTATATAAATACATTCATTTCCATGCGATCGGCATGTACTTAAACACTTTGATAAAAACATGCTTTCCGCCCCGGGAAAATATTTAAAACAATTCAATAAAAAGGGGCTCGTGAAACTCACCTTTTTGTGAGCAAAGATGTAATACTAAGTACAGCTACCGGTCCGGATCTGTAATACGATCCCTAAGTCGTTACTACACAATTTCTATTGTTATAACTTAAATTCGTGTTAACCGGTACGTCTGGGTACACTGTTAACCCAGTACCGTACACGATCCGGGGACAATGTTAACCCCGAAACACTTCTCAGGACTTAGATTGTGATATCACTTAGAGTTCTTTAGTCAAAATTACCATTAGTTTGTTTTCTCGTTTTGCGTGCCTAGCACGGTTAACCGTCTTTATGTTTTCAAAAATGAGTTTGGTCACATACGACCCGAAAATAGTTGTTACTGATATTTTAATTAAAGTGGTGAAATTAGAGCTCGGTTTAGACACCCCGTTTGGCCGCGGGGCCCGTTTCCGTCTTTATTATACCGGAAACTGCTAAATCGGGTTAAAATTACCCAAATCATCCGAATTACTTTCGGATGATTTATTTTTACTTGATTAATCTTAGTTTCATGAAAATAGTCCATTTTTAGGGTTTTTATACACAAGTCAGCTCGCTTAGGCGAACTTTGCCGGTTTACGCGTTTTAAGCTTTAAAAGTTTGTTTTTATGTTCTGTTTAGCACAAATAATTATCCGTTTAGTCTCGGATCTTGAAATTTTGCCCAAATCAGTTTTTGACAGTAAGGAATTTTATAAAAATATTTCCAGAATTAATTTTTATATTTAACATTTATTTATCTATTTTTAAACGTCATTTAAACACCAAATATGTCGAAAATACCAAACGACCTTAGAAAAATCCCAAATTTTTCTGGGATGACTCATGCCATCCACATAGTTCCCAGTAATTTTTCATGCCATTTTCACCAAAACCGAGCTAGAAAACCCTAGAACTCGTTTTACCGAAAAGCCTACATAGACTTCTCCAATGGACCTGAAATTTTGTGTGTGACTTTTATATGTTATAAAAAGCTTATCTGAATTTTTCTAGAATTTGTCATGATGTTTAGCTATTTTTCACTATTTTTAGCCAAAACCGAGCATTAAATTCACCAAATATTCATCCTTTATCCAAAAATTACCAAAATTTCACAGATCTCATATTTTCATGTGTAGATCATCTCTGTGAAATTTCATGACCCAACTCTAAGTCTACCACAATCTGTCCAAATCACACAAATCATACGAAAAACCGAACTACCTTGTGTTTCTAGCTTTTGATCGCAAAGATCTTGCTTTCTAGCCTTTGCTAGCAACTAGATATAACACCTACAAGCACAATAACACCAGACCAAGCAAGTTATACCCACAATCAAGCCATTTCTTTCATGGTTTCGGTTAAGACATCAAAACAAAGATTTTAACCGTAAAAATTCGTTTTTGACTCTTTTAACTCCTTTCTTGGACCAAGATCCCTTGTATAACTTGTATACATCACTTGATCATGCAAGAATCGGTTTCATCTCGGGTTTTCACCCATTTTTCACTTGAAACCTCATTTTCTCAAGATTTTGGAATTAAAAACCAAGATTAAACCATAATAACATGTTTATACCTTATGGATCTTCTTAAAAGAACAAGGGTTTTTGGTTGAATGTGTGGAGGATGGAGAGAAATGTGGAGTTGGGAGTTTAGAAAAAAGAAAATGAAATGTGTGTGTGCACCAAATGGACCGATCGGTCCATGTATGGTGTGGGGTGGGGCCCACATCTCAAACCTTGGCCACACATTTGGATAGTGTAATCCGGATAATGTTGTGGATAATCTGGTTCAATTCGTTTTTCGGTTAAACACTTAATTCGGCTTAAAACGAGGCTAAAACGGTCGTTTTTCGGCTTAAAAATAAAATTTATATAAAACCGATTTAAAAACTTTAAAAACTTAAACCATGACATTTATTGACTCAACACATCATATTGTCGGTCATTGTGCATCTTTTTCGGCTTGATCGATCTTCTCTTGCTTGGTTTGATGTTAGAGGTTTCGTTTATCGTACCGACGTACCAATAAATCGAAATCCTTTTTCTGTGCTATAATTCACTTATCCCGTAGCCTTAATACTTCGTAAACCTTACTAAACATCATATATTTCGTCTATAATGTAATCCCCGATTCGATCGGGTTTCAATAATCGTTCATCGGTTAATCGTAATTCCAATACGACTAGCTGTACATTCGACTATAATTCATACTTGTGAATCTTATATACTCGTATAAACACATTATAATTTATATATTCAGTATTAAGTAACACATAAATGGTATATTCCGGCTAGGGTGTACCTGAATTTGCCGGAATCGTTACATTCTCCCCCCGTTATAAAAATTTCGTCCTCGAAATTTTACGCGTCAACTACTTCCTTTTGAGGAAATAGGTGGGGGTATTTCTTCCGAAATTCGTCATTTCGTTCCCATGTATATTCTAGGCCTCGTTGCGAGTTCCACCTAACTTTGACCAACGAGATCTTATTGTGTCTAAGTTGCTTGATTTTCACGTCCACTATTTCTATGGGTTCCTCTACGAAATTAAGCTTATCGTTTAATTGGACACCCTCTAGTGGTAACACCGATGTCTCATCCGACAGACACCTTTTCAAGTTCGACACGTGAAACACGTTGTGAACTGCACTTAATTCATCAGGCAGTTCTAATCGGTATGCTACAGGACCGATTTTTGCAGTAATGTCGAATGGTCCAATGTATCTAGGGGCTAACTTCCCCGCCTTTCCAAATCTGACTACTCCTTTCCAAGGTGATACTTTCAAATACACTTTATCACATTTCTCAAATGATAACGGTTTTCTACGGGTATCGGCATAACTCTTCTGCCGATCCCGTGCGGCCTTCAGATTGTTCTTAATTTCAAGGATTTTGCTGGTCGTTTCCTGGACCAGATCTGATCTAATAACCTGGGTGTCGCCCACTTCAGTCCAGCAGAGTGGTGATCGGCACTTCCGTCCATACAATGCTTCGTAAGGTGCTGCCTTTATACTGCTATGGTAACTGTTATTATAGGAAAATTCAACGAGTGGGAAATGTTGATCCCAATTTCCCTTAAAATCCAGTACGCATGCACGAAGCAAATCCTCCAGTGTTTGGATGGTCCTCTCAGACTGACCGTCGGTCTGAGGGTGGTAAGCTGTGCTTAGATCAATACATGTTCCCAGCGCTTCTTGTACAGCTTGCCAAAGATTGGAGGTGAAATGGCTATCTCGATCGGAGATGATTGAGATGGGTATCCCATGACGAGACACAATTTCATTTATATAAATCTGCGCAAGTCTTTCGGTGTTATAATTATTTCTAATCGGAATAAAATGTGCCGACTTGGTTAGTCGATCCACGATTACCCAAATTGCATCGTGTCCACGGGACGTCTTAGGGAGATGTGTCACAAAATCCATCGTGATTTGCTCCCATTTCCATTCGTGAATTTCCGGTTGTTGTAACATCCCCGAGGGTTTCTGGTGCTCCGCCTTAACCCTCGCACACGTCGTACACTTTCCGACGTATGTGGCTATATCCTTTTTCATACCCGGCCACCAGTAGAACTCCTTCACATCCTTGTACATCTTATCCGATCCCGGATGTATGGAATATTTCGATTTATGCGCTTCGTCCATGATTAATTCTCGGAGGTCATGGAGGGTCGGGATCCATAGCCGATTTTTGAAATAGAGAATTTCGTCCACGCGCTGTTCGAAATTCTTCTCGTTACCATAAAGTCCCTCTTTTACCAATTGTTCCTCTTTCAACGCCTCGCGTTGAGCGACTTGAACCAGGTCCGAAAGGTTCGACTGGACTGTCATTTCCAGTGCTCGCACTCGCAATGGCTTAACCGGATCCTTCCTACTCAAGGCATCGGCTACGACGTTAGCCTTGCCGGGGTGATAACGGATGTCACAGTCATAGTCGCTTAACAACTCGACCCATCTTCGTTGCCTCATATTCAGTTCTTTCTGATCGAATATGTGTTGCAAACTTTTATGATCGGTGAAGATGGTGCACTTTGTACCGTTGAGATAATGTCTCCAGATTTTAAGTGCGAAGATAACTGCTCCCAGTTCTAAGTCATGAGTAGTGTAATTTTTCTCGTGTATTTTTAACTGTCGAGAAGCATAGGCTATAACCTTATTATTTTGCATCAACACGCATCCTAACCCTCTCCGGGATGCGTCACAATACACGACAAAACCATCGTCTCCGTCGGGGAGACTTAAGATCGGCGCTTGGCACAATCTTTGTTTTAGCGTTTGAAACGCCGTTTCCTGCTCTTCACCCCATTCATACTTTCGATATTTTTGGGTCAGAAGGGTTAAAGGTTGGGCGATGCTGTAAAAGTTCTCTATAAATCGACGATAATATCCAGCTAAGCCTAAGAATTGGCGGATTTCCTTTGGCGATTTAGGCGCTTGCCAATTCTTAACTGCTTCAACCTTACTTGGATCAACGTGTATTCCTTGATGGTTTATAACGTGACCAAGGAATTGCACTTCTTGTAACCAGAAGTTACACTTGGAGAATTTTGCATACAACTTCTCCTGATTTAGAAGCTCTAAAATTAATCTTAAGTGTTGCTTGTGCTCTTCTTTACTCTTCGAGTATATCAAAATATCGTCAATAAACACGATGACGAATTTATCGAGGTAGGGTTTACAGACTCGATTCATGAGATCCATGAACACTGCTGGCGCATTTGTTAGCCCGAAAGGCATAACTAAGAACTCGTAATGGCCGTAGCGAGTGCGGAATGCGGTTTTTGGGATATCCTCCTGAATTATAACCTGATGGTATCCCGATCTAAGATCAATTTTTGAGAAATAGCTCGCACCTTGCAGTTGGTCGAACATGTCATCAATTCGGGGGAGAGGATACATATTTTTGATTGTCAACTTGTTCAGCTCCCTGTAATCAATGCACATTCTAAGGCTTCCGTCCTTGTTTTTCACGAATAGTACCGGTGCACCCCACGGGGAATAACTAGGACGTATAAATCCTTTATCCAACAATTCTTGCAACTGGTTGGATAATTCTTGCATCTCTGATGGTGCAAGTCGGTAGGGTGCCTTAGCAACAGGGCCAGCTTGAGGTAATAGATCGATTCTGAATTCGACCTGTCGGGTTGGCGGTAATCCAGGAAGTTCCTCTGGGAAAACTTGTGGAAATTCGCGTACCACTGGGATATCGTCCACCCGTTTTTCCTCAGGATCCGTGGCCGTCAGGCTCGCTAGGTATGCCACGCATCCCTGGCGTATATATTTTAACACCTTGAGGTGGGATATAAACGGTATCATATTGCCCGACTTCTCACCCTGCACTAATACCTCTTCGTCATCCGACACCCGGATCTTGACGATTTTCTTTTCACAGTTTATTTCTACCTTGTTACGTGCTAACCAATCCATTCCCACTATCACGTCGAAACTACCCAATTCTACCGGTAACAAGTCAATCAGAAAGGATTGTTCGTTTAGAATAAAAGGGCAATTCCAAATTATCTGATTAACTATCATGGTTTTTTATCGTTAGCGACTTCTACGGTGTAAGGTTCTATGGTTTCACTAATTGGAAGGTTTGCAATCGATAGGAATTTAACAGAAACAAAACTTCTATCGGCGCCTGTATCAAATAATACAGAAGCGTAATGATCAGAGACGAGGAATGTACCTGTCACTACGCTGGGGTCCTGGCGTGCTTCGTTCGCCCCCATCACAAATACTCGGCCTCGCTCTGGGTTGGACGACGATGCCGGACCCGCGGTTTGCCGCCCATTTCCTCCCTGGTTCAGTTTCGGACAGTTTCTCTTGAAGTGCTCTGTGCTGCCGCATTCAAAGCAAGCACGGCTGGTGGTCATCACTTGATTTCCTTGTGGGTTGGGTTGTCGGGCTGGTTGGGTCCTAAATGGCTGCGCACGGATAGGTTGCAGTTGTCGGTTCAGGTTGTTCAGGTTTGTCCTACATCTCGGTGCGGAGTGCCTTTCCCTGCCACACCGATGGCACACTACCACCCTGCACTCGCCTCCATGTTGGTAACCGCATTTCCCACACCTGGGAAACGTCCTTGTCTGCGGTTCTTGCCTTCCGCCCGAACTAGTCATGGTGTAGTTCTGGGCAGCGGGCCTAGCACGTTTACCTTGCTGCTTTTCCTGAATCCTATGGTCATGTGTACCCCGCTTTCCCCCAGCGGATTCTCCCGCCACCTTCAGTGACCCGCTCCTTACGAAATCATACGTGACGATAACAGCTTGTGTCACCGCACCCTCATACGTCTGGTGTCCCCCAGAATTGACTATACTCCTTACAACTGGAGTTAGCCCCCAAATATAACGCTCAACCCTCTTCGACTCTGGGGTGACCAACCATGGTACCAATCGCGACAACTCATTAAACCGGTTCGTATAACCCAAATGGTCTGCCCCCTGCATCTCCAGGTTCCACAATTCATTTTCTAATTTCTGCAATTCGTTTTTCGGGCAGAAATGTTCCAGTACAAGAGCCTTAAGCTCTGTCCAGGTCATGCGGTTTGTCGCCGCCTGACCCCGGGTCTGCACTATCGTGTCCCACCATGTCAAGGCATGGTCCGTGAATGTGCAGGTGGCGTACTTTACAACACAGTCCTCGGGGCAGTTGCTGATGTTCACAACTGATTCTATTTTCTCGATCCACTTAACCAACCCATTTGGTCCTTCAGACCCGCTAAACTCTAAAGGTTTGCACAACATAAAGTCTTTGATCGAACATCCCCTGGATGCAGGAATCGGTTCAGTACGGTTCGTCTCTACAGTTGGTATAGGGCCATTACTGTCCGTAACGACTACTCTAGGCGGTGCGTCATTACTCGGAATCGTGATATCATTCTGTGGAGGATTAACATTTTGTTCCCCGTCATTATTGGTGGTCGTTTGATTGCTCGGAGGGGTTGGATTGGTCGAATTATTAATACTGGCGGCGATGCGCGATACTATATCCGGTATCGCAGCCTCCAACTGTTGAGCAATCAAACGGCTCACATCTACTTCCGACATTTGAGCTGATCGTTTTGGTGCCATTCTACACATCATCAGAAAATACATATAATTAATACAAGTTTCAATCATAAAACACAACAAACATTCCATTCATTATCAAACATTAGTAAATATTACATCCATGTCAGTTCACCTACTTTTCCTGTCATCATTACATAAGTTAAGTTTTCCTACATAGGGCATATGTCGGCATCATCTCGACATAACCCACAATGGGTCAGTGCTTGAATGATACCCAAAAGTATCTATAACGATATACCCCAAAAGAGACCCCCCCCTAAGGGCCAGTGGTTGTATTATAACTACCCAAGATTCACTCTATGTTAGCATCACCACTAACTGCTTACACAGAGTATCAAAAAGCGGTCCCTGTCTACTCCCATCCTAACACAACTAAACACGATGGTATACCAACCCCACCAAAACAGCCACCAACACCACCATCACAGCCAGCATAACCCGGATCCGCGTCTCCATCCGGCCGATCATCCACTGGGAGTATGAGCACTCCCTCTTCAGCTGCGAAATCGCATACTGGTGGTCCAGTATGCAGTCCCCCAAGTACATTCGCCTCTACACTCCCACTGTCAAGGCGGCGGAGTGCTCATTCACCTGTTCGGTGAGCACTCGGAGCCATGCCGCCGCATCCCTTTCCTGCCTAGGGAGGCCCCACACGGGTGGAGTCACAGGCTCGGGCTGGGAGCGGTAGGACTCGCCCCTGCGGGTAGCAGGTCTGGGTGGGGGCGAGGTAGGTGGGACATGTGGGACACTGATCCGCGCCGTGAGGCGGGGTCCGAATCCGGGCGGAACAGGGATGGCCTGTGGTGCGGGCGGGGTAGGAGATCTGACAATCCTGACTGGGGAGGACTGGCCAGAGCTCCTACGACTAGCCTCGCTAGGCTCAGAGCTGGATGATACGCGTAGGCTCCCAGAGTTCCCGGAGCTGACTTCCTCCGGGTCCTCCTCCACCAACAAACTAGGAGTCCTCGACATTCTTTCCTGCAAACAAGTTAACAAACATATAGTTCTTTCCATAGTGTAAATCATAATCAAATTAATATGCACTTACTTATACAATTTGACCACATAACAATATTATCATATATTTGCAAATATGTTGCCAATTTTACCTATTAAAGTCCCCCGTGACTTCCCCTGAATTCCCTCGTGCGGACAAGTCTGTTATTATGTTCCGGACCATAATAACTCACTTGTCCATCCAAGTTCATCCAGACCTTGTCACAATAAATTATTAGTTGATATTCAGATCCTATAACACTTGAGCTACTGGTTATATTTTAGGTATCTTTTAAAGACATCCTAATTCTTTATAACCAATGGCTCTGATACCAAGTTCTATAACACCCCGTAACCGCAGCGGAAACGTAAACGGGATGCAACAGACACATCTGATATCAACAGCATTGCTTATAAAGAAAACACCACTACAATAATTTAAACGTATTACATTGTTCCGAGTTTCGTTACCGACTAGGCGTTATCACATAAGTTTTACCAATAGTACGTTAACATGTTTAATACAAAATATAGACTCTTAAGCTTCCACAAAATAGCACACATCATCAAGCACGTATCACTCATTCCAATTTGGGTGTACCTAGAAAGCATGTAAAGAAAACGGGTCAACTACGAATAGTTGGTGAGTTTCACTAATTTAAATAAACCATGACAAATCATTTTAATAATCATAAATTAATGATGTAATTATACTGAGCCTACAAGTGAAAACTCTGTTAACCCAGAAACACATTTAATAACCTCTGGGGACACTGTTAACCCAGAAACACATTTAATAACCTCTGGGGACACTGTTAACCCAGAGATACATTTAATAACCTCTGGGGACACTGTTAACCCAGAAATACATTTAACAACCTTTGGGGACACTGTTAACCCAGAAATACATTTAATAACCTCTGGGGACACTGTTAACCCAGAACACTGTTTCGGGCCTTACAATATTAGCAACTCAGACAATTACCATCTTGATACATTACCGTACGATTCTCGTACAACAAACATTATATAAATACATTCATTTCCATGCGATCGGCATGTACTTAAACACTTTGATAAAAACATGCTTTCCGCCCCGGGAAAATATTTAAAACAATTCAATAAAAAGGGGCTCGTGAAACTCACCTTTTTGTGAGCAAAGATGTAATACTAAGTACAGCTACCGGTCCGGATCTGTAATACGATCCCTAAGTCGTTACTACACAATTTCTATTGTTATAACTTAAATTCGTGTTAACCGGTACGTCTGGGTACACTGTTAACCCAGTACCGTACACGATCCGGGGACAATGTTAACCCCGAAACACTTCTCAGGACTTAGATTGTGATATCACTTAGAGTTCTTTAGTCAAAATTACCATTAGTTTGTTTTCTCGTTTTGCGTGCCTAGCACGGTTAACCGTCTTTATGTTTTCAAAAATGAGTTTGGTCACATACGACCCGAAAATAGTTGTTACTGATATTTTAATTAAAGTGGTGAAATTAGAGCTCGGTTTAGACACCCCGTTTGGCCGCGGGGCCCGTTTCCGTCTTTATTATACCGGAAACTGCTAAATCGGGTAAAATTACCCAAATCATCCGAATTACTTTCGGATGATTTATTTTTACTTGATTAATCTTAGTTTCATGAAAATAGTCCATTTTTAGGGTTTTTATACACCAGTCAGCTCGCTTAGGCGAACTTTGCCGGTTTACGCGTTTTAAGCATTAAAAGTTTGTTTTTATGTTCTGTTTAGCACAAATAATTATCCGTTTAGTCTCGGATCTTGAAATTTTGCCCAAATCAGTTTTTGACAGTAAGGAATTTTATAAAAATATTTCCAGAATTAATTTTTATATTTAACATTTATTTATCTATTTTTAAACGTCATTTAAACACCAAATATGTCGAAAATACCAAACGACCTTAGAAAAATCCCAAATTTTTCTGGGAAGACTCATGCCATCCACATAGTTCCCAGTAATTTTTCATGCCATTTTCACCAAAACCGAGCTAGAAAACCCTAGAACTCGTTTTACCGAAAAGCCTACATAGACTTCTCCAATGGACCTGAAATTTTGTGTGTGACTTTTATATGTTATAAAAAGCTTATCTGAATTTTTCCAGAATTTGTCATGATGTTTAGCTATTTTTCACTATTTTTAGCCAAAACCGAGCATTAAAATCACCAAATATTCATCCTTTATCCAAAAATTACCAAAATTTCACAGATCTCATATTTTCATGTGTAGATCATCTCTGTGAAATTTCATGACCCAACTCTAAGTCTACCACAATCTGTCCAAATCACACAAATCATACGAAAAACCGAACTACCTTGTGTTTCTAGCTTTAGATCGCAAAGATCTTGCTTTCTAGCCTTTGCTAGCAACTAGATATAACACCTACAAGCACAATAACACCACACCAAGCAAGTTATACCCACAATCAAGCCATTTCTTTCATGGTTTCGGTTAAGACATCAAAACAAAGATTTTAACCGTAAAAATTCGTTTTTGACTCTTTTAACTCCTTTCTTGGACCAAGATCCCTTGTATAACTTGTATACATCACTTGATCATGCAAGAATCGGTTTCATCTCGGGTTTTCACCCATTTTTCACTTGAAACCTCATTTTCTCAAGATTTTGGAATTAAAAACCAAGATTAAACCATAATAACATGTTTATACCTTATGGATCTTCTTAAAAAAACAAGGGTTTTTGGTTGAATGTGTGGAGGATGGAGAGAAATGTGGAGTTGGGAGTTTAGAAAAAAGAAAATGAAATGTGTGTGCACCAAATGGACCGATCGGTCCATGTATGGTGTGGGGTGGGGCCCACATCTCAAACCTTGGCCACACATTTGGATTGTGTAATCCGGATAATGTTGTGGATAATCTGGTTCAGTTCGTTTTTCGGTTAAACACTTAATTCGGCTTAAAACGAGGCTAAAACGGTCGTTTTTCGGCTTAAAAATAAAATTTATATAAAACCGATTTAAAAACTTTAAAAACTTAAACTATGACATTTATTGACTCAACACATCATATTGTCGGTCATTGTGCATCTTTTTCGGCTTGATCGATCTTCTCTTGCTTGGTTTGATGTTAGAGGTTTCGTTTATCGTACCGACGTACCAATAAATCGAAATCCTTTTTCTGTGCTATAATTCACTTATCCCGTAGCCTTAATACTTCGTAAACCTTACTAAACATCATATATTTCGTCTATAATGTAATCCCCGATTCGATCGGGTTTCAATAATCGTTCATCGGTTAATCGTAATTCCAATACGACTAGCTGTACATTCGACTATAATTCATACTTGTGAATCTTATATACTCGTATAAACACATTATAATTTATATATTCAGTATTAAATAACACATAAATGGTATATTCCGGCTAGGGTATACCTGAATTTGCCGGAATCGTTACATGTTGTGTCAAAGATTTGACCTAAGAGAAGTATATGGAAGATTGGAATCTTCTCAACCTCCATGGAAATCATTAAGTATGGAACCGGGCACACCTGAGACATCCGAGCAGGGTTTTTACTTAGCCGGACACGATATTTTGTCCACCGGGCAAGGTTATCTTCTAGAATTCTTCTTAAGTGAACATCCGAGCAGGGTTTGCCAATTAGTGTATAACCGAGCAAGGTTTACTAGTTAGTACATACCCGGGTAGGGGGCACTTTATTTAGCAAGTTTGTTCTTCATAGCCAAGTAAGGTTTACTTCAGAGTAAGCTCTTGGCTAACCAAGCTCATGAAGCCAAGTGATTGGAAGATCAGGCAAGGTACTCATCAATAACACTAGTGGTCCGAGTAAGCTTGATGTAGAATGAAATATCTCTAAGTAACATCGGGCAGGGTTCAACTCAAGCAGGGTACAAGTGCTACCGAGCACACTTTCCTAATAAGCTATTTCCTAGCAATGAGTTGAAGGGAACGCTGAAGAACAGGGCTGCTCGTAAGAGTTTGTTGGGCAAAGTCTGATAAAGTCAAGAAGATTTAAGTCTACCCGCTGAGTGTTTCACTTGGTGAAATACTCTTTAAGTAAAGTCTACCCGGAAACTGTTCCTGGGCACACCTTAAGATTACCAAGTACTAAAGGAAGGCAGAGCACATAGTCTACTCAGAAAAGTTAATGCTGCTATCAGGTCTACCCGGAAGACTTGTTTTACACTTAGGGTTTCTAGAAGGAATGACAGCTGTAAAGGAGGTGTCAGGTCTATAAAAGGAAAAATTTAGGGCACGCCTTCTAAGAGAGACAGACTCATTAATTCAGAGAGAATATTTTTGAGTGTGACGGCTGTCTTAGAATCGTACGGATATAACTTTCCCATCAAGAAACCCTAAATCGATTATCGTTTGTATGATTTATATTATATGAATGGAAATCTTTTGAGTGAATCTTGTGTTTTAGTTACCTTTGATTAATCGTTCAGCAACTAAATCGTTTGTTATTGATTCCGCCTTTATCAAACGGTTTTCTTTCTAAATATAGCAACCCGTCATTAACTCTCTTGTCAACACATTATTGTGTGAGTTATGACTTGATTCGTTTAAGATCTACCAACAATCGGGGACCTGACAAGTGGTATCAGAGCTTTGTCAATGCTATTTTAGTAAGAAATTTGTTACTGATTGAAGATCTGAAGAACAATGACGTAAGCAAAGCACTGTTCCATTAAAGAGTGACATCAGGTGCTCTGTTTTCTTCATTTCTGCCCAGATCTACAACTTTTCGGTGTTTTCGTTTCTTTATTTTAAATAAAGTTTGAATTTTTACTTCCAAATATTGTTCTAATCGCACCAGATTCATCATATCTGAAAAACCGGTTCTCAGATCTGATTGTTTTTAATTAACTGATTTTGATATTTTTTAAATGTCTGGTTACGAAGAACAAGAGGTGTCTACTAATAAGATTCCTAGACTTTATGGACATGAAAATTTCACAAAGTGGAAGGTCTTATTTGAAGCAGCTGTTTGTTATAATGATGTGGATATGTGGAACTCAATCAAGAACGGTCCACAAGACACAACTGAGGGTGCAAATCCAGCTGCAACGGCAGCTGTGCGTGAAAGACTGAGGAAAGTAGATGACAGGGCCTTAGCCATGATAACGCTAGGTCTGTAATGGGAAATATTGACCAAGGTTGCACATCATCCTACTGCAAAAGAAATGTATGATGCAATTCTTGAAATATTTGAGGGAAACACTGAGTTGAAGAACATCAAAAAGCAAAGGCTCAAACAACAGTTGGAGAGGTTTAAGTATAAGGATGAGGAGAGATTGAAGTCAATTCTAGAAAGATTTCTAGCAAGTGTAAATGAGCTAAGAACAACTGACTATGTCATGACTGATTTTGACTTGAATATCAAGCTGCTCAACTCAATGCCCATGGAATGGTACACTGCCTACAAATTCATCTTTCAAAAGCCCAATTTCAATGACTTGAAAGTGGATGATGTAGTGTGCTTCCTCCAGGCTGCAGAAATAAAAATGATTGAAAATGAGATGATCAAAGAAGAGAAGCCATGTTTCCAAGTCACCAATGCTCTCATTTCACCTTTGGGAAACTTATCAACCAAAAACCAACAACATATTCCCATCATAAAGGAACCAGTTGAGCATGGTGTTGATACACCAAAGTCTTTTGTTGGTGGTAGCACATGTCACCATGTAACCAGCAAAGGTTCAATGTCCAATTGATTGAAGATACTGATTCTGCCTCAATGGCAAGTGCGCATGTACCTTACACTGGTGGTGGAAATGGCCAAGGAAGTGAAACACATGCTTTGTTCTCCATGTTTACAGAATCATACAATGCTTTTGTTGAAAAGAATCTGATTCATACCAGTGTCATCCAGGATGACTTGAGCAGATAGATGCTGATGATTTGGAGGACATGGATCTGAAATGGCAAGCAGCCATGTTGGCTCTTAGAAGCAAAAGGTTATACAATAGGACTGGTAGATCTCTTCTATCAGGGCCTAATGAAATAATTGGATTTGATAAGTCAAAAGCCATTTGCTACAACTGCCAACATCCTGGTCATTTTGCTAGAGAATGTAATACGCCAAGAAACTTTCAGATACCACTTGTCAGGTCCCCGATTTCAGGTAGATCTTACACTAATCAATTCATAACTCACACAAATAAATGTGTTGACAAGGGAGTTAATGGCGGGTTGCTATATTTAGAAAGAAAACCGTTTGTTAAAGGCGGAATCAATAAAAACGATTGTGGTTGCTGAACAATAATCAAAGGTAACTAACACACACAAGATTCACTCAAAAGATTTCCATTCATATAATATAAATCATACAAAAGATAATCGATTTAGGGTTTCTGGATGGGAAAGTTTATCCGTACGATTCTAGGACGACTGTCACACTCAGAAATATTCCTTCTTATCTGAAAAGTGTGATTGATCAAATCCGTCTTAGGAGGCGTGCCTTAAATTATTCCTTTTATAGGTCTGACACCCCCTTTACAGCTGTCATTCCTTCTAGAAACCCTAAATAACAAAACATATTCAAAACTATTCTAAGTGTAAAACAAGTCTTCCGGGTAGGTTTTGTAGTAATATTAACTTTTCGAGTAGGTTTTGTGCTCAGCCTTCCTTCAGTACTTGGCAACATAGAGGTGTGCCCGGGAACAGAGTCCAGGTAGACTTTACTTAAAGAGTATTTCACCAAGTGAAATACTCACCGGGTAGACTTCAATCTTCTTTACTTTATCAGATTTTGCCCGGTAAACTCTTACGAGCAACCTTGTTCTTCAATGGTCCCTTCAACTCTTTACTAGAAAATAGCTTATTAACAAAGTGTGCTCAGTAGCACTATTCCTTACTTGAGTTGAACCCTGCCCGATGTTACTTAGAGAGATTTCATTATTCATCAAGCTTACTCGGACCACTATTATTAATGAATACCTTGCCCGGTCTTCCAATTACTTGGCTTCAAGAGCTTGGTTAGCCAAGAGCCTACTCTAAAGTAAACCTTACTCGGCTAAGAAGAACAAACTTGCTAGTTAAAGTGATCCTTGCCTGGGTATGTACTAATTAGTGAACCTTGCTTGGTAATACACTAATTTGCGAACCTTGCCCGGATATCCACTAAAGAAGAATTTTAGAAGATAACCTTGCCCGATAGGCAAAATATCATGCCTGGCTAAGTAAAACCTTGCTCGGAAGTCTAAGGTGTGCCCGGTTTCATACTTAGCGAATTCCAAGGAGGTTGAGAAGATTCCAATCTTCCATATATCTCTTTTAGGTCAAATCTTTGACTCAACAGAACCAATTCCAAAACCAGCCAAGAAACCAGCAGCATCAATATCAACAGAACCAGCAGAGAACCAACAATCCCAACAACAACAACTTCAACAACTATAATCCCAACTTCAACAACTTCCAGCCTTAAATGAACAATCATTATCAACTTATGCCACAGAATCAAGGTTTTCAAAGAAACAACAACCAAAACCTTCAAACTATTCCAAACAACTCAGTCCCAACCAACCAAAATCTACCCAGAAATCAAGGAAATGTGGCTGTAACTACACAGCATGAGGGTAATTTTGACTGGAGCAATCATGAAGAAGATATTGCAGATGATATCAAGAGAGCAAATGTGGCATTTATGGCCTTGATTGAGAAATAAACTGGATCATCATCTCAGGTACACTCTGCTCCAACAATTGATTTAAATGAAATTATCAATGATTTAAAAGCAAAAGTAGGCAAGCTGGAAAGTGAGTGTTTTAGGAAACAAAGTATTATCAGTGGGTATGAGGCAAGTGAGCTGATCAGTGAAGAAAGGATGAAAATTTAGAAGAAGACTGTGTAAGTAGCTATAGATCATCGAAAAGGTATACCACTGAGATAGAAAGGTTGAAGAAGATGATTGTTGAAGAAAAGGTTCAGAACATAAAACTGCAGGTTGAAAATGAATTCTTAAAAAACTTTGTTTGCACAGGAAATATTTGTGGAATTCTAAACAACAACTTTATGCCAAAAGTTGATAAAGAGAAAAGAGATGCATATCTACAACAATTTAGAGATGTCTTTGAAGACAAAGAAGAGTGTGTTGATTTGTACAAGAAGGTTGAGGTGAATGAGAAAGGATAATTTGTGGTAAAGGAAGAAGTGAAAGAAGAAAAGTCAACTGGAGTTCAAGTCTCTGAAGATGACTTTGATTCTGTTGATCTGAATCAAGATGACTTAAGTGATTTGAGTGATCAAATCACTGATAAAGAAATTAAATCTGCTGAAAGAGGAAAAAGATACAAGAAACCAGATTCAATAGAAAAGCTGCCACAACTGCCACCAGTGACACCCAAGATGAAGAAAATGAATGAAAGACTTAGAAGAGAACATGTATCATTTGATATATGTGAGAAAAGGAAGGTAAGCTACAATGCAGTCAGGACACCAAGAAATGATGTGTTGGAGAGGATAAGTAAAAACAAAAAGAAAAGAGACAATGAAGAATTTAATGTTGAGAACTTTATTCCAGTTTACACTGTTTTCTCTAGTCATGAGGTGTTTGACATTGGAGAGGTGAAAACAATGGAAGAATATGAGAAGAGGCAGTCAAGACATAGAGAAAGTCAAGATGAAGAACCTTTAAACATGCAAAAAATTGTGTTTGTGAAAAGCAAGATTGGAAGACAAGACATCAGATTGTGGAATTTGTTCCTTTCTAAATTGATTTTGATAGTCTAAAACCTCAGAAGACACTTGGAGTCAAAGCACCTAGACCAAGTGAAAGGTTCAGAAAAGGAAGTGATCATGAAAAATACAAGGGAAAAGTATGGTGCAAGATATGTGATGAGTATGGTCATCACACAAATTCTTGTAATGAGGGACTCAAATTCAAGCCTTTTCATGTCCCAGATGAGACAAAGTATGGACAAGACTTTGTTTTGTACAAGCAAAAGTATGATGCATATCTAGGAAAGGGAAAGGTGTGTGAAAAAGAGGGATTGAATGAAGAAAGTTTGAAAACTCCAGTAGAGACCACGAGAGAAAAGAAGACTGACGAAAAGACCAAGAAACATGTGGCTGAAAAAGCTAAAAGGAGTAGATCTCCTAAGAAGCCTGAGAAAGCTGTCAAGAAGAACTTTCAGCCCTTGAGAATCATTCCTAAAATGGATTCACAATCAGTCAAGTCTGATAACTCTCAAGGATCACCAAACAGTGAGAAGACAAGAATCAGAAGTATCTTTCCTATAAAGAAACCAAACGAACTTAAAGGTGATGAGAAGTTTTTATTAAAACATAGTTATGAACCTAAAGGATTCCTTTAGAAGCCTAAGGTTGAGGCTAAGGTGGACAAAGTTGCTTATGTAAGAGATTACTCAGAAAAGAAAGACTATGTGGTACAAGAGTATGACACTGCACCAAAAGAATGCCAGAGCGCAACCTTATTTGTTAAAACTTCAAGAGAGTGTGGATATGAAACTGATAATTCAGACAATATTGAAGTCACTCATGAAGATCCTGAACCAACAACACTCATTTCCAATGCTGCCACTGAAACTAAATCTGATGATCTGCAAGTTGAGATAGCTTGCACTTCATCACTCAACTAATCAAATTCTTTCTTTTGTGCAGGAACAGTCCACTCATCTGAATGAAATATGGTACATGGATAGTGGATGTTCTAGGCACATGACTTGGGACAGGAGGTCACTTGTTAATTATGAAGAAAAAGTTGAAGGTCCTGTGACATTTGGGAGTGATGAGAATGGTGAAAAGATAGTTGGAAAGGGAATATAAAAAACGGAAAGGTTTCATTTGATAATGTGTTTCATGTTGAAGGTTTACAGTATAATCTGCTAAGCATATCACAAATGTGTGATAAGGGTTACAAAGTTGGTTTTGATGATTCACACTACTTCATCTTAAAACCTGAATTTGTAATCCCACCTGAAATGATTATGATGATGGCCCCAAGAAATGGCAACCTATATGAGCATAATATGAAACAAGTTGTTTCAAGGGGTGGCACGTGTTTTTTTTCAAAAGCCACTGAAAATGAGTTAAAATTGTTGCATAGGAAACTGTGTCATGTGAATCTAAAGAACACGAACAGACTTGTGAAAGGTGAGCATGTAATTGTCTTACCTAGAAGAGAGTTCAAATTGGAAGATCATTGTAGTTCATTCTAGAAAGGCAAGCAGCACAAATCCTCTCATAAAAACAAAGCTCATCAATTCAATTGATCAAGTACTTGAATTACTTCACATAGATCTTTTTGGTCATGTGAATGTGCCAAGTACAGGGAAGAAAAGATATTGTCTTGTGATCATTTATGATTACTCAAGATATACTTGGGTTTATTTCCTAAGTACAAAGGATGAGACTACAAAGTTGATTAAGGGATGTGTGACAATGATTGAGAACAAACTGAGTAACAATGTTAAAATGATGAGAAGTGACAATGGTACTGAGTTCAAAAATGGAGTCATGGATGAATTTTGTGATGGAAAGGGAATACTTCAACAATTCTCAGCTCCTAGAACTCCTGAACAAAATAGTTTTGCAGAAAGAAGAAACCAGACACTTATTGAAGCTGCAAGAACCATGTTAGCAGATGCTAATCTACCAGTTACATTTTGGGCAGAAGCCATAAATACTGCGTGCTATGTTCAGAATAGGGTACTTGTCAACGAAAGGCATAACAAGACACCATATGAAACTTTATTTAATAGAAAACCATATATCAAGTTTTTCAAGCCTTTTGGATGTAAATGTTTTCTTCTAAACACCAGGGATTACTTGAACAAGTTTCAAACAAAATCCTTAGATTGTTTCTTTGTTGGATATTCTACACACTCAAAAGCATACAGAGTATATCTGAAAGACCATTTGAGTGTTATTGAATCATATGACATCATCTTTAATGAAAATTAGTTCAACACAGTTGATGGTGCAGCATGGCTGTTTGATCATGAGAAATTGAGAAGGTCTTTCAAGATTTATCCTGAAGACTTTGATGACTCATTCTACAAGACTAGTGTGTTTGAAGAGAAAAAGAAGAAAACATTGGACTTAGAAGAGTTGTGGAAGAAGGTTGCTAGTAAAGAAAAGGAGTATACATTTGTAAAGAATCCCTCAAGTGGTATTGTTGAACAAGTTCAAGACAATGATCAAGAGAACAATCACAGTCCAGAACAAGGTCATGTACAAGACAATCAAGAAGTGCATAATGATCAAGTTCAGACTGAGGGAAACCAAAGCGACCAAACAAATGAAGAAGAAGCTGTAACAACAGCAAGATTTCATGTTTTGTTTGAAAGATTCAATATGGAAAACAATGGTGCGTCCACTTCAAGATAAAACAATGAAGAAGCACCAGAGTTTCATGATGCAGAAACTGAATTGATCATTGATGAACCAGAGCTCAGTGAATCAAATATTGACACAACTGTGTCTACTGATATGATAATTCAAACCCCTTATGTGGAAAAGAATCATCCTTCTGAAAAATTGGAAATATAAATGAGAGAGTCACAAGAAGTCATTCTGAAATTACAAATATCTGTATGTACTCCTGCTTTCTATCCCAAATAGAACCAAAGAACATTGTTCAAGCTTTAAAGGACAATAGTTGGGTGGAGGAAATGCAGGAGGAACTGGCACAGTTCAGAAATCTACATGTCTGGGATCTTGTTGATAGGTCAAGAAACAGGTCTGCAATTGGAACAAAATGGATTTTTAGAAACAAAAGGGATGAGAGGGGTTTAGTGATTAAGAATAAAGCTAGGCTTGTGACACTTGGATGCCTTCAAGAGGAGGGAATAGTCTTTGAGGAAGTCTTTGCACCTGTTGCAAGACTTGAGGCTATAAGGATTTTTCTTGCATATACTGCCTCAAAGAACATTAAGGTGTTCTAGCTTGATGTCAAGTCTGCATTCCTAAATGGCAAGATTGATGAAGAGGTATATGTTGCTTAACCTCTAGGTTTTGAGGATCCAATGTATCCAAACAGGGTGTATAAGTTAAACAAAGCCCTATATGGATTGTATCAGGATCCTAGAGCAAGGTATGATGATGAGCTGTCAAATCATCTTCTTGAAAATGGTTTTCAAAGGGGAGCCATCGACAAGACACTCTTCTACAAAAGAAAGGGATCAGACTTACTGCTGTTACAAGTCTATGTGGATGATACCATATTTGGTTCAACAAATGAACAAAGGTGTATGGAGTTTGAAGAGGTGATGAAATCCAAATACAACATGAGCACTATGGGAGAAATGAACTTCTTTCTTGGACTGCAATTTCAATAGAAAGCTGAGGTGATTTTCATTTACCAAACCAAATATGTGCAGGACATTTTGAATAAGTTCAAATGTCATGAATACAAAACAGCTTCAACTCTAATGGACACAAAAGAAAAGATGATTGCCGATGAAAAGGGGGATCCTGTGGATGAACATGAATATTGTCACTCCCTCAAAATCCACTAACGGAGTTTTACCGTCAAAGGGTGTGAAATAACAGGATCGGAATCATTAGTTATAATCAAACACCATGTTTAAAGTTTTCAAACCAACAAGACATTAAGTCTTGAATAAAATGCAGAAGCGTAAATTGTAAACCAAAAAGTTTGAGCCACACAGGACGACTTAAAAACCCAAGTTATTAAGATAAAAATTAAAAGAAGTTTTCAATCGATGGTGTTTAGCGAATGCATGTTCTTTTACCGCGAGCCCGCCTCGGCTACCTGAGAATAACATACTAAAAGTGTCAACACAGGGTTGGTGAGTTCACATGTTTATATAAATAAGGTGTTTGCGTTTGCGTTTGCGTTCGCGTTTGCGTTTGCGTTTGCGTTTGCGTTACCAGATAGTGTTAAGTCAATTATATATCAATAGGTAGCTAACCTATCAAGCATGTATTACTAAGTGTTCGACACCAAAGCTGACTGTTTATCAATTGCCTTGCCACTATGTCAACCATGAACATGGTAATGTGTTAGCCAAGATTACACCCACTCGACCTACAGTCGAGTTTAGAGTTGGGTGGGGTTTGTCAAACCCAGTAGTACTACTCAACAGTGACTCGCTATTATCCAAATATTAACCGGTTCGATGTTATGAAGGACTTTAGTTGGTTTGTTTGCCACTTAGCCTTACAAGTGATATATAAAAACTAACAAAATCTACGGCGTTGGAGTATGTTATCTCCCCCAAATAAAAGCGTTTAAAAAGAGTAAAAAGGGGACGTGAAACTCACTGTTTGCGAAGAAAATCAAAAAGAATCCGAGAGAGGTGTGCGTCACAGAAAATACTCACTAGTGCTCTAACAACAAAAATGTGATTTTCTAAGTATTTAAACTACAAGTGAGTTCCTAGACTCGATACATACAACTTATGCATGAGATGCGTTTCGTGTTCCATTTGTGAAATAAGTACGACTCGACAAACACATTGGTGATAATTTATATATGTGAAAAAGTACTTAAGTGTCAAGTATTCACATCGTTCATTACTAGCAATATCCCCCACAAGGGCAATTTGGTCAAAACATAGCAAATATCGATCAATTATGCACTTTTCATGATAATTCAAGTTATACAACAGCTAAATTGTCCCGGCAGATTTTCACTCGACAAGATTACTCTATTTGATAAATTATAACATGTCAAATAAATCACCAAAAATCATCACAGAAGCACACGTGAGTTAGGTTTCTAAAACTACTTTTATTATATTTTTATCATATATGGTTTTTTCACAATGATCAAAACATCACAGTAAACACACAGCAATCATTATCATGCGTAACAGAATGTTATTTGTTAGTCCCGTTAAATGACAAATCCAATTAATGCAAGAACATTGGGTTAGATTCCTAACTCAAAATATTAACTTTCAGAAGTGGAACCAACCCATTTGGTCTTGTCGTTTATGAGATATCTAAATCGCAAAAACAGCCTAACAGCAGGTCTCGCGAATAAGCCTTGCACAACAGTTTTGTAAATTAATAAAAACTAACTTTTACACGTCCAAAATTTACAAACTTGGACTTTTCACAAACTAGACTCGACGTATTATATTATAGAATCAACAACACATCAAAACATGTAATTAACATCGAGTTACAGTCATCTAAACAGGAATTTAAGAATCTGTACAGCATCAGTTTTCATCAAAACTCAACATACAATTAACCTATGAACTAACAATCATGCATGTAACCCTAATTAATCAACAAATAACATATTTAGCACTTAGGGTTTATGATTACAGGTTTAATCATGCAATTAATTGATAGAATGGATTAGATAAGGTGTTTATTTTACCTAGTTAGCTTCTTAATCCTTCGATCAAGCTTGAAATCGACTTGTATGCGTGTGTGTGTGTGCTTGTGGTCTTGGTCTAACAAGAGGAGAGGGGGTATGGGGCTGCTGTGAGAGGGAGGGGGGAAAGGGATTAGGGTTGGGTGAATGATTTGTTTAAATAATAATCATGTTACAACTTGAACCCTCAATTTCTATTTAGTTTAATCCTAGCACAAACTATTCTTTTTCATCCATAATATAATTTTTATACATGCAAACATGAATCACACATGAACATAACATGTAATTACGTCAAGTACTTGTTTATAATGTTTATTGTTTGTTCACCAACGGTTTGAGTCGACTCGTGTGTGTTTCGGTGAAATTCCGAAAAACTACTTGTGTAGTGATTGTCATGCGTCATCTAAACCCTAGTTTAAATGTAATGAGATATGTGTTATAGTTCTTGTGATCTTAAGTTTGAATTAACGGAGTTCGGATTAACGGAGTTAACCTGAAATTGACGAGTGTCACAAATATAGAGCCAAAATTGGGTCCCTTATGTACCTAACTGCTACAAGACCTGACATTATGTATGCTGTGTGTGTCTGTGCAAGATTCCAATCAAGTCCAAAAGTCTCCCACATGAATGCTGTCAAGAGAATTTTTAGATATTTGAAGGGAAGACCAAACTTAGGAATTTGGTATCCAAAGAACTTGTCTTTTGATCTGATTGCCTACACAGACAGTGATTATGATGGTTGTAACATGAGCAGGAAGTCAACCTCAGGTGGATGCCAATTTTTCGGTGATAGGCTAGTGTCATGGCAATGCAAGAAGCAGACAACTATCTCAATCTTAACTGCAGAAGCTGAATACATTGCTGCATCTGCTTGTTGTGCACAAATTCTCTGGATCCAGAACCACATGCTGGACTATGGTTTGAATTTTCTGAATACCACTATTTTTATTGATAATATTGCTGCATACTTTACTATTAAGAATCCAGTTCAACATTCTAAGACTAAGCCCATTGAAATCAGACATCACTTCATAAGAGATTGTAGTGAAAAAGGTTTGATTGAAATGCAAAGAGTTGATACATGTGATAATTTGGCAGACCTATTTACCAAATCACTTGATAGAACCAGGTTCGACTTTCTTCTGAAAGCCCTGGGAATGATCAACTCTGATGAGGTATGATTGATGATATGTGCTAGTTGTGTGCCTCTATGTGCTAATTGATTATATGAAAAAAGGTTCCACAAATTGAATGTTGTGTGAATATGCTTGAATATGATACTTGTTAAGTTGACTGATATGTGCTTTAACTGACTTTGAGTGCAAAGTTTGGTATCATTGATGTTTATGCATGTTTATCAGTTGATGTGTATATGTGATGTTATGATGAGTGCTTTTATTTTGAATTACTTGTTAGTACAAGCTTTTTTTGACATCACTTCTTAATTGCTTGATTACGTGTATTATCTGATCATTTGATATTATTAGGATAGGCTAGACTTTGAATGTTAGTAATGTCTGCTTGTCTTGATGATGTTATGTTTGATTAAGATTTGATTATGTTACAACTGTTTGTGTCAAAATGAGTATGTCAAAATTAAATGATCAAATGAATTTTGCATAATCACTTTATTTTGGTCAAAACATGAGCAAGTTGTTAATGGTGCTGAGAAATGATAAGAAAATTCAGTTCATGCTTTATAGAATCTTAAAAGAAGGTTTTTAATGAAAAGTCTCAAGTAGTTATTCTTGCTGAAAATCATGTCATCTGCCCAGTTGGAAGGACATACAATTGTGTATGTTTGGTCCTATAATCTGTATAGATTTAAAGGATAGCCATTAACCAGAAAACTAAAAGCATTTGGGGCGATTATAACTTGTTTCCTATTCCTTCACTTATAACTATGTCAATAACTCTGACTTTGAAAGAACATATATTCACATGTATGTTTGGTCCTGTTAACCACTTGTGGTCAAACAGGATAGCCATTTACCTGCCAATTAAGAGAAATTGGGGTGATTGAATATTAAACTGATTTGTTTTGGGAAATGATAGTATATTGACTACTTAGCCAATCATATGGATTTAATAGGCTGAAAGGACACTAAGTATAATCATTAACATGTATGGTTGCTTTCCCATGATGTGTAAAATCTAAGGTGATATAAACATAATGAATATGCTAATCTTTATGTGGAGATACATAGTTGTCTGTGCATGTCTCAAGATAAATCTCTCCAAATGGTAGGCAAAAAAGTGATTACCCAGTCATACACAAGCCTGTTGTTATTTGGTCAACCCAAAAATCAAACATCTTTAAATATGACAAAGAACATGCTTTAGAAAAGTTGAGAAAAATCAAAAACAAAGGGAAGAATAAATCAACCAAAAGTTGATAAGTGTTTTAAATATTTTATAAAACAAGACTAGAACTACAGAGATGTTGACAAAATCTGTCTCATCTTGAATGAAGGGCCTATTATTTAAACTGTAAGTCCAACGTTCAACCTCTATATATGTTTGAAAATCAAAAAATACAAAAAGATCCAATAAGTTCTGTCATACAAAAAACAAATTTTTACCTAATACAGAAGGTTGGAGTCAAATTGGGGTGATCTGGGGAAAGCCAAATAAGCTTTGAGAAGAGATATGAGGCATCATAGCACAATGTTGACCATTACTGAATTATGCTTAAATTGAACCTTAATCATATCACCAAAGAGATGAAATTCATGCTAAGTCTAGACCTGCTGTTAACCTATCTATGTTGTCATAATAATGCTGAGAATGAAGTATTGAGAAAGCTACTTAGTCAATATGATCCCATTCTTGAGATCTTTTCAGAAAAAGAAAGAATTTGTTTTGAAGAGAAATATGACTGAAATTTGATCTCTAAATGCACCATTTGCTCTTAAGCAATAATCTTTAATGAAAAATATGATTGACAAATGGTTTAAGTCAAAAAGAATTGCATTTTACATCAAAAAGGTTGGATAAGTATTTTCGGGCAAGGTTTGATGTTTTCTAACCTTCTCGAACACAAAACAGTGTATTAAGTATTTTCGGGCAAGTTTTGATGTTTTATATCCTTTCCTAGCAAGCTTAGTCACTTTGGACTAAGTTTATGATTTTCGGGCATGCTTTGAAGTGTTTACACTTTCCGGGTAGAGTACACTTAACAGTACTGACTCCCCGAGAAAGCTTGAAGTCTTGACATGAATATGTGATCTAGCAAGCTTTTAACAAGGATTTCTTGTTCCGAGCAAGCTTTGCGAAATTAGATGTATATTTTTTGGGCATCTTAGTTGATTCCTAGTAAGGTTGCATGCTTGATGTGTAATACTTGATTAATTTTTCTTGTGATTTAGTTCTCAAGCAATCTTGTATTTCAAGTAAGCTTTCTTCATTTTAACTTCTAATTTGTACCAACTTATAACCGAGTAAGCCTTAAGTGGAGTATACCGAGTAGACTTTGCATAACTTACAACGAAAATTTCTGGGCATGGTTTGCTAAACTTAATACTAAGAGTTGGATGTTTTCAAATGTTTAAAATATTAAATGGATAAGGTTACTGTTTGACAGCTAATAACTTACAAGACGACAAAAAGCATTTAAAAAACCCACTTTCAAAAGGTATATAAGAGGGAGTGAGAGACATTTTTGTACATTATTTTCCCTCTCTCTCTCTCCTTCCACTGATTACTCTGCAAAATATCTAACCGACTTATCGCATTCGATTTGATCCAAACCTTAACTTTATCAGCCCACTAATTCCGAATCGGTAAGCAATAATAACTTGTTTTCCGACCACGATTAGATGATTATGGGCTTTGATTATGTATTTGTTTTCAAACACTCTGTTTTGTGTGTAGGTTATAAATTTGTCGGTGAACAGGTTCTTAATGATATTTCTCTCTTTCTTCTTCAATTTTGTAACTTGAAATTGCTTAAAGTAATGAACTCTAGAGCTAATTTCACTTTGAATATGTTTGATTGTGCTTTTTAGATATGGCAGACGAAGAAAATGTACCGAGATATTTCTTTGAGCAGAAGCACAACATGTGCGCTCTTCTACAAGTAACACCAGATAATGAAGAGGTTTCCAGAATGATACGTTGGTTAAGAAGATCAAATATTCAATTTGCACTGACAGCGAGTCCTACCGTTTACCGGAACCATTCATTAGATTTCTGGAATTCTACATCATTGATGGAAGATGCTAATGGAAGATGGATCGAAGCCACTGTTGCAAAGCATGAAATACGAGTAGACGAGGCTGTAATTCGGAGGTGTCTACTTTTAAACGATGATAACCGTAATCCGATCCATCTCACAACTGCTCAGCTGTACAAGATTTTTGTTAAATGCATGGGTTATCAGGGGAACACAAAAGATGGGAAATTCCAGAAAGGCATGTTTCCTACCATCTACAGATTCCTGATTCATCATATAATACAGGGGTTTGCCCCAAGGAAAGGGTCATGGACCCTAATGAGCAGAGATTTGGCGAATGCCACAATTGCTGTATTATTTGACTATCCTTTCAACTTTTCACGGATGATCTTTGAAGGATTAGTGCAAAACATGGAGAAGCCGATGAAGCAGAAATTTATGGCATATCCAAGATTCCTACAAATTATTTTTAGTCAAGGGTTGGAAAACCTACCAACTATAGAAATCACTCATGTCCTACAAAATCCTGACACTTTCAAAAAAATAGAGAATCTGGCTACTTCAAGCAGATTTGATCAAAAAGAGGTGTATGCAGATTTGCCCTGGTTAATGTTTGATGATATTTTGATTCCTCAACTGCATGTGTTATTATCTGAACCGAGGAGATTGCTGGATGAGATGGTGAGAATGATGGTGATAATGACAGTTCAGATGATGATGGAGGTAATGATAATGATGGGAATGATGATGTTTTTGCAAATTTGGAAGGAGGAAATGTTAATCTTGAGGTTATTGCATAACCTCAGGGGGAGAAAAATGTAGTACCAGTACAAACACCACCACACCAACCATTACTCATTGACCAACCTATACCAACACCACCTATGTCACCACAACCACAAGATCAAACCACACAATCCCCAATTCAAACCTTAACCCAAAGCCAACCTAAAACATCAACTCACATATCCCCACCACCACAAACACCACCAACCAATAGCCCAATCCAAATAGACCCAGTCATTCCAAGCCCAACCCATACTCAATCACCACCTCAACCAATTACAACAACCCAACCTACCAATATCCAAACTCAAACCACCAACCAAGACCAATCAGAACCGAACCTTTCTCTACCTCACCACCAACAACCCCTCCAGCTGGAAACCATTTGTTTCAAAGAAACTTGGATCTAATGGCTGAAAATGCAAGATTAAAAGAAAGAAATGAAGAGGTGACCAAGGAGAATGTGCACCTACTAGATCAGTTGGCCCGGGCAATGATGAAAATTCAAACCCTAGAGCAAGAGGCTGAGAAGACCTCAGCTGCCCCAAAATAGGGGGAGAATATTAATATGCCAACTGATGCTGAGGATGATGTAGTGATGCAGGATGCTGGTGATAGAAATGTTGATGGGTTGACATGCATCTTGAAAGCTTATGATGATGAAGAGGAGAGTGAAGAGAGGAGGATTGAGTATGTTGAATATAAAGCTGACTCATATGATAAAGGAGAACAAAACTATGATGTCACTGATGAAGTATTGAATGTTGTATAGAGAGATGAGGATGAAGAAGCGGTGAGAGGAGAAGAGGCCACTAATGCTGGAATTGAAAAGTTGAATGATGAAGATGATGTGGCTACTGATGTGTTGACTGATATTATAAATGACGAATTGACTGATGAAATCATTAATGAAAATGCTGCTACTGAGGAGCTTACACACACTGAACCAAAAACTAAACAACAAGCAAGTTCCAAGAGAGTAGAGCATGATTCAGAGTTGGAAGCACTTGAAAAAGAAATAGATTATTACCAACATTCTGAAGATGAAGAAGATGTAAAGAAGAGATTGGAGAAAGGTAAGGAAAAAGTCTATGAAGAGGAGCCTGCTAAGGCTGATATTGTGAAAAAGAAAATGTTGGATGAAGAGGAAGAGGCTACTGCTGCTGCAAGGAGAAAGCTTGAAAATGTTGTAAGAGAGACAAGGGACAGGGAGATACTTGCCCAGATCTTGTCTCCTGAGGAGTTAGCAGCGCAGGAAGTAATAATCAATCAAGCCAATGTTACTAAGTTGATAAATGAAGAAGAGGCTGATGATTAGATTGTTATTGAAGCACTGAGTAATTTAACCAGGGCTGACGAAGTTGATAACTCTCTAGCCTTGGTAGTGAGTATGTTTTCTCAATCTACAAGCCAGTCTCAATAGGAACCTGAAAAGGAACCTGAAAAACAAACTGATGAATCAATTAAAGAGATGTTGGCAAAAGCCTCAAAAAGATACATGAGATAGTTGGCAGATTTAAAAAGACCTATTCAAGAAAGAGAAAAGCCACTGATCAGGGTATGATGGAGGATTTGAAAACCAAAAAGGGGAAATGGGATGATCAGAATAAATATTTTGTTGAGACACCTGATGATGAAGCAAGTACCATAAGGGCAATTCCTCTACAAACTTTAAGGCCAGATGAACATTTGCAAGGAGTGACAAATGTGCCAATACCTGAGAATCCAACTCCTGATGAACCCAAGATAGATTCTGTAAAAGAAACAACTGAGGAGGAGGATGATTCTGATGAAGATGAAAAGTTGATGAAACTGCTAATGTTCTGTCCCCACAAGTTGATGAAACTGCTAATGTTCTGTCCCCACAAGTCACAATGACTGATGAACAAAGGGCAAACATTGAGCTAAGTATGTTAGAGGCTAAAAAGAAAAATCCATTGGTTGTGAAACTAAGAAGCCTCGGTTTAAGATTTGAGACCTTGGCTAATTTGAATGATGATCAATTGCAAAAGGTATTTGGATAAGGAGAGAGAATGATGTTTGCCCTGAATGATGTTTGCCCTGAATGATGAATAATCAGGGAAAAGTTGATGAAACTGCTAATGTTCTGTCCCCACAAGTCACAATGACTGATGAACAAAGGGCAAACATTGAGCTAAGTATGTTAGAGGCTAAAAAGAAAAATCCATTGGTTGTGAAACTAAGAAGCCTCGGTTTAAGATTTGAGACCTTGGCTAATTTGAATGATGATCAATTGCAAAAGGTATTTGGATAAGGAGAGAGAATGATGTTTGCCCTGAATGATGAATAATCAGGGAAAAGTTGATGAAACTGCTAATGTTCTGTCCCCACAAGTCACAATGACTGATGAACAAAGGGCAAACATTGAGCTAAGTATGTTAGAGGCTAAAAAGAAAAATCCATTGGTTGTGAAACTAAGAAGCCTCGGTTTAAGATTTGAGACCTTGGCTAATTTGAATGATGATCAATTGCAAAAGGTATTTGGATAAGGAGAGAGAATGATGTTTGCCCTGAATGATGAATAATCAGGGAAAAGTTGATGAAACTGCTAATGTTCTGTCCCCACAAGTCACAATGACTGATGAACAAAGGGCAAACATTGAGCTAAGTATGTTAGAGGCTAAAAAGAAAAATCCATTGGTTGTGAAACTAAGAAGCCTCGGTTTAAGATTTGAGACCTTGGCTAATTTGAATGATGATCAATTGCAAAAGGTATTTGGATAAGGAGAGAGACGTAATCAAGAAAAATATTGAACAAAAGAATAAAGATGCCCAGAAATACAGAGAATATTTAAGAAAGCATGGGTACTCTAAAAAAGATCTGACTCATTTTAATGTTGGCAAGCTGAGAGAAGCATATGCAGGAAATAGGGAAGAGATAAAAGATAAATTTGTTAAAGAAAATGAGGAAGCTGAAAAATTGGAAGCTTTGAAAGAAAAATTTGAAGGAAAATGTGGATATCTATTGGAGAGAGGGATAAAGCCCATCATGATTGATTGTTTAGACAAGGATGAAGTTAAAACACTCTATAACAAAATGAAAAGAAAAGAAAAATTGAAGGGGTTGCTACAAACTGAACCATCCAGTATTAAACAAAAGGGCTCAAAGCAAGAAAAAGACAGACAAATATTTAAAGAGTATCTGAGATTGCACAACTACTATGAAACAGATTTGAACAACTGTAACTTTGAGCAACTCAGTGATCTCTACCATAAAACCAAGGATGTTGAAAAGGAGAAGGACTTTGAAAGAGCCAAACTGAAAACTGCTAACGAAAAAGAAAGACTTGAGAAGATCTATAGCAGATATGGGGGAAAGTGCAGATTTCTGATTGAACATGGGAGAACACTTAATGATGTTGAATCTATGTCCAAAAAGATGGTTGAAGATGATTACAATTATTTGAAAAGAAAATTTCAGAATGAAGAAAAAGAAAGACAGTCTGAGCCTCTTAAAAAGAAAAGAAAATTGATGACTTTGAGGAAGAAACAAGAGGCTGAAAAGGGATCAATGAAAACCGAAACTAACAAAACCCCAATCTCAGAGATTATAAAGCCTGAACATGTTGATGAACCTATTGTTCCTTGGGAAAATGAAGAGATGAAGTAAATCCTAAGAGGGGTAATGGTTAAACGAAAGGGAATGGATGTTGATACCTTCAATGCACTAAACAAAGATGAGCTTAAAGAACTGTTTTATTTGCAAAAGGCTGAGTGGGAAAAGGTATTGTTGGAGGGTGAGAACCCCAGAAGTTTTGTAGGTGGGAGGTTTGTTCCTGCTGGTCTACTAAATGATCCAAAAATGTCTGAAATGATTACAAGACTATCAAGAGATGCTGGAGAAAGTTATGCTGACCTAATCTTTTATCCTAGTGAATTGATTGAATCTATGTATTTGAAAGCTTTTGGTCTCACAAGGCCTAGCCAACCCATGATGTCTACACCAACAGGGCCATCTACATCATTGCAACAACCAACAATACAGAGAGGAGAATCAAGTAGAGATGGATCTCAAAGAATCATCAATCCACAATCAAATGTGGATCAACCAAGAAGACTCTACTTTGATTTAGTCTCTCAGTCTCTGAAAGTGGTAATGGAAAGTAAACAATTAAGAGACATTATTATGAAAAGTGATTTTGGTGAATATACCCAAGAACAGTTGGAGAAAATGGCCAAACTTGATCTTTACGATTATCATGATACAAGCAAGATGGCAGGATGACAACAGAATGAACTCTCGAAGTTCTTAAAGGATGAGGCTAACAAAGGTTTCCCATTTTTAAAAGAAAAGAAAAGCTGGAGGGTAATAAAGCTGGAGAAGACAAGAAAGACTGCCAAGCTGAAAAAGATAGCAAGTGCTGAACTGAAGTATCAGATGAGAATCGAAGATAAAAATCCTTTGTCGAACATGAATACCTGCATAAGAATGGAAAGAAGAATGACACGTCCTAATTATACTGTGTAGAAGAATGGCATCATTGCAGAGATTGAATACAATGAAAATACAGGCCATTATATTCTTCGAAACTCTGATGGAGTGATTTTGGATATAATTAGAAGAGATGAAGACCTGACCTACTTGCACTATGAATATTTGAGGGATATAAGGGATTTGGTCATTCCAGAAAAACACACTCATTACCAAATCCTTGATATTTTCAGGCAAATGGCAGGAACAGTCATTGTGAATCGAAAGCAAGCCTACTACAATGCAAGAAGAAGACAATGATCTTTAGATTAGGCTTTGTTTTGTAATGTCCACGGACAACTTTTGATTATGTAATTATTTGATTTTGTAATGAATATGTATTTTGATTTTGATTTGAATATGTATTTTGACTAAGTGTATGTAACCATAGAGATGTTTTGGGACAACTGAGGTGTTCCAATCTAGGGGGATATTGTTGAGTGAAAGATTTGACCTAACAGAAGTATATGGAAGATTGGAATCTTCTCAACCTCCTTGGAAATCACTAAGTATGGAACCGGGCACACCTGAGACATTCGAACACGGTTTTTACTTACCCTGGCACGATATTTTGTCCACCGGGCAAGGTTATCTTCTAGAATTCTTCTTAAGTGAATATCCGAGCAGGGTTCGACATTTAGGGTATAACCGAGCAAGGTTCACTAGTTAGTACATACTCGGGCAGGGATCACTTTATCTAGAAAGTTGGTTCTTCATAGCCGATTAAGGTTTACTTTAGAGTAGGATCTTAGCTAACCAAGCTCATAAAGTCAAGTGATTAGAAGATCGGGCAAGGTACTCATCAACAACACTAGTGGTCCGAGTAAGCTTGATGTATAATGAAATATCTCGAAGTAGCATCGGGCAGGGTTTAACTCAAGCAGGGTACAAGTGCAACTGAGCACACTTTGCTAATAAGCTATTTCCTAGCAATGAGCTGAAGGGACCATTGAAGAACAGGGTTGCTCGTAAGAGTTTGCCGGGAAAAGTCTGCACTCGTCGGGCAAAGTCTGATAAAGTCAAGAAGATTGAAGTCTACCCAGTGAGTTTTTCACTTGTTGAAATACTCTTTAAGTAAAGTCCCAGAAACTGTTCTCGGGCACACCTCAAGGTTACCAAGTACTAAAGGAAGGCAGAGCACACAGTCTACTCGGAAAAGTTATTGTTGCTACAAGGCCTACCCGGAAGACTTGTTTTACACGTAGGATAGTTTTGAATATGTAATTTGAATATGATTTATTACTTAGGGTTTCTAGAAGAAATGACAGCTGTAAAGGAGGTGTCAGGTCTATAAAAGGAATAATTTAGGGCACGCCTCCAAAGAGAGACAGACTCATTAATTCAGAGAGAATATTTGTGAGTGTGACGGCTGTCTTAGAATCGTACGGATATAACTTTCCCATCAAGAAACCCTAAATCGATTATCGTTTGTATGATTTATATTATATGAATGGAAATATTTTGAGTGAATCTTGTGTGTTAGTTACCTTTGATTAATTTTTCAGAAACTAAATCGTTTGTTATTGATTCCGCCTTTATCAAACGGTTTTCTTTCTAAATATAGTAACCCGTCATTAACTCTCTTGTCAACACATTATTGTGTGAGTTATGACTTGATTCGTTTAAGATCTACCAACAATCGGGGACCTGACAGATTTCGGTCAAGAAGTGGAGTTTTCGGTCAAGGCCACGAGTTCTCTGACCAGTCCAACCGAGAACAAGATTTCTCGGTCAACAATAAGAGATCTCGGTCAACAGAAGTCAACCGAGAACTCTTGGTTTGACCAAGGGTTTTCGGTCAAGCCAACAGATGGAAAAGAAACCCTTTGAGTTCAGCCTCGAAAATCGTGTCATATTCTCCAAAAAGACCGATAACACCATGGATGTAACCTGCAAAAATTCCTAGGGTCCCAATAATGGCATTAACAGAAACAGATATCCAATATAATGAGAGTTCATCGTATGAATCGTCAAACAAGGACCTGAACAATCATCTAAATCATAATCAAACCCACACAATATCAAATACGTCATCTGTCGAGCCTGTACTGTTATCAAATAAGAACAATCAGCAAACAAATCACACAATAGGATTCTTTGAATATTAGCTAGATGGTTTAGGGTTTTTCGCCAGTGTATCATTGGAGAGAAGATAGTAATGAAGATAATAATGAAAATAAAAAGGATTTGATGCCTTTTATATCTCAACCAATAGTGGGCCGAGAACCCAACCAGACAAGCCCAAACCAACTCACCAAGCTCAAAACAAACAATATCAAACACATTGTAAACAATCTCAAAGCCCAATACATTTTAACCAAAGTCAAAGATAGCCCTTTTATAACATTTATTTCGAGGAGAGTAATTTCGAGGTGAAAACAAAATTACGTAGAATATAATAATAAAAATAAAAAAGAATAATAGTTTAAGAACATAACCAGAAAAACATGCCTTCTAGTAATTTAGCAAATTTGGGATCAAATTTCAGTTTTTGATAAAATTGCCGCTTTTATGAAAAGATCTGAAAATGGAATCTTATTGATTAAGGTACTTTCACAAGGATTCATGTTCATCGTTATTATGACATAAAGAGACAGGTTGATAGAAGGTATTACAAACCTAGCACGATTTTCATTGCGGCAGTGATATGGATTAGTTTCAGTTAGGAATAAATCTCATATGGACATCACGTATGGACCTGTGATGCCTCATATCTCTTCTAAAAGCGTATTTGGCTTTCCCTAGATAACCCCAACTTGACTTCAATCCCCTAGTGCTTGATCAAAACTTTTATAGAAAGCAAGAAAATTTTTAAGCTTTAAGATTGAACGTTGGACTTATAACGCCTTTCATTCAGAGTGTTTAGGACTTATTTGAATGCCCCACCCTTGTAGTTCTTGTTTGACCCTTTAAGCTTTTGAAAAACCAAGAATTTTGCAACACAATATCATTTATATACTTACATCAATATATATATATATATATATATATATATATATATATATATATATATATATATATATATATATATATACGAAATAACATAATATTTTTGGTGATCAAGACACTAACGTGCTCGTGTATGACTGGGTAATTATTTTTCTGCCTATCATTCGGAGAGATGTATATGGAGACATGCACATGTCTTCAAGATGACTCTCCACAGTGAGTTTAGCAGATTTAGTTTATATCACTTCATCGTTTACACATCATGGAAAGCTACCATACAAATCAATGAGTGTTCTAGAGCCTTTTAAGCTTAATAACTTCACCCGTTAAGCACATAGAAATAATTTATCTATCATTTTCCAAAGTTTGTATCAATTTTCATTTTAAAAATATTTTGAAGCCTCAAAAAACTGTTGATTGAATAATCATATAACTTCCCAGAAAGTTACAGAAGACACATTTTAAAACTCAGTCACCCCGTCACTCTTAGTTTTTAGGTAAATGGATATCCCGTACATCCACAAGTGGTTAACATGACCAAACACATATGAGAATACATGTCCCTCCAACTTAGAATTACCGACATAATTTTAAGTGAAAGAATATAAACCAAAACCACATCACAATCTCCCCAGATGCTTTCAATCTTTTGGTGAATGGCTATCTCGTGAATCTATGAATAGATGACAGGACCAAACATATACAAGTATATGTCCTTCTGACTGGAGCAACCGACATAATTTTATGAGAGAGTGAATAAGCTACCTTTTAATAGAAAACACAAATTTTGTTTGAATTTTTTTTAATAATAAAAACACACAGACACACTTTTCGAAATTTTTAATTTTCTCCCCCTAAATTTGTGCAAAAGTAAATATGTACAAATTTATCATCAAAAAGACTCAATCCTCGAAACGAAGCATTTTAAGAAAACCGACAAGCACATTAAACCTGGTTGTACCGACCGGCTTTGCAAATAAGTCCGTCACATTATTATTAGTGTGAACTTTTTCAAGATGAATCAATTTACGGTCGTAACAGTCACGAATAAAATGTATTTTAATATCAATGTGCTTGGTTTTTGAGAGTTAAACCGGATTTTTAACAATTGCAATGGCAGCATCATTATCACAAAAGATAGTGGTGTCAAAAAATTCCAAACCGTAATCAAGCAATTGATGTTGCATCCAGATAACCTGCGAGTATCTAGCTGATGCTGCAACATACTCAGCCTACTAACCCTACTCAAGTCCAGCCTAAATATGTAGTAAAAACTAAGGATGTCCGAGTATCGAACACAAAGACACGTGAGGTGGCTCAGATTACTAACCCTACTCAAGTCCTGCCTAAATAATATATTTGTATAACTTATATATGTAAACTAACTTAACTTAACTAATGGTGAAACTTAACGAAACTAACTGGAAACTTAACGATAATAAGAAAACGAATCACCTACGTAAGATGACTTAACGGGTATAGGATGGCTCAGGTGCTAACAAGTGTTTAAAACCGGCGTCTAAAGATGAACTAAGATAGATGTAATCTAGGAAACTGGGTCCCTACGGTCACTTTTACCAGAAAACCCTAACAACGTCTATTTAGCTTTTAATTTACGGTTGTTTATTTACGTACCCTAATGATTTATTACTTGGTCCGTATCAAAATCTTAATCCTCACTAAGGCTCGAGCTAATTACAAACCTAGGAAGAGAGGGGTAATTCCATATTAAGGATAAAATAACTCAACTTACAAACTAACCTAGTCGATAGCTAGAAAACCGCACGTGGTCTCGCAACGGGTAACTAAATCAACTAAAGCAAAGAGATAAGCTAACCCCTAAGGTTTTGGTCCAACTCAAAGAGGATGATCCTACTGACCTAAATGATTCATGAAACATAAATCACAATGGCACGCGTCTACCACAATCAATCAACACACTTAGTATTAACCGAACTACCAATTAACGACTACACGAAACAAATTCATGCATTAATCAACTACTTGGGGCTCATGCAACATAAAATACATCTAATGGAAATAAGGTTCATGGAATAATATCACAAATTATGAACTTTACAATAACTAAACAATCAAACACGAAATCAGCACCCAAAAAGTGATAAATCAACCGTTAAACATCAAACCTAGGCGATTCAAACAAATTTAGCCAACCATAATGAATGAACAATAGATAATAATGATAATTAAGCTCAAAGTATTCATAACAAACTAATTGGAACTTGTTTCAAAGTCTAAAACTCAAAAACAAACTCACAAACGTTAAAACAAGCAAAACCGACAACCGGTTGATGAAATAACGAACCGGCTGCTCCTCCTCCTTGGTATTTCGACTTGAACAGATGTGATGGCTGGAAAGATGATTATAAATCATTCATAGGGAACCCTTTATATATATGTTTAAACACCTCTTTCCTAATATAAAATAGGTTAAAACAATCCCACAAAGCCCGCTAAAAGACAAAACAGTCGTTTTTATGATTTCTGGCTGTTATTGGCAGCCTTGGGACATGTTGGAATCCACCACATGCTGCTTGAATGGTATGACCTGGTCGCGTACCCCATTTTTTGACGTTTTTCGACTTCCAGCTCGTTTATCTTCGTACGCGCGTACCGGCTTCATCCGAGCTCCATTTTAGCTTATTCTTTCTTCATTTAACTCGTTTTCTCACTCCCTTAAACATGGGACCTATCACATACACAAACGTGTAAATTCACGCAAGAAATATTGATAACGTTTAAGCATAAAATAACATAAAAACTATTAGGAAAACATGTTTGTTTTACACCACATCAAACATCCACACACTGAAACCTTTTTCGTCTCTGAAAAAACTATTTGCAATGGAATCATAATCGGAAAACTGATCTTAAAAACATATAGATTAATTTAAATTTTTGTTTTTTTAGAAGAGTGCAAAAACTGCGATCACCGATATTGTTGTCCACTTAAACCCATGCCTTATTCTTTACCAGGACAAATAAAATCCAACAATTATATTACTCAGTGGTTTACATAATTAAGACCCGCTTATTTTCAGCTTTTACCGGAACAGACCACCCCAACTTGACTTAAACCTCCAAATTAGGAGATTTAAAACTTTTATTGCTCTATTTTTTTATATGAATAGTTAAGACGATCAAGGGTATTGTTTATCCACATAAGCTTAAGCATCAAAGTCTACCAAGCAGCCATTAGATACGATTAAGGTATAATTATTTAATAGCTAGTGTTCCCCACAACATGACATACCCCCGTTATCAAGAAATACCACCATAGGTGAGCATGCAAAATTTCATCTGTAGGGTTTACATGTAGCGTGTCCCTTGTGGTCCATTTCTTAATGGTAATGAGACGCGAGCAAGGGGACCCCACATGGCTAACAGTGTGGATGATCAAGTCAGTAGTGTATTTGTACTTTCAGTACGTAGTGATCATGTTTAATGACTTATGTGGCAGAAAACTGCGGGTTTGTGTTGGTGCAAGATGTCAGTAGTTCAGTGTCAAGTGTCTGTAATCGTGTTAGTTAGATTTATGTTTTGTATGTAAGCGAAGTTGCTAACAAGTTCGCTGATATGGGCGAACTTGTTAGACAAGCGAAGTTAGGGACAACTTCGCCTGAACATGCCAGGCGAAGTTGTCGTGTCTATATAAGCTGTTTAGGTTACGGATTATTGAGAATTCCAACGAATTCAGTTTATTATTCAGAGAACGAGTTAGAGAGAGTCTGTATTAGGTGATCTTTGTATCACGTGTTTACGGTTGCAATATAACGTGTTTGTGTTTATTGTAACGTGTTTAATCGTATCGTCTTCTACGCTCGTAACGTCTTACGTAGGGATTTTGCACCTACGTAGAATGCGATATCTCGTGTAGATCCGACTGGGAACCTACAATTGGTATCAGAGCTTTTTGCTCGTGATTGTGGTTCGGGATTATCACGCGGGTGTAGAAATCGTTCCGTTCGACTATTCGCGGGACGAGTTTACTGTGTTTTTGTGTCCTACTCACCTCCTGCAATCATAAACAACCCTTTATACCGTCACAAACCTCGCAAAATCCAGAAATCAAACCTGCAAAAACCATCGTGTTCATCAGGCGAAGTTGCTGTCACTGTTAGTAGGGTTTCAGCGAAGATATAAGGTTAAGCGAAGTTATCCACAACTTCGCCTACCTTCTCAAGTTCGCTTATCTCAAGCGAAGTTACCCACAACTTCGCCTACCTCACAAGTTCGCTTACATCAAGCGAAGTTGTTGGTACATAGATGTCAGTAGTTCATATGTCTAATGTCTGTAATCGAGTCTGTAATAGTGTTTGTGTATTTGTTTGTATAAGCGAAGTTGTTGACAAGTTCGCTTAGGCGAACTTGTTAACCAAGCGAAGTTGTTGACAAGTTCGCCTAGGCGAACTTGTTGAACGAGCGAAGTTATAGACAACTTCGCCTGAGGCGAAGTTGTCGTGTATTTATACTGTTTACGGGTTACTGTTTAGTGTTGATCGTTTTGGTTATTTACGTGTAATTCATTGAGTCGAGTGACGTGAGGTCGAGAGGCTGTAAGTAACACGGTTCGAGTTATTAATATAACGTGGTTTTGTTCGTATTGTGTTCGTGTGTTCGTAAGCTTATATTCTACGTCCGTAACGATCTACACAGGGATTCCGCACCTGTGTATATCGGGATATCTCGTGTGATCCGTCCGGGGAACCTACAATTGGTATCAAAGCATTTGCTCGATTGTGTGGTTCGGGATATTCACGCGGGTGTAGAATTCGTTCCATTTCGGGTATTACCGGGACGAGTTTGCGGTGTTTTTGCTCATTCTAGCTTCCTACCAGTGTGTTTAAGCCTTTAAACCATCAAAATCGTCGTTAAAATCCGATTTTCAGATCTGCAGAAAGTTTCAGTTCGTCAGGCGAAGTTGCTGTTCATCAGGCGAAGTTGCCGTCATGATTCGTAGGGTTTCAGCGAAGATACAAGGAGAAGCGAAGTTATTCACAACTTCGCCTACCTCCTCAACTTCGCCTAACTCAGCGAAGTTCTTCTCAAGTTCGCCTAGTTCAGCGAAGTTCTCTTCAAGTTCGCTTACTTTCTAAGTTCGCTTAGCCTAAGCGAAGTTATTCTCAACTTCGCCCAGTTACGCGAATTTAAGAAGGACCCAGCGAAGTTATTACTTAAGCGAAGTTATACTTAACTTCGCCTACAGTACTGTTTCGAAGAAAATTTTTTAACTTCGCCCCTTTTTCAGAATTTTTCGGGTTTCTTAGTCTTCAAGAAGGATGTCGCCAATCAACATTTCAGAGCTTGTCAAGATGGAAGTTGAAGCTGGGTCAGCTACAAAGGCCCCAAGGTTGCTGAAGGGAACCGATTTTGTCACGTGGAAGGATCGGTTCATACAGTATGTTAAGTACCAGGATGCGAAAATGTGGGTATGCATCCAAGATGGATATATTCCACCGATCATGGAGTATGAGGGTCGAGACCAAATCAAGAAATACAGTAAAATGGAAGAAGAGGAGAAGAAGATGTATGAAGCCGAAAGCAAGGCTCATGCTGCAATCACAATGGCTCTTCCACAGGAGATCCTCCATACTTTCAGAAAGTATACATCAGCTAGAGAGCTTTGGGAAGCTCTTGAGAGCAGATTCGAAGGAAATGTAGGCATTCGGGCCTCGAAGATAAAGCTGCTTAAAACTCAATTTTCAGTCTTTAAGTACTTACAGAACGAATCTCTTGATGATAATATCACTCGATATTATCATCTAATGACTGAATTGAGTAACTACTCCATTTCCTACCGGGAAGAAGAGATTGTGGAAAAACTTCTCGATGCTCTCCCACCAAAACGGGAGATGTATACTGTACTAATGAGGGAAGACAAGGACTTCCCTACTTATGATCTTGAAACCGCTGTCAACAAGCTCAGAACTTTTGAGCTTAATATGGTAAGAAAAGAAACATCTATGGATCAGGTTCAAGATCCAGGCATGTACGGTGCGAAAGTAAACTCCAATACAAGTTCAAAGACTGATTCTGCCGCCTACTACTCGAAGGGTGAGTCGGGTGCCAATTCTTCACAGGAGGGGCAAGTGTCAGTAAACTCAAATGGGGATGTTTGCTTTGTTGCGGGTGGATCAAGTGGTACTCAACAGACAGCAAGCAAGATTAGTGGATCTTCAAGTTCCTCAAGCAATAATTACTCTAAGATGCCAATGAGCGTCAAATCTGCTGAAGAGCAGTTTGGACTCTATGCTTCATTTATTGCTTCATATGAAAATTATATTCAAGGAAAGGTGGTTGATCCGGCGATGCTAGATGAAGACTATGACCAGATCGATGCTGATGATCTGGAGGAGATGGATTTACAATGGCAGATGGCCATGATAGTGAGGAGAGTGAAGAAGTTCATGAGAAAGACGGGGAGAAAGTTTGTTGGTGGCAGGCCAGGGTTCGACAAGTCTAAGGTGAGGTGCTATAACTGTCAACAAAACAGGCACTTTGCCAAAGATTGCAGAAACTAGAGAGTTGAACGTGGTCAAGGCCGGCCTGCACAGCACACTGGGAATAATAAGGAAATCAATGCCATGTTGTCTAGAGAAGCAGGTGAATACAACTGGAACCTGCATTTGAATGAAACTTGTGAACAGGCAAATATGGCTAAGGTTGAGAGTGAAGAACGTGAGAAGACTACCGGAGAAGTGAAAGCTACTGGTAAAGAAAAAGCTTTCATGGCAGATAACAATGATCAAATCTCCGAGGTAAGTTCTAAATCTTTTTGTACTAAATGTGAGAATTTGTCTGAGCAACTGGCTACCATAACTGATCAGTATGTTCGTTTAGATGCTGAATTTAAAACTCTTAAAGAAGATCATCATTTTACAAAATCAAGAGAAAACAGTTACAAAGTTAAAATTAAAGCGTGTGAAAAGGATGTTAAAAGCTTAAAAACTAAACTTGCTGAAAAAATTGAAGTTATTGATCTTAGTTATGAGGTTTTAGAAGAAAAGACTAAACTGATTGCTGAACGAGAAAAGCAGATTGCTGACCATCAGGTGAAAGTGGTGGAACTAAACCGAAAACTGGAGCAGTTCCGAAATTCCTCAGCTATTCTTGATCACCTTGTTAGTGATCAAGGTACCTCTACAAAGAGAGGAGGAATTGGTTATCACGAGGTTCCACCACCGTATAACCGCAATTACACTTTTAACCCTAGTGTACAGAAATCTGTTGATTTTGAAGTTCCTCAGACAATTCCTATCAAGGTTACAAGTAAAGAATCAAGTGTTAGTAGTGGCGAAACGAGTTCGCCTGTTTCAAGTGTAAATATTTCTGTTACGAGTCCAGTCTCATCGGATTCGGATAAGTTGTCCGAATCGGGTAAGACAAAAGAGAAGGTTGTGTTACCCACTGGTGGAGAAAAAGATAAAACTTCTAAAAAGAATACTCCACTCAACCCATACGTCCCACCTTATGTGAGACGAACGGCCGCTAACACAGCCTCTACATCCAAAACAACATTTGAAAAGAAAATGGAACATAGGTGTTGTTTTAGATGTAATAAGTTAGGACATCTTGTTGCAGACTGTCCTCTGACGCCGAAATTCAGAGGCGTGAGGCCTATTAAAACTGAGCATAAGTCTACTAGTAATTTTAAGACTGTTAAAAATGAAAACCCTTTAAAGTTTCGAAATGTAACTAATTCAGGTTTTCACAGAAACAAACCTCAGTTTAACAATGCTAATAACCAAACCGCAAGATATAATACTTTCAATACACATGGGTTTGGTAGGCCTCACACTCAATTTCCAAGGAGACTTCCTACTAGGACTGACAGGAATTATCCAAATGCTAACTTTGGAAAGCAGAAGTACGGGATGTATAGATCCAAGACCAATTGGTCTTGGGTCCCTAGATTCTAATCATTTGCTTTATTGTGCAGGAACAGTTGAACAGGGCTGCCCACAGTCTTTGGATTGTAGATAGCGGCTGTTCCCGGCACATGACGGGCAACAAATACTTGTTGCACGACTTAAAACCTGTTCAAGGAGCGAGAGTTAGTTTTGCAGGTGAAAGTGGAGGAAGAATTACTGGGAGAGGAACGGTGTCCAATGGGAAGATGACACTTGAGAATGTGAATTTTGGGGAAGAGCTGAAGCACAATCTGCTGAGTGTGTCGCAGATTTGTGATAAGGAGTATACTGTTCACTTCACGAAGAATGAGGCGATCGTGTTGAAGCCTGGTTTTCAGATACCAGACGAGTGGATAGTGATGAAAGCTCCACGTGATAAAAATACGTATGTGATGGATATGAGGTCTACTGAAATGGCCACGGGAGAATCATGTTTAATGACGAAGGCAAGCGAATCAGAATCCGAACTATGGCACAGAAGGATGGGGCACATTCATCTTCGGAAGATGAACCACATTGTCAAAAATGGGCTTGTGATGGGCGTTCCCTTGAAAAGTTTTAACTTTGAAGACAAATGTATAGCATGCAAGAAGGGAAAGCAACACAAGAAATCCCATCTCACCAAGAAGGTCAACTCAATTGCCAGTACTCTAGAACTGCTTCACATGGATCTCTTCGGTCCAGTGAATGTACAAAGTCTAGGAGGTACTTCTTACTGCTTGGTGATCATTGATGACTACTCGCGATATTCGTGGGTATATTTTCTGAAATCGAAAGATGAGACGGCTCAAATGGTGAAGAATTTGATTACTAAAGTTGAGAACGTCACGAGTAAAACTGTTAAGTTCATTAGAATTGACAATGGGACGGAGTTCAAGAATTTTGAAATGGAGATCTTCTGTCTTCAGAAAGGAATTGAACATCAATACAGCGCTCCGTATACTCCGCAACAGAATGGAGTGGCTGAAAGGAAGAACCGAACTTTAATTGAAGGAGCCAGGACTATGCTGGCAGATTCGAAGCTTCCTGTGATGTTCTGGGCTGAAGCGGTTGCTACAGCCTGCTATGTTCTGAATAGGGTGTTAACCGTTAAGAGACTTGGTAAAACATGTTACGAGCTTATGCATGGAAGGAAGCCCAACTTGAGTGGTCTTGAACCATTCGGGTCCCCTTGTTAGATCTTGAAGAAAAATTCTAAATTTGGGGAAGTAGCCGATGAAGGAATATTAGTCGGTTATGTTGTTGGTACTCCCAACAGACGGGTCTTCAATACTTCGACTTGCAAGGTGGAGGTGGTGTGTAACACTGACATCACAAGTTACCAACCGCCAAAACCTAGCAATGGACCTGCTGAGCTTTTCGACTATGTTAAGCTTGTTAAGTCGTTTAACATACCGGATTTGGAGATTTCTGAAGAAGAAGAAAGAGCTGCGACGAAGATGATACTCGATGAGGAAGAAAATCTATTACAAAGACAGCTGATTGATAAATGTCAACCTTCCTCATCAAACACTATTGGTACCCCTGCTGCCTCAACTGAAGAAGAATTTATCAATCCTTTTCACTCTCAGCATGAAACAACCATTGATGAGATCTCTTCTAATTTGGAAGATAATTTGCATGTCGGTTCTGTTCCGACCACGAGAATTCATAAAGATCACCCTTTGGATAATGTGATTGGTGATGTGTCCTTAGGTGTACAAACGAGAAGTAGCTTGAATGAACATACCTGTGTTTATACAAGCATTAAAGAGACAGGAATAATCAATGAATGCCTGTATACCTGCTTTATAAGCCAGATTGAACCGAAGAATTATCAAATGGCTTTAAAGGACAGCTCGTGGGTCGAAGCCATGCAAGAAGAGTTGGCTCAATTCGAGAAGATGGAAGTTTGGACTTTGGTTGAAAAACCAAAGAATGTGCATGCGATAGGCACAAAATGGGTGTTCAAGTGCAAGAGAGATGATAAGGGGATCATTATAATAAACAAGGCGAGGCTTGTCGTGAAAGGTTTTAATCAACAAGAGGGGATTGATTATAACGAAGTGTTCGCTCCTGTCGCCAGGTTGGAAGCCATAAGATTGTTTTTGGCGTTTGCTGCTCATGAAAAGATGAAGGTGTTTCAGCTAGATGTGAAGAGTGCGTTTTTGAATGGGAAAGTTGATGAGGTTGTGTATGTTGAGCAACCTCCGGGTTTTCCTGACCCAGACTATCCAGATCACGTGTACAAGTTGAGCAAGGCGTTGTATGGATTACATCAGGCACCTCGTGCCTGGTATGCAACTTTATCGGATTACTTGCTCGAGAATGGTTTTGAAAGAGGGAAAATTGATAGCACGTTGTTCTTCAAAAGAGATGGAAGCAACATCCTGCTGGTACAAGTCTACGTGGACGACATTATTTTTGCTGCATCAAAAGTCTCCATGTGTCAGGAGTTTGAAGCCGTCGTGAAGAAAAGGTTTGAAATGAGTGCTATGGGTGAACTAACTTTCTTTCTAGGATTGCAGGTTGATCAGAGGAAGGACGGGATGTTCATTCATCAGACGAAGTATGTTCATGATGTGCTCAAGCGCTTCAAGATGGAGGACAGTTCTCCATATGATACTCCAATCTGCGTCAATCACAAATTGGGTGCTGAAGTAGATGGTGATGCAGATGTGGACCCAACTCAATATCGGGCAATAATAGGTTCTTTAATGTACTTAACTGCATCTAGGCCTGATATAATGTTTGCTGTTTGTCTTTGTGCACATTTTCAGGCAAATCCAAAAGAATCTCATTTGAAAGGTGCAAAAAGGATACTGCGGTATCTCAAGGGCAAGCCGAAGCTGGGGTTGTGGTGCCCGAGAGGAGGAGACTTGGAGCTGGTCGCTTACACAGACTCTGATTATGGAGGGTGCAATCAGAGTCGGAAGTCAACAACTGGAGGATGTCAGTTTCTTGGTGGCAGATTGGTGTCGTGGCAATGCAAGAAGCAGACTTCAGTCGCAATCTCAACCTGTGAGGCAGAATACATGGCTGCATCCAACTGCTGCTCTCAGGTTCTTTGGATACAACAACAATTGCGCGACTATGGTCTGAATTTCTTACTTACTACTATTTGCATTGATAACACAGCTGCTATCTCAGTAACTAACAATCCCGTGAAACATAGTAAAACTAAACACATTGACATACATCATCATTTCATACGGGATTGTGCTGAGAATAAACTGATAATTCTTGAAAAGGTGGATACGCTTGATAATTTCGCTGATTTATACACTAAAGCGTTTGACAAATCCAGATTTCAAAACCTTATTGAACTGAATGCGATGATCAATCCCGAGTAACCATGCTATTCTTATGTTATGTAAAAAAAAAAAAAAAAAAACGTCACTAATCGCTTAAAAATATGTCGGTTACATCAGTTTGAAGGACTTGTCTTTGGATATGTTTTGGTCCTCATTTTCTACTTGTAGATTTTGAGGATAGCCATTAACCAGATTACTGATAGTGACCGGGGCGGTTTATGATGAGTTTTTCTTTCTTTCGCTTAAAATTAGTCGATCATACTTAGTTAGAAGGACACATACTAGTATGTGGTCGGTCCAGCTGATCCATTGGATCTTCGGGATAGCCGTTTACCTGAAGACTTTGTTTTGGTCGGGGCGATTTTTGTTTGATTTTTGAAAAGAAAAGGGAAATGAAATTATTTTTCAAGTTTGTTACTTCGTAAGAAGTTCGTTAGCTATGTTAAACGGAAAATTGATCCAACCTTGGAAAATGATAGATATACTAATTCTGTGTGCTTAACTAGTAAAGTTATTAGGCTTAAAAGGCTTTAGGACAATCATTGTATGTCATGGTAACTTTTAATGGTGCGTAAAAGTAGATGTGATACAAACTAATCTTACTTGATTTTACGTGGAAACTCCTTAAGAGTTTTGCGTGTCTTCGTATATATCTTTCCGAATGATAGGCAGAAAAGCGATTACCCAGTCATACACGAGCCCATGAGTGTTCTGATTCCCGTGAAGATAAAGTCTCAAGATACTGCAGTGATCCAGATACGGGACTTGCAGTTAATTTCTACTATGAAGTCTATGTTTATTCGTAAAATATATATATATATATATATATATATATTTGGAGTTATTGAAACATTTTAGAGATGACAAAATATCAAGACTTCTCAATCTTAGAGTAAGAAGAAGAACGGGAACCAGAAGAAGAGTACTTACATGTTTAATCAGACACTATGGGTCGAAGTCAATTCGGGGTGACTTGGGGAAAGCCAAATACGCTTTGAGGATAGATAGAAGGCATCAATATTTCTGAGTTGTTGTCCACTTAAATTTTGAGGTATAATTGAACCTAACTCGTATCACAGAAACGATGAAAACCATCTTAAGTTATACCTGTTTACAACCTGTCTCTATATGTCATAATACAGCTAAACACGGATCTATGTGACAGTCACGTGTTTAGTATGATTCCTGTTCGGATCTTTTCTAAAACGTAGCAGTCCCTATCGAGACTGAAATTTGATCCCTTATACTTTAAATTTTTTAAGTTTTTGTACTTAGATAGTTTTATGATTTTTTAACTGGTTACTTAGACTTGATCATGTTATTTATTTCTTAACGGAAAATTTATAACTTAAATGATAACTGTTAACATTTTAAGGGTTAAATTTTGAAATTTTTGGCGATGTTGTTGAACAGGCGAAGTTGTGGATAACTTCGCCTAGGCGAAGTTATCCGTAACTTCGCCTGAATAACTCCGCCCATATATAAGGATAATAAACAGTCAATCCTGTTCATAACTTATTCACAGCGAACTTATCCACAGACAAACCATTCTCCGGCGAACTTGATCTTTACATCGTTTACGTGTTCTTTATTTCCGTTTTTCACACCGATCAAAGGTTCGAGATGTTGTATTATCATATATTACAAGTTCTTTCATGCTAATCAAGGGTCGTTTCGACCCGGTTATTAACCTCGAACCATCGGTTTTGAAACCGGATTTTCTTAAACTTGTGTTTTTACGTGTTGAACACTATACCGATCGTCAACATGTCCTTAAAACTTGTGTTTACGAGTGCTTAAACGTCTAAACTATCCGAATCATCAACTGCACGTTGTTCCATGAATCTCACTGTCTCCAATTCAGATTCAGGCGAAGTTAGGGTTTAGGCGAAGTTATCCGTAACTTCGCCCGAAGCTTAAGTTCGCCTGAGGCGAAGTTATCCGTAACTTCGCCCGAAGCTTAAGTTCGCCTGAGGCGAAGTTATCCGTAACTTCGCCCAGAACTTAAATTCGCCTGAGGCGATGTTGTGATGACGCGAAGTTAACTTTAACATCGCCTAAGATCAATTTTACTTAATGTTAATTAGACGAACTTAAAGCTGAAGCGAAGTTGTTCCCAACTTCGCCTCAACTTTAACTTCGCCTATACAGAATTTATCACAACTTCGCTCATGGTAACAAAGCGAACTTGTGCTATGTCTTTTTGTCGTTCTAACTTGGTTAGTTTGTTGCAGATATGGCTGCAGTAGCTGGTGCTGGAGGTGCAGGAGGCGATGATGGTGACAATCAGAGGCAGTTTTTCCCGGGTCACAATATGTACATCACTCTTGACCCGGAGGCGAGCGGTGTGGACGACTATCGCGAGATTATCACTTTCCTCCTGCGCTCGAGGATTTTTCACGCGATTACAAACACTCTGCCGATATCTCTACCGAACATCGAAGACTTCTGGGAGACGGTAGAATACGACTGCCGTGTTGAGCCCCCGGTGATGAGAGCTACGGTGAACAATCAACAGGTTCAGTTTAATTCTGAACAGATCCGGGTGGCATTAAGGTTTGGTGAGGAGACTCGAGACGATCCTACAGAGTTTGTAGCTCCTTTTCGTGATGGAGCGTTTCTTCGAATGGGCTACTCTGGTCCATTAGGAGATACCCAGAGGAGGAAGGGTTTCCTTCTAGATCAGTGGCGCTTCCTCATGCACGTTATGATCGTGTGCATGTCGGGGAGGAAGGCGGGCACAGATGGTATGGGTGCGACCATGCAGTCTGCCATGACTGCACTGACCTATAACAAGCGTTATAGTTTCAGTCAAATGGTCTTTTACGAGCTTGATAGACAAAGAAGGGCGATGTCTCGGGAGCGGTTCATCATGTACCCACGCTTTTTACATATGATATTGAACCATGTGGCTCCGAGTCTACCTCAGAGACGCCCGATCAGATACGTCGAATCAGTGAGCAAACGTATCTTTGCTCAATGCCGCACGTCAAGTGCGAGGAGCAACCTGAACGTCGTCCCAGGCATACTCCACTATTTGGGTTTTTAATCAACCCAGAGTATGTTCCTGCTGGTGGGGACGAGTTCAGAGATCCTCAACCACGACAGGCAAGAGCAACTCAAGCTGTTCCTGCTCCTGCTGTGCCTGTTGTGTCTGCTGCTGAAGATATAGACCTTGACGCTGCTTTTGGAGGTCAAGGCTATTTTGACATGGATCAAGTTGAAGAGGTGCAGGTCTCGGCTGCACAAGGTTTGGGTGTGAGTATGACTAGAGCAGCTACGTCGATGGCTGACTCCGATTTGGATGAGATTATGAATGAGGGGAGACGGTTGATGGTGTCTCGAGAAAGAACGATTGGGAAGAGGAAGAGAACGGAGGATGATGATGAGTCAGAAGAAGAAGAAGACATACATAAGCTGATTAGAAGATCAAGACGGGAGAGGACAGGTGTTGGCATGGGAGCTTGAGAGACTTCAAGGACTGTACGATTTGCTCCGGCCGCACTGTCTGGTATGTCCATTGTTCCTTCTTCTGTACAGGTGACAAGTACAAGCGCTGCGGATGTTCCCGTGGTGGCTACATCAACGGCTGGCATTCCATCCACCACTACCATCCAGACGTCGACTCCGGAGATCGTGTCACTACCACCTCCAACGCTTACTCAATCGGTGGTAGCTGCTCGTTTTGTGGAGTCAACGGTCGTTACTGCTGCAGGGTTACCAGGTATGGTACCACCTGCGGTTACGCCTGCTTCTGGAGTCTCGCCTTCGCCTATGTCAGATTCAGAAAGAATAGCTTCACTAGAGCGGATCGTGGCAGAACAATTGAAGACTATTCAAAGCCTAGTGGAAGCAAATCAACTACAGGCATCCCTCCTGGTTGAGCATGGGAAAATCATAGATTCCTTGAAGGAGTTCTTGGCATCTCAGGGGGAGATGAGCTGTAAAGGCGACGAGCTCAGAACGAAGAAGAGAAATGACCGTGACGATGATCCCAATGCATCGAAAGATGCAGGTGGTGAGCTGCCAAGAACTTCTGAAGCTCTTGGTACTTCCACAGCTGAGGGGGAGTCTACTGACGTGGCTGGTGGTTCTGGTGATGATGTGGTGTTAGTTGAGGATGACGTTATTGATGCGCTGAAAGAGCTTGACGATGATATGTTCAGCGACGATGTACTATTTGATGAAGATGTGCTACCGAGTGATATGATTGAGAAGATCGGTGAGCAGATTGTGATTGAAGATGGGATAGAAGAGGGGGAGATAGTAGAAGAAAACGTTGAACACGAGATCCCTGAGGTTGAGAAAGCCGACGTGAGTGCTGAGATGGATGAGACTGAGTGGGAGGAGCAGCCTAGGTGGAAGGAAGGCTGTGCCCATTGGTTTATCAAGACCAAGAAGCCTGCTGTTCCAGCCATGTTCAAGAAGAGTTATAACATCAAAGGCTATGCTGAGTCGAAGAAGGGAATCATCAGTTGGATTTATGATGAACAGATCAAGTTGTTTGTGGTGAAGCGTTATGATGGTATTCAATACTTCAAGAGAATGTTGAGATCTCTCAATACGTTGCCAGAATGCGAGGTGAAGGATTTGGCCAGGTTGGGCCTGATAAACAGAAGTGACAACAATATGGCGAGAATGATTGAGAAGATTGTGTGGAAAGAAGGCATAAAAGAAAAGAAGTTTGAACTATTAAAGCCACAGAAGGGAAAGCTCGTGGAGGATACAGAGAGGGGATTGAGAGCAGATGGCAAGCCATGGATGGTGATGAAGTACAAACCGATCCGATGCATCAAGGAGGTTCCAATGAAGACTATGCCTCAAGATGTGTTGAAGAATCTAAAATGGTGGTACGTTGATTGCCAGACTGCTGAAGCCGTGATGGAAGACGAAGATGAACAAGAAGTGCTGAGGGTGTATGACCCGATGCATCTTGTTAACTTATCGAAAGCTGATTTGCAAGTGTTAAATGAAAAGAAGATATTCTATATTCCTGCTTGGAAGGATGAAGCAAGGAAATATCAGCGAGTAGTAATGGTGTGTGTTAGAGAAGGAGTGCACGCATGAAGATACAGGATTACGAGACAAGAGCTGAAAGATCAAGATATGAAGCTGCTGCCAAGGGGGAGTCTGTTGGTACATAGATGTCAGTAGTTCATATGTCTAATGTCTGTAATCGAGTCTGTAATAGTGTTTGTGTATTTGTTTGTATAAGCGAAGTTGTTGACAAGTTCGCTTAGGCGAACTTGTTAACCAAGCGAAGTTGTTGACAAGTTCGCCTAGCGAAGTTATAGACAACTTCGCCTGAGGCGAAGTTGTCGTGTATTTATACTGTTTACGGGTTACTGTTTAGTGTTGATCGTTTTGGTTATTTACGTGTAATTCATTGAGTCAAGTGACGTGAGGTCGAGAGGCTGTAAGTAACACGGTTCGAGTTATTAATATAACGTGGTTTTGTTCGTATTGTGTTCGTGTGTTCGTAAGCTTATATTCTACGTTCGTAACGATCTACACAGGGATTCCGCACCTGTGTATATCGGGATATCTCGTGTGATCCGTCCGGGGAACCTACAGAAGTTATTCACAACTTCGCCAAATCAGGCGAATTTAAGAAAGTGAGCGAAGTTCAGAATCAGCGAAGTTCAGGCTTAAGCGAAGTTATCCACAACTTCGCCTACAGTACTGTTAAGAAGAAAATTTTTATTTTTCGGGTTTCGAAGTCTGATACGTCTGCTTACTACTCAAAGGGAGAGTCGGGAGCTAACTAAACACATGACGGTCATGTATCTCTCAACATGAATGGTGATGTGTGCTTTGTAGCTGGTGGATCTAATGCTTCTAGCCCTCAAGCAACCAAGAGTAGTTTTTCCCCAGGTGTCTCAAACAACAACTACTCGAAGATGCCCATGAGTGTTAAATCTGCTGAACAGCAGTTTGCTCTCTACGCATCTTTCATTGCTTCGTATGAAAATTACATCAAGGGTAAAATTGTTGATCCAGCAACTTTGGATGAAGATTATGATCAGATCGATGCTGATGATCTGGAAGAGATGGATCTGCAGTGGCAGATGGCGATGATTGTGAGAAGGGTTAAGCGGTTTATGAAGAAGACTGGTAGGAAGTTTGTTGGTGAGAGACCAGGGTTTGACAAATCGAAGGTTAGGTGTTACAACTGCCAACAGAATGGCCATTTTGCAAAGGAGTGCACAAATGAACGTGTAGAGCGCAGTCAAAACAGGTCTACACAACAGAGTGGGGGTGTCAATGATAATAGAGCCATGATATCCAGACAAAATGGAGAGTACAGCTGGAATCTGCATGCTGAACAAGTGTTCGAACAGGCCAATTTGGCAAACATCGAGACTGCAGATAGTGAGAAAGTGACTGGTGAAAATGAAGCTTACATGGCAGAAGCTCAAAATGAAGCTAACATGGCAGATGTGAAAGACCAGCTCTCCGAGGTAAGTACCAAAATTCATTGTACTAAATGTGAAAATCTGTCTGAACAACTGAAAACTATAACTGATCAGTTTGTTAGTTTGGATGCTGAATTTAAAACGTTAAAAGAAGATTATTATTTCACAAAAGCTAGAGAAAACAGTTATAAAGTAAAAATAAAAGCTAGTGAAAAAGATATTAGAAGTCTGAAAGCAAATTTTGCTGAAAAAATACAAGTTATTGATCTTAGCTATGAAGTCTTAGAAGAGAAAACCAAACTAATAGCTGAAAGGGATAAACAGATAGCTGATCACCAGGTGAAAGTGGTGGAACTGAACAGGAAACTTGAGAAATTTAGAAATTCCTCCGCTATACTTGATCACCTCGTTAGTGATCAAGGTTCCCCAGTTAAAAGGGGAGGAATTGGTTATCATGAATTTCCACCACCTTACAATCATAATTACACTTATGATCCTAGTAATCAGAAATCTGTCGATGTTGATTTTGGTCAGACCGTTCCGGTTAAGGTTACTATTAAAGAACCAGAAGTTAGTAAAGACGAAACAAGTAAGCCTGTTTCGAGTGTGAAAATTTCTGTGCCTAGTCCTGTCTCATCTAACTCGGACAAGTCTTCCGAGTCGAGTGAGACAAAACAAGAGGCAGTGTTACCAAAAAGTGGGGAGAAACATAAAACAACTGAAAAGAAATCTCCACTAAACCCGTATGTCCCACCTTATGTGAGACAAACGGGCAGTAATACAGCCTCAACATCTAAAACAACTATGGAAAAGAAAGTTGAACACAGGAGTTGTTTCAGATGTAATCAATTAGGACACCTAATTGCTGATTGTCCTCTGAAGCAGAAATTCAGAGGTGTGAGGCCTTCAAAATCTGAGAAAAGAAACAGTAATCAATATAATGGAAAAAATGAAAACCCATCAAAATTCAGAAATTGGTCTAATTCAGGTTTTCAAAGAAATAGATCTCAGTTTTTCACTGCTAACAACCAAACCATAAGTAATAATTCATTTAATTCACGACGGTTTGGATGGCCTCATAGTCAATCTCCAAGAAGGTATCCGCTCAGGACTTACAAAAATTATTCTGATGCTAACTTTGGGCAGCCAAGGTACGGGATGTATCGACCCAAGACCAAGAGGTCTTGGGTCCCCAGATTTTAACCCTCTGCTTTAATCGTGCAGGAACAGTTGAACAGGGCTGCAAACAATCTATGGGTTGTGGATAGCGGCTGTTCCCGGCACATGATGGGTAACAAGAATTTGTTACACGAATGGAAACCTGTTCAAGGAGGAAGAGTGAGTTTCGCTGGAGAGAGCGGTGGAAGGATCACAGGAATTGGGACTGTGACGAATGGAAAGATGACTTTAGAGAAAGTGAACTTTGTTGAAGAATTGAAGCACAATCTGCTGAGTGTTTCACAGATCTGTGACAAGGATTACACCGTGCATTTTACCAAGAATGAGGCGATTGTGTTGCATCCTGGTTTTAAGATACCCGAGGATTGGATTGTTATGAAGGCTCCAAGAGAGAAGAATACGTATATCATGGACATGAGGTCGACTGAAATGGCCACAGAAGAATCGTGTCTTTTGTCGAAAGCGACTGAATCGGAGTCCGAATTATGGCATAGGAGAATGGGGCATATTCATCTTCGGAAGATGAACTACATTGTCAAGAATGGGTTGGTGTTGGGTGTTCCCTTGAAGAATTTCAACTTCGAAGACCAATGCTTATCATGCAAGAAGGGAAAGCAACACAAGAAATCCCATCACACCAAGAAGATTAATTCTATAGTCAGTACCCTAGAACTACTTCACATGGATCTCTTCGGTCTAGTGAATGTAAAAAGTCTAGGAGGAACATCTTACTGCTTGGTGATCACTGATGATTTCTCTCGATATTCCTGGGTATATTTCCTGAAGTCAAAGGATGAAACTGTTCAGATGGTAAAGAATTTGATTACCAAGGTTGAGAATATCATGGGAAAAAGGGTTAAGTACATCAGAAGTGACAATGGGACTGAGTTCAAGAACTATGAGATGGAGATCTTCTGCTTACAGAAGGGGATTGAACACCAGTACAGCGCTCCGTATACACCGCAAAACATAATGGAGTGGCTGAGAGGAAGAACATAACTTTAATTGAAGGAGCCAGAACCATGCTGGCTGATTCGAAACTTCCCGTGGTGTTCTGGGCTGAAGCAGTTGCAACAGCCTGTTATATCCTTAATAGAGTGTTAACTGTTAAAAGATTAAATAAAAGCAGTTATGAACTTATGCATGGGAGAAAGCCCAACTTGAGTGGTCTTGAACCATTCGGGTCCCCGTGTTCGATATTAAAGACCAACTCTAAATTTGGTGAAGTAGCCGACGAAGGAATCTTAGTCGGATACGTTGTTGGGACTCCCAACAGACGGGTCTTTAATACATCGACCAGCAAGGTTGAGGTGGTGTGTAACACTGATATCACAAGTTACAAATCACCAAAACCAAGCACGGGACACGCCGCGGTTTTCGACTATGATAGACTTTTTAAATCATTTAACATGCCTTATTTGGATTTTGCAGAAGTTGAGGAAAGAATTGCTACGAAGATGATATGCGATGAGGAAGACACTTTGGTGCAACGACCACAGTATGATGAATGTCAGCCTTCCTCGTCAAATGCTGTCAATACCCCTGCTGCCTCTACTGAAGAGGAATTCATCAATCTGTTTCACTCTCAACATCAATCACCCATTGATGAGCTATCTTCGAACTTGGAAGATAATCTGAATGTCAGTTCGGTTCCGACTACGAGAATTCACAAAAATCACCCTCTGGAAAATGTGATAGGTGATCTGTCCGATGGTGTACAAACAAGACAAAGCTTGAATGAGCACACCTGTGTTTACACAAGCATTAAAGAATCAGGCATAATCAACGAATGCTTGTACACCTGCTTTATCAGCCAGATTGAACCAAAGAACTATCAAATGGCTCTCAAGGACAGCTCGTGGGTCGATGCCATGCAAGAAGAATTAGCCCAGTTTAAGAAGATGGAGGTATGGAACTTGGTTGCAAAACCAAAGAATGTGCAAGCGATTGGCACAAAATGGGTCTTCAAATGCAAGAGAGATGAGAAAGGGATTGTTATCAGGAACAAGGCGATGCTGGTTGTTAAAGGCTTTAATCAGCAAGAGGGGATTGATTACAATGAGGTGTTTGCTCCTGTGGCAAGATTGGAAGCCATTCGGCTGTCTTTGGCATTTGCTGCTCATAAGGAGATGAAGGTTTTTCAGTTAGATGTGAAGAGTGCGTTCCTAAATGGTAAAGTTGATGAGGTTGTGTACGTTGAGCAACCTCCGGTTTTCCTGACCCTGACTTTCCCGATCACGTGTACAAGCTAAGTAAAGCGCTGTATGGACTACATCAGGCACCTCGTGCCTGGTACTCAACGTTATCCGATTACTTGCTTGAGAATGAGTTTGAAAGAGGTAAGATTGATAGCACATTGTTCTTCAAGAGAAAAGGGAGCGACTTTCTACTGGTGCAAGTCTATGTGGACGACATTATCTTTGCTGCATCAAAGGTCGCCATGTGTCAGGAGTTTGAGGCCGTCATGAAGAAGAGATTTGAAATGAGTGCTATGGGTGAACTAACTTTCTTTTTAGGACTGCAGGTTGATCAGAAGAAAGATGGTATGTTCATTCATCAGACGAAGTATGTCCATGATGTTCTCAAACGTTTCAAGATGGAGGACAGCACTCCATACGATACTCCAGTCTGCGTCAACCACAAATTGGGTGCTGAGTCAGACAACGATGCAAACGTGGACCCAACCCAATATCGGGCTATAATAGGTTCTTTAATGTACTTAACTGCTTCTAGGCCTGAAATAATGTTTGCTGTTTGTCTTTGTGCTCGCTTTCAGGCAAACCCAAAGGAATCTCACTTGAAGGGTGCGAAGAGAATATTGAGGTATCTCAAAGGCAAACCTAAGCTGGGGTTGTGGTACACAAGAGGATGAGACTTGGATTTGGTCGCCTACACAGATTCTGATTATGGAGGGTGCAATCAGAGTCGGAAGTCTACAACTGGTGGATGTCAGTTTCTTGGTGGCAGACTAGTGTCCTGGCAATGCAAGAAGCAGACCTCAGTCGCAATTTCAACCTGTGAAGCAGAATACATGGCAGCATCCAACTGCTGCTCCCAGGTTCTTTGGATTCAACAACAGTTGCGCGATTATGGTCTGAATTTTACTCTTACTCCTATTTGCATTGATAACACTGCTGCTATCTCAGTAACTAACAATCCCGTTAAGCACAGTAAAACTAAACACATTGACATACGTCATCATTTTATACGGGGTTGTGCTGAGAAGAAACTGATTGAGCTCGAAAAGGTTGATACGCTAGATAATTTCGCTGACTTGTTTACGAAAGCGTTTGACAAAACTAGATTTCAAAACCTTGTTGAGCTGAATGGGATGATCAATCCCGAGTAACCATGCTTTATGTTTTTGTTTTTTTAAAAAAAAAAAAAAAAAAAAAAAAAAAAAAAACGTAACTATCGCTTAGAATTATGTCGGTTGCCTCATTTTGAAGGAAATGTCTTCGGATATGTTTGGTCCTCATTTGTACTTGTAGAATATGAGGATAGCCATTAACCAGATGACTGAAAGTGACCGGGGCGGTTTATGATGTGTTTTCATTCTTTCGCTGAAAATTAGTCGATCATACTTAGTTAGAAGGACAGCTGATCCATTGGATCTTCGAGACAGCCGTTTACCTGAAAACTTCAATTTGATCGGGGCGATTGAAGTTAAAATTTTTTTTTTTCCGGGAGATTAAATTATCTTTCAAGTCTACTACTTGGTAAGAAGTACCTTTGCTATGTTTAACAAAAAATTGATCCAACCTTGGAAAGTGATAGATATACTGATTCTGTGTTCTTAACTAGTGAAGTTATTAGGCCTAAAATACTTTAGAACAGTCATTGTATGTCATGGTAGCTTTTTATGGTGCATAAAAGTAGAAGTGATACTAACTAAATCTACTCGATTTTACGTGGAAACTCCTTAAGAGTTGTGCATGTCTTCATATATATCTTTCCGAATGATAGGCAGAAAAGCGATTACCCAGTCATACACGAGCCCGTGAGTGTTCTGATTCCAGTGATTATAGCGTGTCAAGACACTACAGTGATCCAGATTCGGGACTTGCAGTTGTTTACTACTTTGAAGTTTGAAAAAAAAAATGTGAGTTATTGAGACATTCTAGAGTACTTACTAGTTAATCAAGATGCAACAAAGAGTACGGGAAGAAGAGACTAGAGATCGAAGAGTACTTACTAGTTAATCAGACACTACGGGTCGAGGTCAACTCGGGGTGACTTGGGGAAAGCCAAATACGCTTTGAGAATAGATAGGAGGCATCATAATCTCTGAGTTGTTGCCCACTTAAGTTTTGAGCTTAATTGAACCTAACCCGTATCACAGAAACAATGAAAACCATTCTAAGTCATTTACCTGCTTACAACCTGTTTCTTTATGTCATAATACAGCTAAACACGGATCTGTGTGACAGTCACGTAATAAGTATGATTCCTGTTCGGATCTTTTCTAAAACATGGTAGTCCCTGTCGAGACTGAAATTTGATCTCGTGTACTTTAATTTTTCAAATTTTCGTTACTTTTGTAGTTGTTTGATTTTATACCTGGTTACTTGGTCTTGATCGTATCATTTATCTCTTTAAAGGATGTTTTAAAACTTAATTGCAAATTGTTCAAAGTATGGGGTTGTTTTGAAAAATTTTAATATCAGCGAAGTTGTGTATAACTTCGCCTACAATAGGCGAAGTTATCCATAACTTCGCCGGTACATCTGTGATCCTATATAAAGAAGTTTTTAGGTCAAACCTGTTCATTATTTCAAAAACCTCAGCGAACTTATTCTTTCCTGTCAACCGGCGAACTTATCGTATTATCGTTCGATTCAATCTGTGTTCATTCTTTCTCGATTTCATTGTCGATTAAAGGTCTGTAGGGTTTATAGTTTCATATAATCATTGTTTTTGAGGTTAATCATCGGTCATTTCGACTCGATTATCGACCTCGTCTTTCGAACCTTAACACCCCATTTTCAAACTTACTTTCACGTGATAGTAAACATATTAATCGTCCAAATCGACTCAAAATCTTGTGTTAACTGGCCAAAATCTTCAAAATTGTCCAAATCGATTCGATTGAACAGCCTTAACTGTCGCCGTTTCATATTCGGCGAAGTTACAGTTTAGGCGAAGTTATCCGTAACTTCGCATGAGGTTTAACTTCGCCTGATAATAGTTTTTGAAACAGTTTATGAGGCAATGTTGTGGTTAGGCGAAGTTCTCATTAACTTCGCCTGGACCTTTTTACTTAACAGTTAACAGACGAAGTTCAAGTTGAAGCGAAGTTGTTTCCCAACTTCGCCCCTCCTTTAACTTCGCTTGTACAGAATAGATCACAACTTCGCTCATGGTAACAGGCGAACTTGTGATTTGCTTTGACGTTTATATAACTTAGCCTGTTTGTTGCAGATATGGCTGCTGTAGCTGGAGCAGGTGGTGCAGGCGGTGATGACGGAGGTGATAACCAAAGACAGTTCTTCCCGGGTCACAACATGTATATAACATTAGACCCGGAGGCGAGGGGAGTTGATGATTTCCGCGAAATCATCACGTTTTTGTTACGATCGCGTATATTCCACGCGATCACTACAACACTGCCGATATCCTTGCCCAACATTGAGAATTTTGGGCAGACCGTGGAATATGACTGTAGAGTCGAGCCCCCGGTGATGCGCGCAACAGTCAACAATCAGATTGTTCAGTTCTCTTCTGAACAAATCCGGGCGGCTTTACGGTTTGGAAATGAGACAAGGGATGACCCGACAGAGTTTGTGGCTCCTTTCCGTGATGGAGCGTTTTTGAGGATGGGATACTCTGGTCCCTTGGGGGATACGCAGAGAAGGAAAGGGTTTTTGCTTGACCAGTGGCGCTTTCTCATGCATGTCATGATTGTATTCATGTCAGGGAGAAAAGGCTGGCACTGATGGCATGGGCGCGACCATGCAGTCGGCGATGACTGCTCTGACTTACAACAAGCGATACAGCTTTAGTCAGATGGTCTTCTATGAGATTGATCGTCAGAGAAGGGCGATGGCGCGTGAGAGATTCATCATGTATCCAAGATTCCTACAAATGATCTTGAATCATGTTGCTCCAACGCTACCTCAGCGCCGTCCGATCAGATACGTTGAAAGTGTGAATAAACGGATCTTCGCCCAATGTAGATCTTCGAGTGCGAGGAGCAAACCTGAGCTCCGTCCTCGCCATACTCCACTGTTTGGGTACTTAATCAACCCAGGGTATGTGCCTGCTCGTGGGGACGAGTTTCGGGACCCGGCACCACAACAGGCAGGAGCACCTCAAGTTATACCTGCTGCACCTGTTGTGTCACCGGAGGAGAACGTGGACCTTGATACTGAGCTTGGAGGTCAAGGCTACTTTGATATGGAACGGGTGGACCCTGGAGAGTATGTGCAAGTCTCGGTTGAGAGGGTGTCGACTGTGAATGTTACTAGGACAGCTGCTACGGTGGTTGGTTCTGATTCTGATGATGAAGTGGCTGAGGCAAGAAGGATTATGGTAACTCGAGAAAGACTACATGGGAAGAGAAAGAGAACTGATGATGACAGCGAGTCAGACTATGAGGAAGAGGTACAACAGTTAATACGCAGATCAAGAAGGGAACGGATAGGTGCAGGTTCTGGAGCTGGTGAGAGCTCGAGGGTGGTACGGTTCACCCCACCCGCACTATCCAGTATGACAATGGTTCCCTCAACATTACAGGTTACAAGGCCAAGCGCTACGGATGTTCCCGTGGTGGCTACCTCATTTACATTTGGCCTCCCACCCACTACTTTCCAACTATCGGCTCCTGAGATTGTCTCGTTGCCGCCTCCAACTCTTACTCCAACGGAGGTCGTGGCACGCTTTATTGAGTCGACGGTTGTGGCCACTGCAGGGTTATCGGTGACGATACCACCTGCGGTTACGTCTACTTCTGAGGTCCCGGTTACATCGGAAATCCCTCCTCAGTACACTCAAGATATGTCACATCTGAGGTTTGATTTCGATGCAACCTTATCAGACTCTGAACGAATAGCAACACTTGAACGGGTCGTGGCAGGACAATCAAGGATAAATCTTATCCAGACCCAGGCTATTCAACGCCTAGTTGCAGAGAATCAGATGCAGTCATCCCTGCTGGTAGAACATGGAAAAAACATAGATGCTCTGAAGGAGTTCATGGCATCTCAGGGGGAGACGAGCTGTAAAGGCGATGAGTTGAGGACCAAGAGATGAAATGATAGAGACGATGATCCCAATGCGTCGAAATATGCAGGTGGTGAGTTGCCAAGAACTGATCAAGCTCTTGGAACTTCCACAACTCAGGGGGAGTCGACAAATGCAGCTGGTGATGATGATGTGGTGGTAGTGGACGTAGAGGAGATGGATGATGAGTTGGTTGGTGATGATGATGTACTACCGAGTGATGTGATAGAGAAGATTGGTGAAGAGATAGTTATTGATAATGAGATTGAAGAGGGAGAGATAGTAGAGGAGAATGTGGAGCATGAGATACCAGAAGTAGATAAGGCAGATATGAGTCAATGGATTGGAAGTGATGAGACGGAATGGGAAGAGCAGCCTAGATGGAAAGAAGGCTACGCTCAGTGGTTCGTCAAAACGAAGAAACCGGCGGTCCCTACTATGTTTAAGAAGACTTACAACATTAGAGGCTATGCTGAATCGAGAAAAGGGATTATTTGCTGGATATACGATGAGCAGTTGAGGCTCTTTGTTATTAAGAGGTATGATGGTGTTCAGTACTTCAAAAGACTTTTAAGATCGTTGAATACACTGCCAGAATGTGAAGTGAAAGAATTAGCCAGATTGGGATTGATAAACCGAAGTGATGATAATATGGCTAGAGTTATTGGGAAGATTGTTTGGAAGGAAAGTATAAAAGAGAAGAAGTTTGAGCTGTTGAAACCACAAAAGGGAAAACTTATCGAAGACAAAGATCGTGGATTGAGAGCAGATGGTAAACCTTGGATGATTATGAAGTATAAGCCGATCCGGTGCCTTAAAGAAGTGCCGATGAAACAGATGCCCAAGGATGTGCTCAAAGATCTAAAGTGATGGTATGTTGATTGTGAAACAGCTGAAGCAGTGATGGAAGACGAAGATGAAAAAGAGCTGCTAAGAGTTTATGATCCGATGCATCTAGTGAACTTGTCGCAAGCTGATCTGCAGGTGCTGAATGAGAAGAAAATCTTTTATATTCCTGCTTGGAAAGACGAAGCGAAGAAATATCAAAGAATTGTATCAGTTTGTGTACGCGAAGGAGTTCATGCTTGAAGATGAAGATGCAAGGCCGTTGAAGATTACAAGACACGTGTTTGAAGCTAAAGAGTTGAAGCTACTGCCAAGGGGGAGTCTGTTGGTGCAAGATGTCAGTAGTTCAGTGTCAAGTGTCTGTAATCGTGTTAGTTAGATTTATGTTTTGTATGTAAGCGAAGTTGCTAACAAGTTCGCTGATATGGGCGAACTTGTTAGACAAGCGAAGTTAGGGACAACTTCGCCTGAACATGCCAGGCGAAGTTGTCGTGTCTATATAAGCTGTTTAGGTTACGGATTATAGAGAATTCCAACGAATTCAGTTTATTATTCAGAGAACGAGTTAGAGAGAGTCTGTATTTGGTGATCTTTGTATCACGTGTTTACGGTTGCAATATAACGTGTTTGTGTTTATTGTAACGTGTTTAATCGTATCGTCTTCTACGCTCGTAACGTCTTACGTAGGGATTCCGCACCTACGTAGAACGCGATATCTCGTGTAGATCCGGCTGGGAACCTACAGTTTGCTCTTTATAGCTTTATTTTAAATATTCACAACCCCACTTACGAATTGTGAATACCCAGATGAATAGACTGCATACAGACCAATGGTCTCGGACCCAAGGCATCCCGTCAATACAAGAATTAAGGTTATAAAACCACGCCAATGAAGTGTAAAACACTAAAACTAAACGATTTAAGATTTATATCACCGGCTACTTGGCATACTCTAACGTTAAACCTACCCAAGCATTATATGATAACGTATTCAAACTTAAAATTTATAATATTTTTCACATTTCATACCAAGAATTGAGGCTTGAGTATGGCCCGACCTTTCATTACTTATTTTCCACGGACAAAACGCTTTACCCACAAAAAATTTTCGTTAACCCATTTTACCAAATTGCCCTTTCATTCTCAAGGCTGAGCCTACCGACACATCCCAAGTTAAGTGCGTTTTCTTTTATATTATCTCATATTATTAGTAGTTTGGAAAACCCATTTCCGATTTACTATCATTTTCCATTATTGGCAAAAAATTTTATTAATTTTCTGGGACATTTTTCTTTTAAGTTTTCAATTAATTTTTTTTATCTTTGCCGAAAACATCAATTTCCCATCCCCACACTTAAATTTCACATTGTCCTCAATGTGAGATAAGAAAAAGACAAAACTAAGCATAAAGAAAAATAAAGTGGAACAAACTCCCATGGTATATTGATCATGAAAGTATGTAGTGAATCATGTTCCTCGCCCTCCTATTCGAACGAAAGCTTAAAACTCCAGTACTCTCTATCAAGCTATTACTCATGAACAAAAGTGGCAATCCTTAAGCAAATTGCATCCCCACACTTGTTTACAACTCTAGCTTATCAACCATTATCAACCAACCCCTTAATAACCTGCAAGTAAGAGAAGAAACACCCGGCAAAACTCGAAAATAAAAATAAAAATGAAAATAAAATAATAAGGAAAGATATTACCGGGTTGCCTCCCGGGAAGCGCTAAGTTTATTGAATATTCTTCAGCCGGACTCGCTTTCGAAACCTCAATCAGGAGGCTTCTCCTTTATCCGCTTCCCATCAATACTCCTCAACACTCTCATCTTACAACTAGTCGAGAAGAAACCAACTGCACCGCTCTCAGGGCCCAAACATACAACGTGAACTTGGCCCACCAACTCGTAGACTCCCCAAAAAATGATTCCCTGAAGTGAAACGGGAGTGACGAACTCTTCTGCAGACCATGATCTCTAAGCCTAGATATCCTCCTTATTCTTTTAACCATCTTTTTAAACCTCAACACGTCCCGAATGGAGATTGAGTACGATTCACTTTTTTGTTTTTCACAATCCAAGTGCAATGGTGGGAAGACTGAATCACCAACCACCTCATGGCTTTCATCACAAGGCTCCTTCTTGACCCCCGCACTTGGCTCGTTATACAATAGATCCTCAAGCAACTTTAAATCACCAAGTGGGTCAAACTCTCCTTCATCCGTCACTGTAAGATCCACCAACTCATCACAAAACTCACCCATAAACTCTTTCTCCTATGAAGGAACATACTACTCTGGCTGCTTTTCAATCCCCAAATTCTCAAATTCGATAATCGGCTCACTAACTTGTGACTGACTCATTAAACCAAGACAAATTCCATCTAAAGTTTGTTGGGTCAGAAATGGGGCATTTGGATTTGTATCATGGATGATACGCAGCCAATCAAACATTACCTCATCCGGATCTGGTATTTGCTCAATGAATTAACCGGATGATTTTTCATAACCCAGAAGAATCCCCCTTAAATCAAACACCAAACGTAACCGGGGTTTCACTCGATTTTTCGCTTTGAAAATGGTGTAACGTTTTTGTTCTTTGTCTCCATTCCCGTAAGTCTCCATTATTGCACACTTAAACAGAAACGGATCACGGGTACCAGATTGTAGTAGACGAAAATTAATTAAAACCAAAATTAAACTAATTTAAAGAAAACTAAAATAAACTAAATTAATCTAAATATATCTACAAAACCATAAAAAGCAAGTCCTCAACTCGGGTAATTCTCCAATCGCCTCAAACCGTATCCCCGGAAACGGCGCCAAAAACTTGATGTGCGAAAATGTATCTATGAAAATTACGACTCACAATTAAGCTTTAAATTAAAACGGAATATCCTAACTTAAGTTCACACAACCGGCAAGTGTACCGATCGTATGTAGTAAAAACTAAGGATGTCCGAGTATCGAACACAAAGACACGTGAGGTGGCTCAGATTACTAACCCTACTCAAGTCCTGCCTAAATAATATATTTGTTTAACTTATATATCTAAACTAACTTAACTTAACTAATGATGAAACTTAACGAAACTAACTGGAAACTTAACGATAATAAGAAAACGAATCACCTAGGTAAGATGACTTAACGGGTATAGGATGGCTCAGGTGCTAACAAGTGTTTGAAACCGACGTCTAAAGATGAACTAAGATAGATGTAATCAAGGCAACTGGGTCCCTACGGTCAGTTTTACCAGAAAACCCTAACAACGTCTATTTAGCTTTTAATTTACGGTTGTTTATTTACGTACCCTAATGATTTATTACTTGGTCCGTATCAAAATCAAAATCCTCACTAAGGCTCGAGCTAATTACAAACCTAGGAAGCGAGGGGTAATTCCATATTAAGGATAAAATAACTCAACTTACAAACTAACCTAGTCGATAGCTAGAAAACCGCACGTGGTCTCGCAACAGGTAACTAAATCAACTAAAGCAGAGAGATAAGATAACCCCTAAGGTTTTGGTCCAACTCAAAGAGGATGATCCTACAGACCTAAATGATTCAAGAAACATAAATCCTAATGGCACGCGTCTACCACAATCAATCAATACACTCAATATTAACCGAACTAGCAATTAACGACTACAGGAAACAAATTCATGCAGTAATCAACTACTCGGGGCTAATGTAACCTAAAATACATCTAAGGGCAGCAAGGTTCATGGAATAATTTAAAAAATTATGAACTTTACAATAACTAAACAATCAAACACGAAATCAGCACCCGAAAAGTGATAAATCAACCGTTAAACATCAAACCTAGGCGATTCAAACAAATTTAGGCAACCATATTGAATGAACAGTAGATAATAATTATTGTTAAGCTCAAATTATTCATTAAAAGCTTATTGGAACTTGTTTCAAAGTCTAAAACTCAAAAACGAACTCATAAACGTTAAAACAAGCAAAACCGACAACCGGTTGATGAAATAACGAACCGGCTGCTCCTCCTCCTTGGTATTTCGACTTGAACTGATGTGATGGCTGGAAAGATGATTAAAAATCGTTCATAGGGTATAAACCCTTTATATATATGTTTAAACACCTCTTTCCTAATATAAAATAGGTTAAAACAAGCCCATAAAGCCCGCTAGGAGACAAAATAGTCGTTTTTATGATTTCTGGCTGTTATTGGCAGCCTTGGACATGTTGGAATCCACCACATGCTGCTTGAATGGTATGACCTGGTCGCATAGCTCGGCCTTGTCATTTTCTGACGTTTTTCGACTTCAAGCTCGTTTATCTTCGTACGCGCGTACCGGCTTCATCCGAGCTCCGTTTTAGCTGATTCTTTCTTCATTTAACTCATTTTCTCGCTCCCTTCAACATGGGACCTATCACATACACAAACGTGTAAATTCACGCAAGAAGTATTGATAACGTTTAAGCACAAAATAACATAAAAACTATTTGGAAAACATGTGTGTTTTACATGACATCAAACAGCAACTAAATAAGAGAGTTTAGTGTTAGCCTGGAAATGGGCACATTGGCAAACAACGAACATGATGTCCGGACGACTGGCGGTGAGATATATCAGGGACCCGTTCATCGATCGATAGTACGTTTGATCTACGGGACTCCCTTCAGGATCATAGGACAGGAGAGGCCTTTCCGCAATAGGTGTGGTAGCACTCTTGGAGTCTTGAAATTAAAATTTGGCAAGCATATCTTCAACATACTTTCCTTGATGCAGCAAAATTCCCGTCGAACTCTGACGAACCGGCAACCCAATAAACGTTTTCATTTCTCCCAACGAGCTCATCTCAAACCTCTTCTTTGTTACTTCTTCAATTCATAAAACAACTCAGCACTGGTAGACCCAAAAATAATGTCATCCACATAAATCTGAACGATAATCAAATCTTTTTCGACGGTTTTAAGGAACGGAGTTTGATCAATGGTCCCTCTTTTATAACCATGACCCAGAAGTTGTGCCGTCAATGTAGCATACCACGCTTGAGGGGCTTGATTAAGACCGTACAGTGCTTTATCTAACTTATAGACATGAGTGGGATTCTTTGAGTCTTCAAACCCCGGTGGCTGGTCCACATTAATCTCTTCTTAGACTTCGCCATACAGAAACGTTGTTTTAATATCCATCTGATAAACTATAAAACCCATGAACGACGCATAAGCCAGAAAAATCCGAATGGCTTCAAGTCTAGCTACGGGAGCATAAAATTCAGTGTAATCCAAACCTTCAACCTGAAGAAAACCATGAACGACTAACCGTGCCTTGTTTCTAACAATAACCCCCATGTCATCTTGCTTGTTTTGGAAAACCCATCTCGTATCTAGTTCTTTTTTTCCCACCGGCAGCTCAACCAATCTCTATACCTTCAGCATAACAAACTGATTTAATTCTTCATGCATAGCATCCACCCAGCTTGGTTACTGAAGAGCCATTTCTACGGATTTAGGTTCAATCTGAGAAATAAAGCAAGAGAACAAGCAGTTGTTTATGTGTCCTGTTTGACTTCTGGTGGGCACGCCTGTCTCAAGAGGATCTATAACATTGTCAGTTGGATGATTTCGTTGGATTCTTGATGGAATCGATTGTTCGGCAAAAACACCGGTATAAGGTAAGTTTGATAGGTTCTCATCAGTCTCAGTGAGGGGATTCTTCCATCCCGAAGCCACTATACTATGTGAGTACGAGGTGCTGGAAACGTATATATATGGAATGATATCAGAAAACAAGGTACTCCCAAAAATTTGACAAATAGGACTCTGCCCCTCAACTATTGGAAACTTTTTTGGTGAGATTGGTGAGGACACAGTTTTAGTAACATCTTCTAATTGATTTACAGCCACAGGCGGAATGATATCGAGAGATTCTGTGAGATCATCATCCAGAACTGGAGATATATGAGAGACAACAGGTAAATCTTCTTTCTCAACATCTAAGGTGGCATCACCAGAAATTTCCGTGTCTATAACAGGAAGCACATTGAACGATTTGAAGAGTTTATTGTAGTCGAACAACCAGTCGAGACAAACACGGGCATCAGTCTCGTTTTCTTCCAACCAATGTACATCATATGATTTTAGAATTTGCTTGGTTGACTTATTGTAGACTCTGTAGGCAGTACGACCAGCATAACCAACGAATTAACAGTCATCAGCTTTGTCCCCAAATTTTGGTGTTGACTCAAGATACAGTAGAGTACACGGGCAACCAAATGCTTTGAAATGTGCAACTGTGGGCTTATGACCATACACAATCTCATATGGTGTTTTCATTTGAGATTTGTTGATTATCACCCGATTCTGAAGATAGTAGGTCGTACTAACCACATCTTCCCAGAAGAATAAAGGCAGTTTTGAGTCACACAACATGGTCCTTGCTTCTTCAATAAGAGTCGGGTTTCTTCTTTCAGCCACACCATTCTGTTGCGTTGTCCAAGCTGAACTGTATTGTCAAAGCACCACCTTTTCAGAACAAAAGTGATTCAATGAAGAATTCTTGCATTCCGTGCCACTATCGCAACGAATGCCCTTCAACTTAAAATTAAGTTGATTCTCAATAAGCACCACGAACCTCTTGATCAATTCTGCAGTTTCACTCTTATTTGACAAGAAAAACACCCAAGTGAAACGTGAGTAGTCATAAGTAATAACGACACAATAAGAGCTGCGAGAAAGACTTAAAACATGAACCGGACCGAAAAGGTCCATATGCAGTAATTGGAAAACTGATGAACTGGTATTAATCAATTTTGGCTTATGAGTTTTTCGACTGTGTTTACCCAAGGCACAAGCGACACACTTTTTAATAGTAACAAAATCTTTGACGAGTAATCCACGCACTAAATCATTTTTAGCAAGACGGTTCAAGTTTTTCACATTTGCATGACCAAGACGACGATGCCAAAGCATGGCATTATGTTCGGACCCTTTTGAAAACAAACAGGTTATTTCATCAGGAACATTTTTGTTCATGTCGATCAAATAAGTGTTATCTTTTCTTTGTGATCGAACAAGAATCCAGTCTTTTGGTAGGATGATACCAGGTTTTAAAATCAAACACTTTTTATTAGTGAAATGAGTTGAAAAAGCTTCATCACATATATGTGACACGCTTAACAAATTGTGTTTTAACTCAGGAAAAAAATTAACATTTTAAAAATTAACAAAATTAACATTAGTCCAGCCCTCACAGCCCTAAAGACTGGCTCAATGAGACGGGGACTTGGTACCACGCTTGGTGGGGAATGCCTACCCTCTGCCCACATATGTAAGGATCTAAACACAAATATAACTAACCCAATTGCCAGCATATACTAAAGTTTTAGGGATACATTATCCCATGAAAACTTTGGTTTTTGGGTAAATGACTCATTTAAAGAGTTTTATAGATATGAGCGTATTCACCTTTGTTTTGATCAGCACTTTCACTACTTTTGTTTTGATGTTACCTCGGACCTATAGTACGAGAATAAACAAGTATAAAAACTAGATCAACGATCTAGCTTTAGACCTTTATTCTATTTGCATAATCATTACCTTGATAATTATTTCTGTATACATGGACCTTTAGTCCAAAACATTTATTTATAAAATATTACGTGTCTTCTTCATAAAGAAACGTATATACTAAGTTTCTTCTTTGTTAAGATACATTATAAAATCTTTATAAAGAAATAATATTTTATCTATGCCCTTGTCTTATAAAACTATATTTCACCTTTGATCTTATCAAGGTATAGACTATACCCCCGACTAGGGTCTAAGCCATATATAATAAAATAATCGGGCAAACCCCCTACCTTGTATGGATAGCTTATGTGAAATGCCTATGCTTAGCATGGGCATCACTTTTACTTCTCGGTGGGTAATCAAGAATACAAACAAACAATGCTTCAACACTTGCACGTACTTTGAGAAACGAATCGTCGTAACGTTAGGATCAAGGAACGATTATCGAGACAAATGATTTGTGAACTTGATATGGGATACACAAAGCAGAGCCCGAAACCCCTATTTATAGAGTTGAAATTGTGATCCAAAGCGATAGGCGATGGGTCGAAAAAGGGATCCATCGCATATCGCTATGGAACGTTAGTTCGGCCATCACGTATCGCGACACCACCCACTAGGTTTGATTGGTCACCTAGTAGACCTGCCACGTATTGCCACGTGGCTGGCCACGTGTCATGATTACTTCACATGGTCATCGCATATTTTGAAGACCCAAAAGGATAGTCGATCGCATATCGCGACACCGCCCATCCTAAGGCACTGTGATGTACCCATCGCGTATCACGATGGGTAATTCCTTTGATATATCATGTATTGTGACGGGTCTTGAAATCAAGAATTTTCATTTTAGTCCTTTAACTTTCATATCTTGTCATTTCCTAGTCACGCTTCCACTTTCCAAAAACAATAAGGCGGCTTTCAAGCGGCTTGCGGCGATGCGAGTGTACGAAGGTCAAAGTGCGTCACATTGCGCCCAACCCCCTTCGTCGTCGCCTTCGCCATCATCATCATCCTTGCCCAAGCCCGTGCCCGTGCGCGTCGGGTGCTCTGCACCTTCCTCTAAGACCACTTGGTGCATGCTAAGCCTAAAAGAATATTACTATGGAAACTCCATCTCTTAAAAAGAGCTTCCAAATTTATCCCACTTTCCATGTGAGATGGAATTTATTTTCCTTATTTACACCCATGGAAAGGAATTTAATTTTCTTTCTTCTTTCCACGTGGGATGAAATCCTTTCCCCCATTTGTTTAATATGAATTTTTCTAACTTAATATAATCAATATAAATTACTGCTTTACCATATTTATTATCAAATTATTTTTGCGTCTATTACAGCATTAATGTCTAATGCTAGGTCTTGTGGGTTTAATATGTCATATTTGTATAGTTCAAGGGCTGAAAACGTCAATCTTAGAAACATGTTAAGGCTGTATAAGTCTACACTAGCGTATAAGAGTTATACGTGGTGTATAAGTCTTATACGTCTGGGAAACTTATACGAGTCATAAGGAATGTGTATAAATAGGTTGATCATGTCATTTTTGTGAGAATTCTTGCACATTTGAAATCATTTGCACTTACAAGTTATATGAATATGAGTGAGTGTTTATGTATGTTGCTATGTGTTTATCTCTTTGTTTAGTGTTTCCGCCATTGAACATAGTATAGTAAACATAACATGTTACGATCCGTTTCATATCGTTCTAACACATATATGATGACGTATTATGATCCGGTTCATGGACTTTCAAGTGGTATTAAAGCTTAATGACTTATCAGGGTTCACTATTTTGAGCAGGAGTTTAAATATTTACCGAAGTAAATACCCAGATGATAAACCGCATAAAGACCTCAATGGCTCCAGAAACCTAGTGCATCCCATCAATACATGATTTAAGGCCATAAAACCATACACCTTTGAAATGTAGACCGTGTACTAGACGCTTAAAACACTTTATTAACACTTTATTTTTGGTGATCTACTGAAACATAAGGCTTGAGTATGACCAGTTATTAATTGTCTGCCTCATTTTACCGGTACTTGGAACAAGATGATCAATGTACTACCATTTTCCTTTTATGCTTCAAAACTCATTTTGAGAAGCAATTTCTGTTGTTGTTGTTGTTGTGTTTTTACACATTTTTCAATGTTTTTGGCTTTTATACTTTTCAAATGTTTTTTTTTTCAGAATTTTTCTATGTTTTTATTTTCAAACAATTTCTCCCCCTAAAATCAAAAACCATTTAAAGAAAATATTTACAAAGAAATTTAACCTGGTAAACCGTTACTCAAATATCGGAATCCATAACCTCGGTATCACTCACCTTCCCAGCGCCATGTTCTTAATACCCATTAAACCCCAACAAATACAAAAATTTGTTTTTATCGAAAGCTTCAGTAAAAAGATCAGCTTGTTGTTCGTCCTTGAAAATTTTGTGTATGATAATCAACTTCTTCTTGTAACAGTCACGGATGAAGTGATACTGTATGTCAATATGTTTAGTTTTTGAGTGACTTACCGGGTTCTTAGTTATGGATATAGCAGCAGTATTATCTACAAAAATAAGATTAGTAAGAAATTTCAAACCGTAGTCGCGCATTTTTTGTTGTATCAACAAAACCTGGGAACAACATCTAGATGCAGTTACATACTCGGCTTCACAAGTGGATAGTGAAACAATCGTCTACTTCTTACACTGCCATGTCACCAACCTGCTACCAAAGAATTGACAGCCGGTAGTGGTAGATTTTGCGTTCAGCTTGCAGCTTCCATAGTCAGAATCAGAAAACGCTCCCGGCTCAAATACATCGTCTCGAGGATACCAAAGACCGACCCTGGACACCCCTTAAGATACCGTAGTATCCACTTCACCAACGTTAGGTGAGAGACCCTTAGACTGGTTTGATATGGGGCACACAAACACGTCGGATACATGATGTCTGGCCTTAAAAACAGTGAGGTACATGAGGGAACCAATCATAAAACAGTAGAGAGTTTCATCAACCTTCTCCCCAGTGGGATCAGGATCAATTCGATGATTTAGCCGGATATGAGTGTTGATCGGCGAAAAGTCAGCCATATTGAACTTTTCATGGATATCCTTGGCATACTTCGTCTGATGAATGAAGATACCATCAGAAAGTTGTTCGACTTGCAAACCCATGAAAAACGTCAATTATCCCATAGAACTCATTTCAAACTTCGACTTCATAACATCCTTAAATTATTTGAACATAACATCGTTTGCTGACCCAAAGATGAAATCGTCCACGTAGACCTGGACTATCAGCAAATGATCATCTAATTCCTTCGTGAAGAGTGTACAATCGAAGGTGCCACGAATAAAGCTATTATCTAACAAGTGTTGAGACAATGTGTCATACCAAGTTCCCGGGGCTTGATCTAGACCATAAAGAGCTTTGTCAAGCAAGTACACCTTGTCTTTGTGAAGAGGATCGACGAACCCCTGTGGTTGTCCTACATAGACTTCTTCACCCAATTGTTTTGTTATGGAAAGCAGACTTAACATCCAACTGATAAACCCTGAATCCTTTCCAAAATGCAAAGGCTGAGAAAATTCTGATAGCTTCAAGTCTATCAGTGGGAGCATAGACTTCATTGTAATCGATTCCTTCCCTTTGATTGAAACCAAGAACCACTAATCGATCTTTGTTTATGAAAATTATACCGTTTATTATCCCTTTTGCACTTGAAAACCGACTTGGTATTAATGCATCGTTTGTTATCAGGTAGATCAACATGTTTGCATACCCTAAGCTTTTCAAATTGCAATAATTCTTCTTGCATCACATTGAACCAACTTTCTTAAGTCAACTCTTGTTTATATGTCTTCGGTTAAATTTGTGAAATGAAACATTTGAATGAGAACCGGTTTTGAAGTGGAGCAACTTGAGTATAATAGCAACTGAGACTTTGATCAAGTTGACTTCTACTGCGTACTCTAGTATTAAATCCCCAATAATATTCTCTTATGGATGATATGACAGAGTACGAGGAATGACTTCATCCGTAACCACTACATCAGTTTGGAGATTTGTGACATTCTCATCAAAAACCACTTCATCAGATAGCACATGATCAGAAGTAGGTGTTGCTTGAATCAAAGACTCAATCACATCATTGTGATCTTCACCATCATCGTCAAAGGAAGGTGTAGTAGGCGTATCATCAACATTGTCATCAACATCAGGTACCAGATCCTCATTAAAGATTGGAATATCTTTTATAGCATTGTCTTCATGACATCCATCACCTAAATGTTGTTGAAATAACAGTGCGGCCATCTCGTCAGTGATTTCCTCTTCAGGAAATGAGAAACAACTCTACAAGCTGTCATAGTCAAACATCCATGAATCTCCCTTTTTTGAATATGATTAGCATATCTTTGACAATCAATATGTTGCACTTGAACAATCTGGTTGATGCTAGGTAAGAATACACGTCGTAAAGGACTAGAATAACCAACAAAAAAACCCTCCACAGACTTAGCACCAAATTTTCCATTAGGATCAAGAGTAGTACATTTAGATCCAAACAGTTCAAGCCACTTCAAGTTAGGCTTTCGACGATTAAGCAGCTCGAATAGGTTTTGCTAAACTTCTTTACCGTAAGAAAGCGGTTGAGAGTGTAACAAGCCGAGGTGACAACTTCTGCCCAAAAGCTAAAAGGTAGTTACGAATAAACCAACATAGCCCTAGCTGTTTCAATCAAAGTTCAATTCTTTCGTTCAGTGACCCCATTTTGTTGTGGCGTGTAGGGAGCACTAAACTCATGAAGAATACCACGCTCATCACAATGTTGAAGCACTCAGTTGTTCCTGAACTCGGTACCATTGTCGCTTCGAATTTTTCGGATTGGTTGATTATATAACATCTCAAACTTCATGAATAGAATCATCAAGTTGTTGAAGGTCTCATCTTTTGATTCAAGAAACATCACCCAAGAGAATCTTGAGTAATCATCAGTGACCACCAAAAAATAAAGTTCCCCGGTGATACTTTTGACGTTTACAGGACAAAACAAATCCATACGCACCCTCTCAAAAGGTAAGTTGATTGAATTGAGAGACTTCGTCGGGTGCGACTTCTTCTTTTGTTTACCCTTCTTACAACTCAAGCAATCAATACTATAATGAAAAACCTTGACGTTTAACCCTTCAACCAGTTGGTTGTGAACAAGATAGTTCATCTTGCGAATATTGATGTGACACATTCGATGATGCCATAACACCGACTCCTTTTCAGACGCCTTGGTGACAAAACACTGTACAGTACCTTGAGTCGATGAAGCAACACTCATGTTGAGCACATAAAGATTATTTTCCCTTGCTGCCTTCATTAATATCCATTCCTCTGGAATCTTATACCCAGGCTTAAGAATCATACAATCTTGACTTGTAAAGTGTGTTGAAAAGCCTTTGTCACAAATTAAATAGATACTTAGCAAATTATTCTCAAGCTTCGTGATGTAATTCACATTCTCTAACATTACTTTCCCGTTCGATAAAGTACCCTCACCAACAATTTATCCACCTTGATTTCCTGCAAAAACCACATATCCTCCTCGAATAGATTTAACATCTTTACAAAACGAAGAGTTCCTGTCATATGTCTAGAGGCTCCACTATCCATTATCCAACGCGAGTCATTGGATCTTAAAAGCCCCTACAAAAATAAGCAGTTAGTAAAACAAGGAAACCCAAGCCTTCTTGGTCTTGGGTTGTTTCATTTTGTCATTTAAAACATCCTCTAAGTCATCATAACCATAATCAGATAATGAATCATTAGAAGAACATGAACTCGATAAAACAGACTTAACAACTTGTTCAACAATTGGTTCAACAACTTCTTCAACAATTGAATTAACAAGTTTATTAGAAGACTCAGATTTTAAAGGTTCAACTCCTTTCTCAATCTTACAAGATTCAACTTCATTTTCAGTGGTTGAATTAACATGTTTATCTTCAATTTTAGCCTTAACCACCCTGTTCTATCCAACAGAACTTGTTTTCTTGCAAAAACATAATTTTTCTTACCTTTTGAAGATTCACATACTTCAAAAATCTTTTTGACAAGTTCCTTATCTACACCCCTTTTTAAAATCTTGATGGGTGGAGATGTAGATTTTACCAAAGGAACTTTCACATGTGGTTTTTTGTTCACCACATGTTTTCTTTCTTGAGTGAATATCTTAGGACATTAATAAAATAAATGTCCCTATTCATTATAAGAGAACCATTCCTTCTATCAACAAACTTATTAACAGGATGAACATGATTCTCTTCCCTTTCCCTTTCATTTTTCAATCTGTAAAACTCATCGTTAGATTGTCTACTAAAGATGGCCTCTTTATGTTCTTCGAAGGTCTCACCTTTAACACACACGATATTTTGAGAAACATTAGTGGCTTTTACAGATTCATTGATACCCTCTTTGTAACCAATACCCTTTCTCTTGTAATAAAAACTGGTTTTAGCAAATTTTGAATTTTGATTTCTAGTTTTCACATTAGATAGAGTTTCAGCTTTGGTTTTAGCAAATTGATTACCTTTTTTATGAGTTTCACTTGGATTATCAGTTTTAACACTTTCTTGAGGTTTACCTTTTGTTCCAGACAACACGGATTCAGCAGCTTGTCTTCCAACCTCACTCTCACATTCAAAAATGTGCGGAGAATTTCCAGTTTTCCCATCACATGACAAAGATGATGAAATATCATGTTGTGATAAGTTAGGCACCACATTCAACACCTTAAGAAAACCCTCAGGTTCTTTTGGACCATAAGAACTCCAAACCGGTAGCGAAACAACATGATACTTCGGTATCTCTTTTGGAATAATGTGATCTAGGACATATGATGTTGGGCCTATATTAGTTTGGTTTGTACTTTGGTTTTGGGTTTGTGTGTATTACGTTTAGGCTCGTATTTAAACCGAGATCTAAATGATCTCGGTGGGCTTTTGGGCTTATATTGGCTAGGGTGTAATATATATATATATATATATTTTTATATATATATACATATACATATACATATACATGCATTGTATCTAGGTTTAAGGTTGGCCGTTCATAGCGTTGTTGAACGAGTTGTTTGTGTAAGAAAGTGCTTAAGCACCAGACGAAATATACGTGTGTTTTGAAGCACTCCTTGTGGGTTCTTTACGTGTATTAATGTTTTCTATTGAATCATCTCTTGTTAATTTCTCCATAACAACGAGATCATTGATATCACATTGAAATATCCGTTCCAAGGACTTATAATTGGTATCAGAGCCTATTGGCCTATTCTAGGCTCGGTTGTGATATCATAGATTCAAGATTTTTGGTATGCTTGATCATCTTGGTGGTTGTGGTAATTGATTTTCCGGTGACATATTCATCGAGGTGGAAGGAGTTTTTCTTGGATAAAGATTGAGTTGATTTTGGTAAAAATTCAAATCCCACAAGTTTTTGGATTTAGTTTGTTGCGAAATTTACTTGATCAAAGCTGCTTGGAGGTTCTGTGCTTTGTTTGGTCGTTCTTGAGCAAAATAAGGAGTTCTCAGGCAAATTTGATCATTTTCGGTCAAATATCTTGTGTTCTCAGGAAGATTTGGGAAGATCTGGGAGTTCTCGACTTGTTTTCATAGTTCTTGGTCAACTTTTGGGGTTCTCGGTCAGATTTGAGTATTCTCTGTTAACTTTGGCTATTCTCAGTCAATGCTTGTTCTCGGTCAACCATTGTTCTCTACAGCCATAGTTCTCGATCAACCATTGTTTTTGGCCTGGACTGTATACTTGGGCCTTGTCAGATTTGGGCCTTAGGATAATTAAGAAATCTGTTGGACTTTGTTACTGGATCAATTTTCATTTGTATTTATAATGGAACAAATAACTAATGGGTCAACTAATGCTACACTGCATTAAGAATTGGACTCCATAATGGGAACTACTACTCGTATACCTCGTCTATTTTCTCATGAGGGGTTTAGCGAGTGGAAGTTCAAGTTTGAAAATTACGTTAAAATGAAAGATGCCAAGGTTTGGAGAAGTATTGTTAGAGGTCCTCAAGTTATCACGTACCAACGTGAAAACTCTGAGGAAGTTGCTGTGAAACCTATTGAGTTGTACGATGATGCTGATTTTGAAAAGGTTGAAGAGGATGAAAATGCACTTTCCACTTTAACCATGGCACTCTCACCTGAGATTGCCTTGGGATTTAGAGAACTACAGTTTGCTAAGGCACTATGGGAAGACCTGATTGAAGTATATAAGGGTAATGAGGACATGAGAAAAAGTCGTCAAGATCTCTTGCGACAGAAGTTCAACATGTTCAATCACGTCCTGGGAGAGTCGTTGGAAACTCAGCTACACATGTTCATAAACCTGGTGACTGAGATGAGTTCTGCAAATATCAATCTGTCAGCCGCTGAAACAAATAATAAAGTAGTGAATTCTCCTAGAATGGTCAGATGGCAGCCCTCCGTATAAATAATCAGACTTCCAACTTTGCTCGTGTTGAAAGTGTTGAAGAAGAGAATGCAGCCAAGCAACAAGTTAAGGAGATTCAATTTGCTTTCATGGCCTTCACTCCTTCCAGTTCATCCGAGGTAAGTTCTCAATTATGTTCTCAAGCTTGTATTAATAAAGTAAATCTATACAAATCTCATAATAGTAACTTGCTTAGAGAGATAGAGGAATAAAATCTGAGAATTTTAATCTTAAGGAGAATGAGAAAGCTTTTAAAGATAAAATTGAAGCATAGAAAAAGGATTTTTCTAAACTTCAATCTGATATTAGTATAAAATGTTGTCATCACCTTGATGCCAAACAGAAAATTGCTAAGTTAACTGCTGAACTGGAAGCCTCTAAGCTAGAACTTGTAAATTTAACTAATAAATTTGAAAGAGCTGAACATGATTTTAAGAAATTCGAAGGCTCCAGTATTGTGGTTAACTGCATGATTGAAAGTCAATTATGGTGGAAAGAGAATGTCGGTGAAGGCATATGGTACAATACGTACCTCCTCCATATAATGGCAATTATACTGCACTTCCTGTTACCAAATAACAGGAAGAAAAATTTCAAAACATGAAGTACGGTAAACTGGCTGAAAATCGCAAAGGCGATCTTGACTCAGTCACTGACTCAGTGGAATCCACTGAATCAACCTCAGGGGTAAATGATACTAATGTGTTTGCCTAATGTGCAGATAAAGGAATCGTTGAGGATTTGGCTGTTGAGGATGATGAATTTTATCTTTCGAATAATAAAGACATTAAATATGATGTTTCTTTAAATTTGCATGTGTTGAATTCTATTACCTCAACTATTTTAGTGGGCTCTGTTTTTAAGATCAAACACATTTGTGTGGTTGATTCCTTTAAAAAATTGAAATATGGTGGTGTGTCTTTGAATAAATTTGATAAAAATAATAATCATCATAAATATATATCATCAAAGTTTGTTAAAGAAGGAAGTTAAAATGATCAAAAATGTTATAAACCAAGCACTAAACGTCAAGTGAAGCAAACTAGCTCACATAACAGGCCCAGACAAGGAGTTGATCACAATGAATTCCACATTAAACATCAAACATGTTTTAATTGTGCACACCGTTTTAATTGTGCACTCCTGGTCATATTGCTAGAAATTGTCCACACCGTTTATATGTCCCATATTATGGATGTTGTCATAGGAATATGTCTCGTAATACCTATTAAAGAAAGTCAAGGTGTGATAAGGCAAATCTCTTTGACGGTGACTGGACGAGAAACAAAGTTGGTGGGCTTCGTCCTCATCAGACCAAGCCTAACATGTTTCGGAAAGGTGGTAGTACCTATGTTTCAGTCTCCAAAACCAAACTGGTTTCTGGACTGAAACAAGTTAGGAAGACAAAGTCATCGATGTCTCCCACTCGCAAACCAGAGACTAAGACATCCATTCATACAAACAACAGTAAATCTTCTAAAACAAGATATGAATGGTTGCCTAAATATATGGTGATTAAGCTATCAAAGTTTATATTAAATAACCGAGAAGACATGTCATGACAACTCGTGACAAGTATAGATGACTCAGGTTCACCCAGTGTTACTATGGACTGGGTGCCAAAGACTAACGGATCTCGCATATCGTGCAGGAACGAAGATGGAGCAATATCATCAGACCTTGGTATGTTGATAGTGGTTGTTCCAGGCACATGACAGGAGACATCTCCCAACTACACGGAATTCAAATCTTTAATGGTGTGTATGTTTCCTTTAAGGAAGGAGAGAAAGGGAAGATTACTCAAAAGGGTACTGTAAGTAATGGTGTTCTAAAGTTTGAAAATGTTAATTTTGTTCATGAGTTGAAACACAGTCTGCTGAGCGTCTCTCAAATATGTGACAGAGGTTTTTCAACCCATTTTACTAACAAAGAGTGTTTGATTTTAAAACCTTGTATCATCATACCAGAGGATTGGGTTCTGGTTAGATCACAAAGAAAAGATAATGCTTATATGATCGACATGAAAAAAAATGTTCCTGATGAAATAAACTGCTAGTTTTCAAAAGTGTCAGAACATAATACCATTCTTTGACATTGTCGTCTTTGTCATGCAAACAATAAAAATTTAAATCGTCTTGCTAAAAACAACATGGTGCGCGGTTTACCCGTCAAAGATTTTGTTACTATTGAAATATGTGTGGCTTGTGCTTTGGTTAAACACAATCTTAAATCTCATAAACCAAAACTTGTTAAAACCATTTCATCAGTCTTTCAATTACTGCATATGGATATGTTCGATCACGATCATGTTTTGAGTCTTTCTCACAGATCTTATTGTCTTGTTCTTACTGATGATTACTAACGTTTCACTTGGGTGTTTTTCTTGTCAAATAAGAGTGAAACTGCATAATTGATTAAATGCTTCGTGGTGATTATGGAGAATCATCTCAACTTAAAGCTGAAGAGTATTCGATGTGACAATGGCACGAAATTCAAGAATCCTACAGTAAATTACTTATGTGCTGAAAATGGGGTGCTTCAACAATACAATTCGGCTTGGACACCGCAAAAAAATTGGTGTTGCTGAATGGAGGAACAGAACTCTTATTGAGGCGACAAGAACTATGTTGTGTGTTTCAAAGCTGCCATTGTTCTTCTGGGCAGAGGCTGTTAACACGGCATGTTATGTTCAAAATAGAGTGTTGATCAACAAGTCTCAAATGAAGACTCCATATGAGATTGTCTATGGTCACAAGCCCACAGTTGCACACTTTCGGGCATTTGGCTGTCCATGTACTCTGTTGAATCTTGAATCGACTCCAAAGTTTGGGGCCAAAGCTGATGATTGTTACTTTGTTAGATATGTTGATCGTACAACCTATAGAGTCTACAACAAGTCAATTATGCATATAGTGGAATCGTATGATGTGCATTGGCTGGAAGAGAACAAGACTGATGCTCGTGTTGGACCCAACTAGCTGTTCGATTATAATGAACTCTTTAAGCCCTATAATGTGTTTCAAGTTGTCGATACAGAAATTTCGGGTGCTGATAGGTTAAATTCTGTTGATGAGGAAGAAGATTTACTTGCTGCTTCTTACATATCTCCAGTTCTGGGTGTTGACCCCTCATAATCACTGGATACCACTCAGCCATTGTAAGACAATCAACAAGAAAAGGGTACCGAAATTGTGTCTTCACCAACACCAGTGGTAAATGCTTCAGTTGTTCAGGGGGGGAGTCCGATCCGTCAAATATTTGGAAGCACTTTATTCTTAGATGTCATACCAAATGAATACATCGCCAGTCCTCGTACTCACACAGTACGGCGACATTTGGAAGGAAAAACTCTCTCACTGAAATACTTGAAGACCTATCAAACTTACCTTCCACTAGTTCTGTTCCTGGGCATTCAATTCCATCAAGAATTTAACGAGATCATCCAACTGACAATGTCATAGGCCCTCTTGAAATAGGTGTGACCACCAGAAGGCAGACCGGACACATCAACAGTTGTTTGTTCTCTTGTTTCATCTCTCAAATAGAGCCCATGTCAGTTGAAATGGCACTACAAGAACCAAGCCGGGTGGATGCTATGCATGAGGAATTAAATCAGTTTGTTAACCTCAATGTTTGGAGATTGGTCGAGCTGCCAGTTAAAAAGAAAGCGTTAGATACAAGATGGGTTTTTCGCAACAAGCAAGATGATACCAGGGGGGGGTTATAGTTCGAAATAAAGCACGGCTCGTCGTTGATGGTATTCGTTAGGTTGAAGGCCTAGACTACACTGAAGTGTATGCTCCCGTGGCTAGACTTGAGACCATTCGGATTTTCCTTGCATATGCTTCCTACATGGGATTTACAGTTGATGTGTTGCAAAACACATAGCATTTTTATCCCGTTTTTGGGTTGTTTTGAGCGTAAAACGTTAACGAATTAAAATTTATCTTGTATGAAATTACATGTTTGTGTATGTTATAGGTCCCATGTTGAAGAGAGCGAGAAAACGACTCAAATGGAAAAAGAATCAGCAAAAACGGAGCTCGGATGAAGCCGGTACGCAAAAACGAAGATAAACGAGCTGAAAGTCGAAAAACGTCAGAAAATGTCATGTTCGAGCTACGCGACCAGGTCATACCATTCAAGAAGCATGTGGTAGATTCCAACATGTCCCAAGGCGGCCAAGAATGTTCAAGAATCAGCTACAACGTCTATTTTGTCTTCTAGTGGGCTTGTTTTAACCTATTTTATATTAGGAAGGAGGTGATTAAACATATATATAAACCCTATAATCGTATGAACGATTTTATTCAAGTTTCCAGCCATCCCACACCTGATCTAGAGGAGAAACCAAGGAGGACAAGCTTACGGTTACATCTTTTATCCTTCGGTTGTCGGTTTTGACTATTTTAACGTTTGTGAGTTCGTTTTTGGTTTTTAAGCATTCAAACCTTTTGTAATCAAATTTAAATGAGCATGTTTATCATTTATATCTATTTTATCTGCTGTTCATTTATTATAATTGGCTAAACTTGTTAGTTCTACCTAGGTTAGATGTTTATTGTTAGGTTTTAATGAGTAATATGGATTGTTGATTATCATGGCTTGAATTGTTAATGAAAAGTTTGATTCAACATTGAATTAGTTTGTATTTAGTGGCTGTGAATTTATTAGTTATACTCATATACCTCTTGCTTTGATTAATTGAATAGGTTTTGATTGATTTTAGTTTGTTTGAACTCTTTACTTTGTGTCTAGAGATTGTTTGCGGGGTGATCAACCGTAGGGTTTAAGTGGGTATATTAATTGATTAGATTCAGTGGGTGAACACCTTCTTAGAGACCGAGAGGTGATAGGAAGTAAACTCGTCTCATAGCTTTTGCTTGTTAGAATTAGGATCGCGCGAGAGCGGGTTCGGTTCTTCTCGGGTTTGGGTTTTTGAGCGATTGGTTGGTCTAGTTTAAGTTAAACTAAATTGTTCCTCTATCCTTGGTTGCGTAGTATTCGTCTCCACTAGGGTAGTGTGTCGGTGAGACCGAGAGGAAGTCGACATTAGAGCACTTTAACAATTCGTATCCCAGTTTGTTCTTAAAATCAACTAAGTGTAAGTTAGAGTTTGTTAGTGAGACTGAGAGGTGATCTAGCTTTCTTGAGTGAACCTTAGTTGAGTCAACCTTAGGAACCGCTGTCGTGAGAGTCTTCAATCCATTACCTTATTATACCTTCAATATGATTCTTACCTAGGTGGACGTTTTCTCCGATTGCAAGTAAGTTTCCAAGTTTTGTTAAGAGTTAAGTTAAGTTAGGTTAAGTCTAGCTAATTAATTTAGTTAAAGTAAGTTAGGTTAAGTAGTTAATTGTTAAAAATCATTTAAATATTCTTAGGTGAGTCTTGGTTAGGGTTAAGTATCATAAACATTTTCACGTGTCCTTGTGTTCGATACTCGGACTTCCTTAGGTCTATACTATTAGTGATCGGTACACTTGTCAGTTTTGTGTGGTTTCTTTAGGAGTCTTGTTTTATAAATTTAAAGCTTAGTTGTGAGTTACTTAGAAAGAGAATTCATTAGACACACATCAAGTTTTTGGCTCCGTTGCCGGGGACACGATTAGAGGCATATTGAGAACGACCCGAGTTGGGATTTACCTATTGTATTTTCGTATATTTAGATTAGATTAGTTATTTTAATTAGTTTAATTTTATTTTTAGTATTTTATTCTATTTTTATTTGGTGCCCGTGATCCTTTTCTTTTGAGTGTTCTTTAGAGGAAATATGTTCGGACGACACGTTGGAATGCCATGGTGCAAAGTGTGTGGCATGATGCTTATGAGCGAAGGAGGATAGAAGTCGAGGCACGGAAAGCTCCATGGGAATTACTTGTGGCAAAGCCTCCTCCATACCAATTTGCATATGATCAAATGGGGAACTTCTTAGGGTATAAAGACTTATCGGGAAATATATTAGAGCCAACCCCAGAATTGGAATCAATAATGGACGATGTATTGTTCGCCATTAGAAATGATTTGGAATATATTCCACCTTTGAATCTACCTTTGTTTGAAACCATGAGTGAGATTGAAGATACCGGAATGGAGGAGCATAGAGTAGAGGAGTATGTTCCCTCTTGTGAGGAAGAATTTAAGGATGAGTTTGGTGAATGATGGACTTTGCCACTACGGATGAAGGAAAGTTTGACCCACTTGGTGATCTAAAGCTGCTTGAAGATTTAATATATAACGAGCCAAGTGTGGGGATCGAGAAGGAGCTTTGTAAGGAGAGCCATGAAGTAGTTAGTAATTTGGTCCTTCCGACGCTTCACCTCGATTGTGAAAAACCAAAACACGAACCGTACTCAATCCCCATTCGGGACGTGTTAAGGTCTAAAAGTTTGGCTAAAAGAACTAGAAGGAGGATTTCTGGGCGAAGAAATCGTAGTGTGATGAAGAGATTGACTTCCCCGTTTCACTTCATTGAACCATTTTTGGGGGAATTCAAGAGTTGGTGGGCCGAGTTTAATTCATATGGTCGGGCCAATGAGAGTTGTGCAATTGGTTTCTTCCCGACCAATTGTAAGAGGAGAGTATTTAGGAGCATCGATGGGAAGAGGATAATGGAGAAGCCTCCTGATTGAGGTTTCGGGAGCGAGTCCGGCTGAAGACTATTCAATAAACTTAGCGCTTCCCGGGAGGCAACCCGGTAATATCTTTCCTTATTATTTTATTTTCATTTTAATTTATATTTCCGAGTTTTGCCTGGTGTTTCTTCTTTTACTTGCAGGTTATTCCTAGGTTGGTTGATGACTGTTGATGAGCTGGAGTTTTAAACAAGTGTGGGGATGCAATATGCTTAAGGATTGTCGCTTTCGTTCGTTAGTGATAGCTTGATAGAGAGCACTGGAGTTTTAAGCTTGCGTTCGAATAGGATGGCGAGGAACATGATTCACCGCACACTTGCAGATCACATATACCAGGGGAGTTTGCTCCACTTTATTTTTCTTTATGTTTAGTTTTGTCTTTTCCTTGTCTCACATTGAGGGCAATGTGAAATTTAAGTGTGGGGATGGGGAACTGACGTTTTCATTTAAGAAAAATAAAAGAATATTGAAAATCTTGAGAGTTAATATTTAAAGTAAAAAATTTAAAGAAAAATGTCCCTTGAAAATTGTTTATCTTCTACGTTATGCAGGAAATGATATTATTACCGTTGTGTTAACGAACTCTTGGAACTTTTGAAAAATATATAATATAATATAAAAGAAGGGATGGTTTGCATATCTGATTTGGGATGTGTCGGTAGGCCCAACTAGTTTTGATAGTCCTCTTTAGCAGTTTTTATATATATAATAATCTGAAAAACGGTGAAACCGAATTTCGATGCTTAGGGAGGATTACAATAATCTGAAAACTTTGAGATGGTTATACTTAGATGCACTCAAAAACAGCACACACCACATGTCCATCTTTCTACGTGCTTAGAAATAGTTATATATTTTAGGGTGATATAAAAGATTGAAAAAAAAAGAAAAAAAAAGAAGAAAAAAGAGAAAAAAAAAAGAAAAGAAAAAAAAGTATGTATTGAAAGTTATGTTTGTGTATTCTCAAAAGTTGTTCAAGAAAAGCAAAATGCTTGTGAAGAAAGTCATGCATTGCAAAATGCCAAAGAAGCATTCTTTAAAGTTAGTAAAAGAGGCCAAAGATGCACATACTAGACGGGACTTAGAGTTTACGTGTTACCTTGGGGATGGTGACTCTGAGGATACACTATTGGGGCTCGAAGGTTCTTAGTCAATAAATAAAAATTAGGAATTTATAGGACAAAGTCCAATAATATTTAGGAATAGCTCGTACGACCTCCACATGACCATTCATCTATCAAAATTTCACCGAGTGCATCTAATTAGTACTATCAACGAGTCCTAGGCTTATGGTGATTTGTCGAACCAGTTTGCTTCGACTCTAGTTTTTCTAGCTCTCGTTGTCTGAGATGGGGTAGGTGTAGCCTTAACTTTTGGACTTAAAAAGTTTAATGCAAAAGGGGGGCTTGATTAGCTGGTGGCTGGGTTTAAGTGGACAACAATATCGGCAATCGCGGTCAATATGTCGAGTTGTTTCTTGTGCTTTAGTAATGTTAAATAATCTAGGAGTTTGTTGTTTTTCACTTGGTTATGATCCTGTGTAGATTTCTTTTTCAGGGACGAAAAAGGTTCAAGTGTGGGGATATTTGATGTGTTGCAAAACACATAGCGTTTTTATCCCGTTTTTGGGTTGTTTTGTGCGTAAAACGTTAACGAATATAAATTTATCTTGTATGAAATTACATGTTTGTGTATTTTATAGGTCCCATGTTGAAGAGAGCGAGAAAACGACTCAAATGGAAAAAGAATCAGCTAAAACGGAGCTCGGATGAAGCCGGTACGCAAAAACGAAGATAAACGAGCTGAAAGTCGAAAAACGTCAGAAAATGTCATGTTCGAGCTACGCTGTAACATCCTAAAATTTTAATGTTGAATAAAGAAAGTTATGTTTAGTGATTTCGCGTTATTGATTATTTAATATCGAGTAAGGAACGGATCATGGACATAGATTAATTGAGATGGGTTAAATGAGAATGGGCCTTAGGTCCATGGGCTTAAGGGATATAAATATCCCCTAAACCCTAAAACATCACTCATTCCATCTTATTCTCTAATACTCCAAAACACACCCACACCACACACACCGCCAGCGGCCGAGGGAGAGGAACGAGCGTGATCCGAGAGAGAGTGAGCGATTAGTTATGATTAAACAAGTTAAACGAGATCCAAACAAGCACAAAAAGGTATGATTCTTGATCTTTGAAGTTTAAAGATCCAAGCATTATAGTGTTTATACGACCGAAAACGGTTGGGGAGCGTAGTGGGTGATGTCGAACCATAACAAGGGTGTTAAAATCGCAAAAAATGCTTGATAGAAACCAAACAGCGGCTGAACTGGGCAACTTCGCCTTCAAAGCGATAACTTCGCCTTCAAAGCGATAACTTCGCCTGAGGCCAAGTTCGCCTAATTGATAACTTCGCTTACGGCCAAGTTCGCCTAAGTGATAACTTCGCTTACGGCCAAGTTCGCCTAACTGGTAACTTCGCCTGAGGCCAAGTTCGCCTAATTGATAACTTCGCTTACGGCCAAGTTCGCCTAACTGGTAACTTCGCCTGAGGCCAAGTTCGCCTAATTGATAACTTCGCTTACGGCCAAGTTCACCTAACTGATAACTTCGCCTAAAGCTAAGTTCGCTTAAGGTTTAACTTCGCTTAAAGCTAAGTTCGCCTAAGGTTTAACTTCACTTAAAGTCAAGTTCGATTAGGAAATAAATTAAAAACCTAATGAAAAACGTGTTAAGACAGTTAATGGAAATAAAATTTTTCCAAGCTGACCCCAGCCAGGGGCTCTGCCCCTTGGACCCTGCTAGGGGCTGCCGCCCCTAGACCCCGCTGCCAGGGGCGCTGCCCCCGGACCCCCGTTCGTTGTGGTTCATATAAAGATAGAAATGCAATATGAGAAGTGATAGTTAATTGATACGTATACTTGTTATACAGTCAGCCGTGCACAACTGAAGAAAGGGATTACGATTAACGGTGAACGTAACCGTGTTCAGGTGAGTTTCTAGCCCCATTCCTTGTTATGTTTTCGGGGCTGTGTGCATACTCGATGTGTTGTTAATACATTTATCCTAAGTGATAAGTGTATGCCATATGTGAAATATGTGATATGTATGAATGATTGCTTGATGGTACGTGAACGATCTTCGGATATTGCTCGTACTGTCAGGTTGTAACGCTATGTATAAGGTAAGTATGATATGTATGCTTATGTGTATGAACGTAATAAAGTTAATAAAAGAAGGAAAAGATGGTTGTATGGTAACGAAGAGGGAATCGAACCCTACGAATATTCGAAAACTAGGGACCAGACCCTTATAATATCTGTGATGTTAGGGACCAGACCCTTATAATATCTGTGATGTTAGGGACCAGACCCTTATAATATCTGTGATGTTAGGGACATGACCCTTATAATATATGTGATGTTAGGGATCAGACCCTTATAATATCTGTAATGTTAGGGACCAGACCCTTATAATATCTGTGATGTTAGGGACCAGACCCTTATAATATCTGTGATGTTAGGGACCAGACCCTTATAATATCTGTGAGGTTATAGGGCGAAAGGCTCTTTAAAATGTATGATTATGTATGTAAAGAAAGTACAAAGGTAAGAATGAAAGTATATGCACTTAGGTGTGTACGAAAGAAAGTTAAGAGGTTAAGTATGAAATGTAAGAATGTATTGTATGATTATGTGATTAACTAGAACTCACTCAGCGTAGCTGAGTTTTAGTATGCACGCAAGTGAGTAGGATGAGGCAGCTCGCTTGAGGAGACACGTGGCACCGAATAAGTGGCTGGCATCGAAAGACTCAAGACGTTTAAGTTTAATGTTTCGTTTATTTTGAAAGAAGAAATGATGTTTTAAGACAAGACGTGTTTTGTTATGAAATGTTTTATGAAAGTTTTTAAATTCCGCGAATGTTTTAATTAACTCTGATATTTAGAACTGCGTTTATGAGTAAATCCAACACGAAAGTAGGGTTACCGGTGACGGGGCCTTACATACGCGACCAGGTCATACCATTCAAGAAGCATGTGGTAGATTCCAACATGTCCCAAGGCTACCAAGAATGTTCAAGAATCAGCTACCACGTCTATTTTGTCTCCTAGTGGGCCTAGTGGGCTTGTTTTAACCTATTTTATATTAGGAAGGAGGTGATTAAACATATATATAAACCCTAAAAGCCTATGAACGATTTTATTCAAGTTTCCAACCATCCCACACCTGCTCTAGAGGAGAAACCAAGGAGGACAAGCTTATGGTTACATCTTTCATCCTTCGGTTGCCGGTTTTGACTATTTTAACGTTTGTGAGTTCGTTTTTGGTTTTTAAGCATTCAAACCTTTTGTAATCAGATTTATATGAGCATGTTTATCATTTATATCTTTTTTATCAACTGTTCATTGATTATGATTGGCTAAACTTGTTAGTTCTACCTAGGTTAGATGTTTATTGTTAGGTTTTAATGAGTAATATGGATTGTTGATTATCATGGCTTGAATTGTTAATGAAAAGTTTTGTTTAACATTGAATTAGGTTGTGTTTAGTGGCTGTGAATTTATTAGTTATACTCATATATCTCTTGCTTTGATTAATTGAATAGGTTTTGATTGATTTTAGCTTGTTTGAACTCTTTACTTTGTGTCTAGAGATTGTTTGCGGGGTGATCAACCGTAGGGTTTAAGTGGGTATATTAATTGATTAGATTCAGCGGGTGAACACCTTCTTAGAGACTGAGAGGTGATAGGAAGTAAACTCGTCTCATAGCTTTGCTTGTTAGAATTAAGATCGCGCGAGAGCGGGTTCGGTTCTAGTCGGGTTTGGGTTTTTGAGCGATTAGTTGGTCTAGTTTAAGTTAAACTAAATTGTTCCTCTATCCTTAGTTGCGTAGTATTCGTCTCCATTAGGGTAGTGTGTCGGTGAGACCGAGAGGAGAGTCGACATTAGAGCACTTTAACAATTCGTTTCCCGGTTTTTTCTTAAAATCAACTAAGTGTAAGTTAGAGTTTGTTACTGAGACTGAGAGGTGATCTAGCTTTCTCGAGTGAACCTTAGTTGAGTCATCCTTAGGAACCGGTGTTGTGAGAGTCTTCAATCCATTACCTTATTATACCTTCAATATGATTCTTACCTAGGTGGACGTTTTCTCTGATTGCAAGTAAGTTTCCAAGTTTTGTTAAGAGTTAAGTTAAGTTAAGTCTAGCTTATTAATTTAGTTAAAGTAAGTTAGTTTAAGTAGTTAATTATTAAAAATCATTTAAATATTCTTAGGTGAGTCTTGGTTAGGGTTAAGTATCATAAACGTTTTCACGTGTCCTTGTGTTTGATACTCGGACTTCCTTATGTCTATACTATTAGTGATCGGTACACTTGCCGGTTTTGTGAGGTTTCTTTAGGAGTCTTGTTTTATAAATTTAAAGCTTAGTTGTGATTTACTTAGAAAGAGCATTCATTAGACACACATCAACAGTTTATAAGATGGATGTTAAAACAGTGTTTATGTATGGAGAAGTCAAGGATGAGATTTATGTGGATCAACCACCGGGTTTGTTGACTCAAAGAATCCAACTCATGTCTACAAGTTAGACAAAGCACTGTATGGTCTTCATTAAGTGCCTCGGGCGTGGTATGCAACTTTGACGGCTCATGTTCTGGGCATTGCTATAAGAGAGGAACCATCGATCAAACTTTGTTTCTTAAAACTGTTGGGAAATATTTGATCTTGGTTCAGACATATGTGGATGACATCATCTTTGTGTCTACAAGTACTGGATTGTGTTCTGAATTTGAAGAAGTGATGAAGAAGAGATTTGAAATGAGTTCATTGGGGAAGATGACAACATTTTTGGGATTATAGGTTCATCAGAGTTCGACGGGAATCTTGTTGCATCAAGGAAAGTTTGTTGAAGATATGCTAGAAAAGTTCAAGTTTCAAGACTCTAAGAGCACGACAACTCCTATGGAGAAAAGACCCCTTCTGTCTTCTGATCCTGAAGGGAATCCTGTAGACCAAATGTACTATCGGTCAATGATCGGATCCCTGATGTATCTTACCACCAGTCTCCCTGACATCATGTTTGTTGTCTACCAATACGCCCTTTTTCAGGCTAATCCTAAACTCCTATGGAGAAAAGACCTCTTCTGTCTTCTGATCCTGAAGGGAATCCTGTAGACCAAAAGTACTATCGGTCAATGATCGGATCCCTGATGTATCTTACCACCAGTCTCCCTGACATCATGTTTGTTGTCTACCAATACGCCCGTTTTCAGGCTAATCCTAAACTCTCTCATTTACTTGCTGTTAAATGTATATTTAGATATCTAAAAGGGCAACCGAAGCTAGGTCTTTGGTATGCCAAACACTTAGATTTCGATTTATATGCTTTTGCTAATAGCAATTATGGTGGATATGATATTGACAGGAAATCCACATCTGCTGGCTGTCAATTTTTGGGAGATCGACTCATTTCATGGTAGTACAAGAAACAACAAACGGTGTTCATGTCGACTGCCGAGGCTGAATATGTTGTTGCGTCAGCTTGCTGCTCACAGGTTATCTGGATGCAATATCAATTGCTGGATTACGGTTTGGAATTTCTTGATACTCCAATCTTTTGTGATAATGATGCTGCTATTTCTATTGTTAATAATCTTGTTCAACATTCATAAACCAAGTACACTGACATTAAAATTCATTTTGTTGTGACTGTTATGGCGGACTTATTTACACAACCGGTCGAAACACCCAGATTTAATGTGCTTGTGGGGTTTCTTAAAATGCTTCTTTTCGATGATTGGGTCTTTTTGAAGTTAAATTTGTACATATTTTTAAATTAGCATAAATTTAGGGGGAGAAAATTTTAAAAAAAAATTCTTATACACTCTGGCTTAAAATCATGTCGTTTGCTAAAGTTTGAAGGACATATACTTGTATATGTTTGGTCATGTCATCTACTTGTAGACATACATGATAGCCATTCACCTAAAGATTTAAAGCATCTGGGGCGATTGTGATGTGTTTTGCTTTGAATTATGTCGCTCAAAATTATATCGGTTACCCTAAGTTTGAGGGACATGTGTATATAAATGTGTTTCGTCCTGTTATCTATCTTTAGATATACGGGATAGACATTTACCTAAGAGTTAAAAGTGACTGGGGCGACTGAATTAAAACTGTCTTCTGTAATTCTATGGGTAGTGATATGATTATTCAGTTAAGAGCTTGTTAGAAGCTTTAAATATTTTCAAAATAAAATTGATCTAACATTTACAAAATGATAGGAAAATTGATTTTGTGTGCCTAATGAGTGAAATTACTATGCTTAAAAGGCTCTAGAACAGTCATTGATTTACATGGTAGATTTCCATGATGCGTAAGAGTTGAAGTGATATAAATTAAGTATGCTAAACTTATTGTGGAGAGTCATTATTTTAAAGAAATGGGTATGTCTCCATATACATCTCTTCGAATGATAGGCAGAAAAGTTATTACCCAGTTATACACGAGCCCGTTAGTGTCTTGATCACCAAAATATTATGTTTTTGTTCTTTTATTTGTTGATATAAAAAATAAAATAATTGTGAGTAGTATATATAATATCGTGTTGAAAAATTCTCATTTTTGAAGATTAAAGGGTCAAACTATAACTACAAGGGTGGGGCATTCAAATAAGTCCTAAACACTCTGAATGAAAGGAATGTAAGTCCAATGTTCAACCTTAAAGCTTAAAACTTTTTGATTGTCTATAAAAACCTTTGATCAAGCACTAGGGGGTTGGAGTCAAATTGGGGTGATCTAGAAAAAGCCAAATACGCTTTGAGAAGAGATATGAGGCATCACAGGTCCATGAGTGATGTCTATCTAAGATTTATGCCGAATTGAACCCAACTCGTATCACAGATGCAATGAAAATTATGCTAAGTCTATTATACCTGCTATCAACATGTCTCTTTATGTCATAATAATGTTGAACATGAATCTTTGTGAAGCATCTTAGTGAATGTGATTCCTTGTTCGGATCTTTTCTTTAGAAGTTGCGTTTTATCGAAGCTGAAATCTGATCCCAAAAGTTTTTTAAAATTACAAGAAGACCGAGTGATTAAATTTTGTTTTGTTTATATTTTAATTTTTATTTTATTTTATTTATTTTTACCTCTTAATTACTCTCATCGAAATGGATGTTATAAGGAATCGTTTTTAAAACCATGGATCACGTCAGTGTTGGGTTTAAATCTTCTTACAACTCATGTGACCCATAACCAATTGGTTTGGACAAAATATCTTGGGCCTGGCTTACTTTAGGTTCTCGGCTTATCAGGGTTCTCGGCCCGTCTTAAACATTTTGATATATATAAGATTTGGTCTGCATTATTCGTGTTACACTTTTCAAATCTCAAATACTCATACCATCTCCAAGACAAAAACCCTTGGTGTTCTTGTCCTTTAAGTTATTTAGGTCTCATTGTTCTAGATAATCTCGTGATCTTTCTTAATCAAGAGGTAAATGAATGAAAAGGGGAACCTTTTCGGTCTATCGTGAAAGGTGTATGGATGATAGTGATGGTTGATTTGTCACCCCTGTGATAAGTATTGTTGGAATAGAGGTTATAATGGTTGTGAGTTATGTGCTTGACGTGTTATAAGTATGTGGAGTTGCAGGTTTTTATATAAGTGGTGATCTTGCCATTTTGGAGAAGATGACCCAGATTTTGAGGAGAGCTCAAATGGTTTTCTTGGGATGTTTAACTGAAAAGGTGTGGTCAAATAAAGGGTTCTCGGTTTTACCTGTTGACCGAGAACCTACTCCGAGTGACCGAGAACCTCTGTTCTCGTTATATTTGGATAGAGAACTCAAGATCTGGACTGAAAACTCTTACTTGGACCAAAATCCTTTCATTTGGACAGAGAAGTCATACCAGGACCGAAAACTAATATTAAATTGATATTAATTTACATTAATGACCAATACTATATGAGTTTACATTCTTGGTCTATACTCTTGAAAATTAAATATTTGTCCTTATAATATTGAGTTATTGTAAAATTAGGTGAATGGTTTATAAACTTGACTCGTTTGTTGCAGTAGTGGCTCATCAAGCACCTTTAAAGTTTGTACATACTCACAACATAGCAGGATGCTTATATGATCCACCACTGGTGCACAAAGAATTCAAATCCATGATAATGGGGCACAACACGTGCAGGATTTCTCATGCTATATGAGAAAATCCTACAAAAATTGATCCACCACTATTATATGCAAGAAAATTTTATATAAAAAGGCCTTCACCAACTGGTCAACGTTTCAAGGTTTGCTGAGACTGAGGCTGCCCCTGCGAGTGCCATGGTTGCTGATGAGCATGTGACACCTGCTCGGAGGTTCACTGTTGCGTTTGAAACCATTTCAGACAATGATGAGCCAGAAAGTTCTCCAGTACGACACATGGAGATAGAACACCATGAACAAGAGGCTGTACCTACTGCTAATCAACTAGCAAATTTTGAGAAGTTTAAAGATCTGCTCCAATCGATTGCATTGAAACCTCCTCAATCAGTCACTACGACACAAGAAGAAGAGATTCCTGAAGAACTAGCCACCGATCTTATTCCACGAAAACGAAGAAATAAAAATCCAAGACCCGGTGTGTTGGCTACTGAAACTACACCTACAAGCCAACAACCATAACATGAGTCGGAGCCTGCTGAGACTCATGTTGATACATGTCCATCCACTACAGAACCTCACACTCAAGAACAGATTTTCGATGATATTGCTCATGAGTTTCAATTTGAGTCTGATATTCCATCTGTTGATGAGCCATCGGGATCATCTACCCGATTGGTCAGTCAAGCTCTGGTGGTGCGGATAATAATGCTAACATTCTTGCTATGTAAGATAAAATTTTGTAGGGTAAAGGCAAGGGAATCACCTTTGATGATGAACCAATTGATGTAAGTGTCCTTACAACGACGAGTCTTTGAACTTGAGCAAGACTCAGTTGTGAAGGATGTACGAATACAAGAACTTGAAGCTAGAAACTCTGATAAAGATTTGAAGATCAAGGATCTTCAAGCCAACATGGGTGGACTCACCACATTATACCTGGACCTCCAACAAAAGCTTATTCAAAAGATTGGAGATGAATTCAAAAGCGATGAGGGCGTTGTTGCAAAGACATCTGCTAGTAGTCAAGGCGGCAGTTCTAGTGTGTGTCATGCTTCAAATATTGATGCTTCTGAGACACTAGAGCAATACCTTTTTGCCCCCACAAAGACCATGGAATAATCCGAAAGACTACAAAAAAAGATTCTCATCATGAAGAACTCAAACCAGAACATGAAATATTCTAATAATCCAGATAAGTTTGTTCTTAAATTACAAAAGGGTTTTTCAGATAAGTATGGTGATAGGTCTAGAATTATGTCCTTGGATTCGATGTTGATAAGTCAATGTGGTGGGCGAAACGAAAGTCCGGGACCACTGAGTATTATAGGAAAATGAAGGATTTTGGATCCTAGACGAAGGTGGATCTTAGCGACCTCATCAATGCTCCATTGCTTAATACCAACAATGACGAGAGGGCTATCGATTTTTGGAATTTCTTGAAAAAATAGGTTGATAAAGGATTTCCTGATATGACCACCGCCGAGTCATTCTTGAAGAAAGCAAAGGGAGTTCGAGATTCAAAGACTGGAAAGACGATGGTCAATGTGATGTGGCCAACAACCAACAAAGCAAATCACATTCCTCTATCTACTTCTATTCCAGAGGGTTCACTTGATGACATGAAGTTCTGGATGTACGATAGTGAAACTGATACAGTTGTCATTCGTCAACGAAAGGGGCAATTTCGTTTTGTAGATTCACGTGATTTGCTCAAGTTCCATGAAAGAGATTGATGTGGTATAAATAATAAATATTATTGTATAAAAATTCCCAAATCTTTGAGAGCTTTGAGCTAGATTTTATTGAATATAACTCTTATATGGGTCACATTTGAGTTTTAAAGGTTTATGGGCCAATGAGATAAAATAGAGTACTTTTGTTACACTTGAAACCAACGTTTAAAACTTCAACTAAAGTCCATATAATGATTTGCCTCGTTATTAATCATTTATATTTATATTGAAATACATTTTTGAACTATTTGTTTGAATAATGTTAACTAACGTTGGTTTATTAATATAGGTCACCAAACCATTTTAAATCTAAAATATAGAAAGATATAATGTAAGCATAGTGGTGGAAAAGAAACTCCTGGTTCACGGAATATATAAAGTTCACATAAATTTTTAACCGGCCTAAAGAGAGATGAGGGCCCACTTGTGATGTCAGTAAGCCCACGTTAGTTTTGGTGTCCACCGACTAAAAATCAAAATAAATATATGACCTAAATGAATGAAAATGGGGCAAGAAGGTGATAAAGGACAACGGCCACACAAACTAGAACATAGTTATTATTTTTATATTTTTGTTTGGGGTGGTCTTGGAGGTGACAAGAGACAACAACCGCAAGAAGAAATTATAATATTATTATACTTGGCTTTTGGAGTTAAGCAGTTTGTAACACACAACAGCCTCACATCAAATAAGAGAGGAGTTCACATCAACTCAACCAAAAATTCTTATTATTCGGTTGGCTTCTATTATTTTTTGTTATGAACTTACTTGTTGAACATATTTGTTTTCTTATTTCGAACATGATTATTGGCTAAACTCTTTTATTATTCGGTCGGTTTTCGGGTTCTATTTATGGGATTTTGATTAATTAAAAGTTTTGATCATATTTATTGGATGTGGCACATGCGTATTTACTTTGGATTTGTGCTTGAATGAATGTTTCACATGTTGCTTGATTGATTGTCTTTCGATTATAGGTTGCATGTTAGGGTTATTTAATGTGTGTTTCCAACTTGTTTATGGTTTATTGAGCTCATTCACCATAGAAACTGATTTTTGGCACATTATTAGAAGTTTATATTCTTACCTACTTAGATATCCGACGGGTGATAAGTTGTCGGGTTTGTCTGCATTGTCAGGGTTTTATGTTAAATTATCTGTTAGAAGGTTTGCCTATTTTTGCCTTGATTTCACTGTTTACCCATATCCTCTAGACTGTTCATGGACCGCCACGTGTACTTATATGCATTGAGATAGTGAAACTGAGTTAGCTATTTTTAGGGTAATTAATCATAGTTGGTGAACTGACAGATGAACCAATAAGCCGGTGTTTTTGTATGATCTTTAGGATTTTCTCTTAGGTGACACCTTGAGAGTGATTAATGATCCATTAGGTTTCCTAGGGGTTTCATATCTTAAGATTCCCGGTTCCCTATTGGCTAAATATCTTTAGATTCCCGGTTTGGTTTACGGTATTCTAGGTTTTTCTTACTCAATGTTCTTGGTCATTATTGGCTAAATATTTATATACCACTTTACGCACATCAAGTTATTTGTGCCGTTGCCGGGGAAACTTGGTAATAGCGAACTAGTTTTTATTTGCTTTTTGTTTGTTTTTAGTGTTAGTTTTTAGTTAATTAATTAGCTTTATTTTATTTTATTATTTAATTGCTCTTGATTGCTATCTGTGCCTTGATTGTAACTTGTGTGCTTTAGGGATAAGCCTGGGTCCTCACTCTTTTACTTGTTTTTCAGCGTATGCGATGTACACGTTCACTGCTTCTGACGAACCCGAGAGAGATTTTCATGAGCGCCGTAGGGAGTTTCAAGAGATTGCACGTGCTCTACGCGAAAGCAAGGTACACATTTCTGATTCTAAATTAGATATGTGTGATGCTAACCCCCTAGGCGTACGGTTCACTCGAGAGCGAATGAGGGAGTTATGGGGAGACGGTCCGCTATCACACGTCCGGTGATGCCCGATTCTAATAACCGGCAGATTCCGACCGACGTCATGAATTCCATCACTAAATCTGCCCCATTTCACTAACTAGAATACGAGGACGTGCCTGGCATCTGAACAAATTCACTCATATTTGCGACATTTTCAATGTTGCCAACGTCACTCGTGCTACTATCTACCTTCATCTTTTTCCATTTTCTCTAGAGGGTCGTGCTACATTGTGGATGGAAAACCTTCCCCCTGGGTCCACCACTACCTGGGATAATCTTCAAGCTGAATTCCTTAAGAAGTACTTTCCTCCATCTAAAGCCTCGCGACTTCGTGATCAAATATTTTCCTTTCGCATGGACCCTGACGAGCCATACCCTTTGGATTGGGAAAGGATCCATAATCTGCTGAATATATTCCCCCAGCATGGTCTACTCGAATGGACTATAGTCGAGAAATTCTATAACAGGTTGACCTTTGAGTTGCAGAAGAGATTCAATACGTCAGCTGGAGGAAAGATGTTAGAGAAGCTGGATATAGATGAGTGTGAGTCTTTATTTGAGAGTTTCACCCTAGCCGAGAAGCAGGAGCCGTCCGCCCAAGGTACTTCTAAAACCACCATCTCTTCCACTCGAGGGATTTATCATGTCTCGAATTATACTAGCATTGAGGCTGCGTTAGAGGCAATGCAGAAGGATACCCGAGAGTTGAAGAAGATCACTCAGAAATGCGAAATCTGTTGTGGAGGGCATGATACAGTTGATTGTCCGGTCGATCAACAGGAGAAGGTGGACTACTTGGGTAATCAGATTTGGGGAGAGAATGTCTAAGGTAACTCAGGATGGAGAAATAACTCCAACTATGGTTAGAAGTCAAGAGTTAATGCTCAGGGTTTCCAGCAGAGGCAGAAGCAGGTTCAGGTTAGTGACCCAGAGGCAGCAGGGAGTTTGAGCTTCTAACTAAGCAATCTACCATGCTTTCTCACCTTATTGATAGAGATAATAACATGCAGCAGAGATTGGCTGAGCAGACACCCTATTGAAGAACCAGCAGTCGTCATTTTTGGAGATGTCTTGAAAGGTAGATGAGATGATGAAGCAGATGCTACCTAATAAACAGGTCGGAGCGTTTCAGGACAGCATAGAGCTTAACCCGAAGACACAATTAAAGGCGGTGACCACTCGTAGTGGCAAAGGAGGCGATAGAGAGCAGCAGCCGGAAGAAGATGAGGAGTCGGTGGACGAGGAGATGGAGATGGAGACTCCCGTGAGGATGCACGAGAGGTGAGTCCTAGCAAGTATCGTGTTAAAAGGTGAGTCTCCCACAGAGAAAGTTGTTGAGAAGAAGATTGAAGATAAGAAGAGTCCCGAAGTCGATCATATTCGAGTTCCGTATCCTGCTCGTCTTCTACGGAAAAAGTATGTGCAGGAGTATGGACATTTCTTAGACATGTTTAAACAGCTAAAAATCAATCTTCCGTTTGTTGAGGCACTCGAGCATATGCCTAAATATGCCAAATTCTTAAAAAATCTTCTTACGAATAAGAAGAAGCTGTAGGGGCTTTCGATAGTAGTCTAAATGAAGGATGCTCTACGGTAGTCCAGAACAAGCTGCCGGAGAAATTAACAGACCCGAGACACTTCATGATTCCGTATTTGTTTGGCAGCTCGACTAAGAGCTACGCGTTGGCCGATTTAGGTGCTAGCATAAATCAGATGCCATATTCTCTATATAAAAAGCTAGACCTTAGCGAGCCAATCCCGATGCGCATGAGTTTATCCTTGGCCATCGTTCGGTCAAATATCCGCGGTGAATCGTGGAAAACGTACTCATTAAAGTCGATAAATTCGTTTTCCCCGTGGATTTTGTTATTCTCGACATGGAGGCTGATGATCAGGTCCCACTCATTTTGGGACAACCCTTTCTGCGTACTGCTAAACCGCTTATTGATGTTTTCTACGGCAAAATTACTCTTTATGTTGGGGAGGAGAATGTCACATTCGATGTCGTCAAATCGATGAGGAACTCCAGTAGTCAGAACGATTCCGTTTACTTTCTTGACACGTTCATATCTCAGTTCGAGCGTTGTCTTAACTACATCTTTGGAGCAGATTTGCCCAATCAGGAGGACAAGGCTGGTGTTCCCCTGGAGCACAAACTGAGCATTCTTGTTGGCTCACCTCCTTAATACCTAGAGGTGTTCACGGTTGCCGATAGCACCAAGGGACAGAAGGAGAGACCATCGATTGAGGCACCACCATCCCTCGAGCTTATAGAGCTACCTCCTTATTTGTAGTATACTTTCTTGGACGATGAGGCCGATTTTCCTGTCATCATTTCCTCTCAGTTGACGGATGATGAGAAGTCGAGGTTGGTTGATGTGCTCAGGGCACACAAACAGGCTATTGCGTGGAAACTTATGGACATTCAGTGCATTAGCGCAAACTTTTACAAGCACCTCATGGAGGATAAGTACAAGCCTGTAATCCAACCTCAGAGAAGGCTCAACCCTAACATGTCGGAGGTGGTCAAAAAGGAGTTTATCAAACTCCTCGCGCAGGCCTGATCTATCCCATCTCCGATTCTTCATGGGTGAATCCCGTTAAGGTTGTCCCTAAGAAGGGAGGGATGACAGTTGTCACTAACGAACATAAAGAGCTTATTCCGATTAGGACAGTCACAGGCAGGCAGGTGTGTATCGACTGCAGGTGACTTAACGATGCTACTAGGAAAGACCACTTTCCTCTTCCATTCAGTGATCAGATGTTGGTGCGTCTGTCGGGACGACAGTTTTACTGTTTTCTTGATGGATTTTTGGGTTATTTCCATATCCCGGTCGCACATGAGGATCAGGAAAATATTACATTTACATGCCCATATGGTACCTTTGCATACAAGAGTATGCCTTTTAGGTTATGTAATGCTCCGGCTACTTTCCAGCGTTGCATGGTAGATATTCCAGGACATAATCGAGAGTTCCATGGAGGTTTTCATGGAAGATTTTTCAGTATATGGGGACTCATTCGATCAATGTCTTTCTAATCTTTAGAGGATGATGAAGCGGTGCATAGAGAATAAGTTGATGTTGAACTGGGAGAAGTGCCACTTCATGGTGACTGAAGGCATTGTGCTTGGGCACAAAATTTTGCGAGACGGTATTGAGGTACACAAAGCTAAATTCGAGACCATCAATAGACTTCCTCCACCGACTAGTGTGAAATCCATTCTTAGTTTTCTCGGGCATGCGGGTTTCTATCGTAGGTTAATTAGAGATTTTTCTAAGATCACCCGGTCCATGACTCACCATCTAGAGAAGGACGTTGCATTCGAATTCAATGTTTATTTTCTGAAGGCGTTTGAGTTTCTCAAGGGACAGTTTGTTAACGCCCCTATCTTAGTAGCACCCGACTGGAGCTTACCCTTCGAGCTCATGTGCGACGCTAGTAATGTTGCAGTCGGGGTTGTTTTAGGTCAGCAAAAGGACAAGCATTTTCATCCTATCTATTACACGAGTAATACCCTCAATGATGCTCAGGAGAATTACACGACTACTTAGAAGGAGCTTCTAGCAGTGGTTTTCGCGTTCGACAAATTTCGTTCTTATCTCGTGTTGTCCAAAACCATCGTTTATACTGATCATGTGGCATTTCGATACTTGTTCGCCAAGAAATACGCCAAGCCTCGCCTGATACGATTGATTCTCTTTCATTCCGAGTTCGATTTTGATATTTGAGATAAAAAGGGAGCGGAGAATGTAGCTACGGATCACTTATCACGTCTAGAGGATCCTAAGGGAGATGAGATTAGTGAAGATGACATCGAGGATAAGTTTCCCCACGAGTCATTGATGATGGTGAGATTGAGATTTGAGAGATAGCCAATTTTGTACGTGAGTTTTGAAGAAGTGGGTCTGCCATGGTTCTCCAACATTGTGAATTATCTGGCCGAAGGAGTGGTGGTCAAGGGCATGAGTTATCAGCAGAGGAGGATGTTTTTCGCAGACGCCAGCCACTACATATGGGATGCGCCGTTTTTTTTTCGTGAAGGCGCCGATCGAGTGTTGAGGAGGTGTGTGAGTAGGGAAGAGGTTCGTGAGATTCTTAGGCATTTTCATGAGGGTTTAACTGGAGGCCATCATGGTTCATCTTCCACCGCTAAAAAAGTTCTAGATTTCGGTTTTATTGGCCATCGATTTTCAAAGACTCACACGAGTTTGTTAGACAGTGTGATGCGTGTCAGCGCACTAGTAACATCTCATCCCGTAATGAGATGCCCCAAAACCTTATTCAGGTTTGTGAGATTTTCAACGTTTGAGGCATTGATATTATGGATCCGTTACCTTCTTCTCGAGGGAACCGATACATCCTCATGGCTATCAAATGTGTTTCCAAGTGGCTTGAGGCTCAATCCTTTCCCACTAACGACGTCCGAGTGGGATTCTTGAAGAGGTTGTTTAGTCGGTTTGGTACTCCCAAGGCCTTGATCAGTGATAGGGGCACGCATTTTTGCAATGCCCATATGGAGAAGGCGGTGGCACGGTATGGGGTCACCCACCGGTTGTCCACCGCCTATCATCCACAGACAAGCGGGCAAGTGGAGAATGCAAACCTAGGAGTGAAGCTAATTCTGGAGAAAACTTTCGGCAAGAACCGAAAGGACTGGTCTGACAAGTTGGATGACGCGCTTTGGGCTTTCCGCACAACGTTTAAAACTCCTATTGGGACCACACACTTTAGGATGGTTTACGGGAAAGCGTGTCATCTACCGGTTGAGGTAGAGCATAGAGCATATTGGTCGTTGAGATCCGTTAATCTTGACCTAACCCAAGCTGCGAAAAACCAGAATCTCCAAATTCATGAGATAGAGGAGATGAGAGATGAGGCGTACGCGAGATCATTGAGTTACAAGGAGCGTACTAAGGCGTTGCACGATAGGAAGTTGAAGAAGGTGAAAGAGTTCAAGTGTGGGGATCAGGTGTCGGTTTATAATTCTCGTCTAAAGTTATTTTCAGGTAAGCTTAGATCGAGATGGGTTGGTCCGGATACGGTGAAGGCGGCATTCCCGCACGGTGCAGTTGAGTTAGTTGATCATGATGGGAGAGTGTGGAAGGTGAACGGTCATAGGTTAAAACATTATATCGGTGGGCCGGTTGATTCGGTCGAGGAAGATGTATTTCTCCTCGATATCCCTACTTTGATTGCCTGAGATGGATAGGTCTCGGGTATTACCTGAGTGTAGAGTTTGTATACTTTTTATTTGTTTTCCTTTATTTTTGTATTTTGTGTCAGTTTTAATTTTTAGAGTCTGTTTGATGTCTGCTTTGGGTGCTTTGAGCTTTGTTTTGCAGGTTTGGATACTCTCATCCATACTCAATCTCCATTCGGACGGGGGCGTTCTAAGCTAATTTGATTGTAGAGGGTAACCAAAAGCTACGACCGCGAATGAAATGTTATACGGTCGCTTTATCAGAACATGACATATGCAGATCACTGCCATATTACCAAGGGAGTCTGTTCCATTTTCTTTATGTTATTTTATTTTAAACTATTTATGCTTTATTTTTGTCTTTTTCCTGTCTTCCATTAAGGACAATGCGAAATTTAAGTGTGGGGATTGGAAACTGACGTTTTTAAATTTATAAAAAAAATCAATAAAAAAGTGAAAAAATATATAATAAAAAAATAAAATATAATAAAAAACGAAAAAAAAAGTTATATAAAAAATTGAAAATTTAAAAAAAATGTCCCGAAAATTATTTTGTGTATAATGGAAAATGATATTATTGTTTAAGGTTGATCTTTTAAAATTACTATTATATATGAGATTATATAAAAGATGACGCACTTAACTTGGGATGTGTCGGTAGCCCCAACTAGCTTTGAAAAATCCTGATAGCTTCAAGTCTTGCAACAGGAGCAAAGACTTCCTCAAAGTCTATTCCTTCTTCTTGAAGACATCCCAGTGCTACAAGTCTAGCTTTGTTCTTAATCACCAAACCCCTTTCAACCCTTTTGTTTCTAAAAACCCATTTGGTTCCTATTGCATATCTGTTTATTGGCCTATTAACAAGATCCCACACATGTAGGTCTCTGAACTGTGCCAGTTCCTCTTGCATTGCTTCTACCCAACTATTGTCTTTTAGTGCTTGAGCAATGTTCTTTGGCTCTATTTGGGATAGAAAGCAGGAGTAAAGACAGATGTTTGCAATTTCAGAATGACTTCTTGTAACTCTTTCATGCAAATCACCAATGATGTTTTCAGAAGGATGATTCTTTTCCACATAAGGAGTTTGTATAATCATATTTGTAGACAAATTTGTGTCAAGATTTGTTTCATTGAGCTCTGGTTCTTCAATGATCAAATCAGCTTCTGCATCATGAAATTCTGGTGCTTCATCATTATGTTGTCCTGAAGTAGATGCACCATTGTTTTATAAGTTCAATCTTTGAAATAGATCTTGAAATCTTTCTGTAGATGCAGCTTCTTCTCCACTTGCTTGGTTGCTTGTGTCACCCTCATTCCGAACTTGATCATTCTGTACATCTTGATTGTCTTGATTATTCTCAGTATGATCATGTTCAACATTGTGATTGTTTTTCTTGATCAGGTTCACCAATATCACATGAGGAATTCTTCACAAAAGTATACTCCTTTTATTTTCTAACAACCTTTTTCCATAATTCTTACAAGTCCAATGATTTCTTCTTTTTCTCTTCAATTTCACTGGTCTTGTAGAAAGATTCATTAAAGTCTTCAGGATAAATCTTGAAAGACACTATTAACTTTTCATGATCAAACAACCATGTTGCACCATCAACTGTATTGAATTGATTCTCATTAAAGATGATGTCAGATGATTCTATATCACTCAAATGGTCTTTCACATATACTCTGTAAGCTTTTGAGTGTGTAGAATATCCAACAAAGAAACAGACTAGGGATTTTTTTTTGAAACTTGTTCAAATAGTCCCTTGTGTTCAGAAGAAAACATTTGCATCAAAGGGCTTGAAAAATTAATGTAAGGCTTTCTGTTGTGAAATATTTCATATGGAGTTTTGTTATGCCTTTTGTTGACAAGTACCCTGTTCTGAACATAGCAGGCTGTATTTATGGCTTCAGCCTAAAAAGTGACAGGCAGATTAGCATCTGCTAACATGGTTCTTGCGGCTTCAATTAAGGTTCTATTTCTTCTTTCTGCTACACCATTTTGTTCAGGAGTTCTAGGAGCTGAGAATTGTTGTTGTATTCCTTTTGCTTCACAGAATTCTTGCATAACTCCATTCTTGAACTCAGTGCCATTGTCACTTCTCATCATCTTGACTTTCTTATTCAACTTGTTCTCAATCATTGTTACACAACCTTTAATCAACTCTGCAGTCTCATCCTTGGTACTTAAGAAATAAACCCAAGTGTATCTTGAATAGTCATCAATGATCACAAGACAATATCTTTTCTTCCCTGTACTTGGTACACTTACAGGACCAAAAAGATCCATGTGAAGTAATTCAAGTACTTGATCAATTGAGTTAATGAGCTTTGGCTTATGAGTAGGTTTGTGTTGTTTTCCCTTTTGGCATGAACTACAGTGATCTTCCAATTTGAATTCTCTTGTGGGTAAGCCTATGACATGCTCACCCTTAACAAGTCTGTTCATGTTCTTCAAGTTCACATGACACAGTTTCCTATGCCACAATTTTGACTCATTTTCACTGGCTTTAGAAACATAACATGCACCTCCTCTTGAAATCGCTTCTTTCATATTCAATTCATACAAGTTACTATTTCTTGGTGCCATCATCATAATCATTTCAGGTGGAATCACAAATTCAGGTTTTAGAATGAAACAGTGTGAATCATCAAAACTGACTTTGTATCCCTTATCATACATTTGTGATATACTCAGCAGATTGTACTGAAGACCTTCAACGTGAAAGACATTATCAAATGAGACTTTCCCAGTTGTTAAGATTCCTTTTCCAACAATCTTTCCACCATTCTCATCACTCCCAAAAGCTACTGGACCTTCATACTTTTCTTCATAATTGACAAGAGATCTCTTGTCACAAGTCATGTGCCTAGAACATCCACTATCCATGTACCATATGTCATTCAGAGGAGTGGACTGTTCCTGCACATACAAAGAAAGTTTGATTAGTTGAGTGATGAAGTGCAAGCCTCAACAACTTGCAGCTCATCATATTCAGTTTCAGACACAACTTGGGAAATGAGTGTAGTTGGTTCAGGATCTTCATGAGTGACTTCTAGATTATCTGAATTGTCTGTTTCATAACCACACTCTCTTGGAGTTTTAACTAGTGATGTTGAGTTCTGGTACTCAGCTGAGTCAGTGTCACACTCTTTTATCACATAGTCTTTCTTTTCGGAGTAGTCTCTCACATCAGCAACTATCTCAACCTTAATCTCAGGCTTAGGTTTCCAAAGAAAACCTTGTGGTTCATATCCATGCTTTAACAGAAACTTCTCATCACCAGTGAGTTCTGTTGTTTTCTTTCTAGATACCACGTGTCTTTTTGTATTCTCACTGCTTGATGATCTTTGAGAACTATCAGATTTGACAGATTGATTATCCCTTTTTGGGATTGTTCTCAATGGTTGAGAGTCCTTCTTAACAGTTTTCACATGCTTCACTGGAGATTTAACCTTGTTAACAGGTTTGATCACATGTTTCTTGACTTTCAGTGAATGCCTTTGGCTCTCATTTTCCAGAACTTCCTCTGCACAATCCTTTCCCATACCCAAATGTTTTTCATATTTCATTTTATATGCCACAAAGTCTTGTCCATACTTTGTTTCATCTGGGAGATGAAAAGGCTTGAATTTAAGTCTTTCATTACAAGAGTCTGTATGATGACCATATTCATCACACTTCTTGCACCAAACCTTTCCTTTGAATGCTTCATGTTCTTTTGGTTTCTTGAACCTTTCACTTGGTCTTGGTGAATCAACTCCAATTGTCTTTTTAGATTTAAACTGTCAAAATCAATTGAGAAGGGGACAAATTCAGCTATCCTTATGTCACTTCTTTCCATTTTCCCTTTAACAAAAACAATTTCTCTTATACTTAAGGGTTCTTCCTCTGTGTTTTCCCTTTGTCTTGATTTTCTCTTTTCATATTCTTCCATTGTTTCTACTTCTCCAATGTCAAAGTCTTCAATGCTTGAGAAAATAGGGTAAACTGGAATAAAGTTTTCAACATTCACATCTTCTTTTACCCTTTTCTTGCTGTTTTGCTTTATCTTTTCCAATACAGCTTTGCTTGGTGGCCTGACTGTATTGCAGCTTTTCTTCTTCCATTCACATATGTCAAAGGACACATGCTCTCTCTTCATTCTTTCATTTTGTTTCTTCATTTTAGGTGTGACTGGTGGATACATTGGAAGTTTATCAATAGATTCTGGTTTCTTGTATCGTCTTCCTCTTTCAGCAGCTTTGATCTCTTCATCAATGATTTGATCACTTTGATCACTCAAGTCATCTTGATCCAATTCAACAGGATCAAAGTCATCCTCAGAGACTTGAACTCCAATTGACTTATCATCTTTTACTTATTCCTTAACTACAAACTCACCTTCTTCATTCACTTCTACCTTCTTGTACAAATCAACAAATTCTTCTTTGTCTTGAAAGACATCTCTGAATTGTTGCAAGTATGCATCTCTTTTCTCTTTGTCAACCTTTGGCATGAAGTTTTTGTTGAATGGAGGTGGAACTGCCTTGTATTTGTCTTGATCCTTTACTTGGTTCAAAATACCACATATGTTGCCTGTTGAAACCAAATTCTTCAAAAATTCAGTTTCCACTTTTTGTTTTGTGTTCTGCACCTTTTCTTCAACTAACATCTTTTTCAATCCATCTATCTCAGTGATGTATCTGGATTGAGCTCTGTAACTGATCATGTAGTCATCTTCCAAACTTTTGATCTTTTCTTCACTGATCAGCTCACTTGCCTCATATCCATTGATGATACTTTGTTTCCTGAAACACTCACTTTCCAGCTTGCCTACGTTTGTTTTCAAGTCATTAATAAGTTCATTTAAATCAATAGTAGGAGCAGAGTGTACCTAAGATGATGATCCAGTCTCTTTTTCAATTATAGCCACAAATGTCACATTTGCTTTCTTGATATCATCAGCAATGTCCACTTCATGATTGCTCCAATCAAAGTTACCTTCATGTTGTGTAGTCACTGCCACATTTCCTTGATTTCTTGGTTGATTTTGGTTGACTGGAACAGTGTTGTTTGGAACATTTTGAACTGCTAGAAGGTTTTGATTGTTCATTTGAAAACCTTGATTATGTTGCATACTTTGATTAAGATTATTCATTTGAGGCTGAAAGTTGTTGAAGTTGGGATTGTAGTTGTTGTTGGGATTGAAGTTATTGTTGTTTGGTCTCTGCTGATACTGAGGTTGCTGATTTCTTGGTTGTTGATTCTGAAATTGATTCATCTGATAGTTCCTTGGCAGGTTGCATTCTCTTGCAAAATGTCCTGGCTGTTGGCAATTGTAGTAGATTGCCTTTGACTTGTCAAATCCAATCCTTTCATTAGGACCAGAAACCAGAGATCTACCAGTTCTATTATACAACCTCTTACTTCTCAAAGCTAACATGGCAGCTTGCCACTTCAAATCCATGTCCTCCAAATCATCAGCATCTATCTGTTCAAGATCATCTTGCACTACACTTGTGTGAATTAAGTTCTTTGCAACAAATGCATTATATGATTCAGTGAACATTGAAAGCAATGCATGTGTATCACTGCTTTGACCATGTCCACCACTAGTGTGAGGGACATTTCCACTTGCCATAGAGGAAGAATCAGTGGCATCAATTAGCTGCACATTGAATCTTTGCCGGTTTCCTTGATTGTTTGTGCTAACACCAACAAATGATTTTGGAGTATCAGAATTGAGTTCAACAGGTTCTTCAATGATTGGAATCTGTTGTTGATTCTTTGTAGTCAAGTTACCCATAGGTGGAATCAATGCATTTGAAACATTGAAGCAGGGTCTTTCTTCTCTAATCATCTCATTTTCTATCATTTGTATCTCTACAGCTTGTAGAAAGCACACTACATCATCCACTTTTAGCTCATTAAAGTTGTGCTTTATCAGTATGAACTTGCAGGCAGTATACCATTCTTTTGGCATAGAGTTCAGCAGCTTGGTGTTGAGATCAAAATCAGTCATGACATAGTCTGTGGTTCTGAGCTCATTCACAATTCCCAGAAACCTCTCCAGAATTGATTTTAACATTTCTCTTTCTTTATACTTGAATCTTTCTAACTGCTGATTCAATCTCTGCTTCTTGATGTTCTTAAGTTCAACATTTCCTTCAAACATCTCAAGTATTGCATCATACATTGCCTTGGCATTGGGATGATGTGCAACCTTGGTGAGTATTTCCCAAGACAGACCTAGCTTCAACATTGCTAAAGCCTTGTCATCAACCTTTCTCATCCTTTCTCTCACAGCAGCAGTTGCTGCCGGATTTGCACCTTCCTCAACAGTAGCTTGTGGACCATTCTTGATGGAGTTCCACATATCAACATCATTGTAGCAAACGACTGCTTCAAACAAGACCTTCCATTTAGTGAAATTTTCCTGTCCATATAATCTAGGAATCTTGTTAGTAGACACCTCTTGTTCCTCGTAACCAGACATTTTTGTGAAAACAAAAGTAATTTCTTAATAAAAACAGAGTTTAAAGAAAATATTCAGATCTGAGAATCGATTGTTCAGATCTGAGGTGTCTGATTCGATAGGAACAAGATATAAATATAAAGATTAAAACTTTTAATAAAACAAGGAAGAGAAAATACCAAATGATTGTAGATCTGGAAGAAAAATGAAGAACAGAGCTGCTGACGTCACTTTTCAATGTAACAGTGGTCTGCTTACGTCATTCTTCTTCAAATCTTCAATCAGCAACAAACTTTCTAAAAATAGCAGTAATCAGCTCTGATACCACTTGTCAGGTCCCTCAATTTCATCTGGATCTTACTTAATCATGTCATAACTCACACAGATTGATGTGTTGACAAGGGAGTTAATGACGGGTTGCTATATTTAGAAAGATGATCGTTTGTTAAAGGCGGAATCAATAGCAAACATACGGTGGCATAATTAGTATTCAAGGGTAACCAACACAAACAAGATTCACTCAAAAGATTTCCATTCATATAACATTTATCATACAAAGTGGATAATTGGTTTAGGGTTTCTTGAATGAGGGTTTTTCCGTACAGAGACAGCCGTCACTTTTCAAGGAAAATATTCTTTCTTATCTAAAAGTGTAAAGGCTCGAATTTGTCTTTTCCGTAGGCGGCATGCCCTAAAACATTCTATTTATAGGCATGCCAACCTAGGACAGCTGTCATTCCTTCTAGAAGCCCCAAACGTAAATACATATTCAAATTACAAAATCAGTTGATATTCTAAGTGTAAAACAAGTCTTCCGGGTAGGCTCTGGATAAGTAAACTTCTCCGAGCAGACTGTGTGCTCTGCCTGCCTTAGACTTGGTAACATAGAAGTGTGCTCGGGATCAGTTTCCAAGTAGACTTTACTTGAAGAGTACTTTACCAAGTAAAATACTCACCGGGTAGACTTCAGTCTTCTTGACTTTGCCCGACAAACCCTTACAAGCAACCTTGTTCTTCGATGTTCCATTTCAACTCTTTGCTATAATATAACTTATTAACAAAGTGTACTCGGGAGTACAGTTCCTTGCTTGAGTTGAACCTTGCCCGATGTTAATTAGAGATATTCCATTTATACAACAAGCTTGCTCGGACCATAATTATTAAAGAATACCTTGCCCGGTCTTCCAATCACTTGGCTTCATGGACTTGGTTAGCCAAAAGCTTACTCGGGAGAGAACCTTACCAGGCTATGAAGAACAGACTTGCTTGATAAAGTGAACCTTGCTCGGATTTACATAAACTAGTGAACCTTGCCCGGCAATGCACTAATTTGCAAACCCTGCTCAGATATCCACTAAAGAAGACTACTTGAAGATAACCTTGCCCGATAGACAAAATATCGTAGCCGGCTAAGTAAAAGCTTGCTCGGTGGTCTAAGGTGTGCCCGGATCCATACTTAGCAAATACTGAGGAGGTTGAGAAGTTTCCAATCTTCCATGTACTTCATTTTGGTCGAATCTCTGACTCAACAATCTCCCCCTTAGGTCAATTGTTTGACTCAACAAACACTTGTCAGGTACCTCGATTTCAGCTGGATCTTACTTAATCATGTCATAACTCACACGGATTGATGTGTTGACAAGGGAGTTAATGACGGGTTGCTATATTTAGAAAGATGACCGTTTGATAAAGGCGGAATCAATAACAAACATACGGTTGCATAATTAGTATTCAAGAGTAACCAACACAAACAAGATTCACTCAAAAGATTTCCATTCATATAACATTTATCATACAAAGTGGATAATCGGTTTAGGGTTTTTGAAGGAGGGTTTTTCCGTACAGAGACAGCCGTTACTTTTCAAGGAAAATATTCTTTCTTATCCAAAAGTGTAAAGGCTCGAATCCGTCTTTTCCGTAGGCGGCGTGCCCTAAAACATTCTATTTATAGGCCTGCCAACCTAGGATAGCTGTCATTCCTTCTAGAAACCCAAACGTAAATACATATTCAAATTACATAATCAGAAAATATTCTAAGAGTAAAACAAGTCTTCCGGGTAGGCTCTGGATAAGTAAACTTCTTCGAGTAGACTATGTGCTCTGCCTGCCTTAGACATAGTAAACATAGAAGTGTACTCGGGATCAGTTTCCCGGTAGACTTTACTTGAAGAGTACTTTACCAAGTAAAATACTCACCAGGTAGACTTCAGTCTTCTTGACTTTGCCAGACTTTGCCCGACAAACCCTTACAAGAAACCTTGTTCTTCGATGGTCCGTTTCAACTCTTTGCTATAATATAACTTATTAGAAAAGTGTACTCGGGAGTATAGTTCCTTGCTTGAGTTGAACCTTACCCGATGTTACTTAGAGATATTCCATTTAAACATCAAGCTTGCTCAAATCATAATTATTAAAGAATACCTTGTCCGGTCTTCCAATCACTTGGCTTCATGGACTTGGTTAGCCAAAAGCTTACTCGGTAGAGAACCTTACCTGGCTACGAAGAACAGACTTACTTGATAAAGTGAACCTTGCTCGGATTTACATAAACTAGTGAACCTTGCCCGGCAATGCACTAATTTGCAAACCCTTCTCGGATATCCACTAAAGAAAACTACTTGAAGATAACCTTGCCCAATAGACAAAATATCGTACCCGGCTAAGTAAAAGCTTGCTCTGTGGTCTAAGGTGTGCCCGGATCCATACTTAGCGAATACTGAGGAGGTTGAGAAGTTTCCAATCTTCCATGTACTTCATTTTGGTTGAATCTCTGACTCAACAATCTCCCCCTTAGGTCAATTGTTTGACTCAACATTTAATGTTATCGTAAAGTTATTAAGTATTTTGTTAATGATATTGTTGAGTAATTAAATCCGATATATTGTTTTAATAATTATTCCACTTGTGTTTGATAGTCGTTGGTGATTGTTGGATGCATGATTAGGTTGTCAACTTTTTGTTTACAACTTATTTGCGATTTATGGTTGAAATAATCGTAGGAATAATTATTAAGAGCGGATTACGTTTTATTGTTTTATCACTAGAGAGGTCTGGAGGCAATTTAGTGGTGTGTCATCTTAGTCTTTTGCGGGCTTGGGTAATAATTGCACGGGAGTGAGTTTTCCTATGTCCCTCAGGTTATTGTGATACAAATCTTATTCAAGTTAATTATTAATAACCCTTTATTATTAATATATTGAATTCAAAGAGACTTTGAGGTAATTTATGTTTTGGGGCACCATAGTATTATTAGGTAAGGTGAGACATTCAAACCATTAACAATTGAGCTACACATGTCATTAGAGTTCTAGGGTTTCGTTGGTGAGGTCGAGAGGCGATCTAGTGCACTTTAGTAGTCTTTGGTGTCATAATTCAAAGATATTGTTTTTCAACCAAGTCAAGTTCGTTAACTATTAATTTAATTAGTAGGATTCCATTACCTAGGTAGTTGTTTCTCGCACTTGAGTCAAACCCAATTTTTATTAAGATTTGTTTATAGTTTAATTAAGTATTATTAGTTTAAAAATAAATCTAAAACTCAAAAGAAATTCTAGGTTGGTAATCATTTAGGTTTAATAATTAGAGTTTACCCATAGTGTCCTAGGTTCAATATCCGTTCTTACTTGCTAGCTACATTGCGACCAATACACTTACCGATTGTGTGTGGTTATTTAGGTGAATTTGGTAAAACTTGGTATTTAATATTGTTTATACACTGCTAATACATCAAGTTTTGGTGTGCCGGGGATACTGGAAAACTCTTGGTTTAAACCGAGTTGATTATCTGATTTTTTTTATCTGTTTATTGGCTTTTTAGTTGTTATTTTGCCTTTAGGTGATCACTTGTAACATTCATTAATTTTCAAACCCGAAACCTGACCCTTTTTTGTTTTCAATGTCATTTTAAACATTAATAATCAATCAAATGTTGGGTGCCCATGTTTTAATCATGTTATTGGCCATTGATACTAAGTTATATCATATATACTATGCTAGCATATTCGCAAGTTTTGATGAATTGAAAATTTTTATCGCACATCTTTACTCATACCTTTTTACGTATTTAAAGCGTTTGGAAACTCGTATAACCTAACTTGATATTTGGAGTCCCTAATAAGTTATGTATATGTATTTTGCATATACTTAAAAAGTTATAACTCATAAGTGTATTTCTTTAATTTTATAACACAATAAATTGTTACATGGACCTTTAAACATGTAACTAGCTTAAGTATTGTATCTAATTAATTATTGTAGAAAATGTATCTTCCCATATATAAAAAATACAATATAATATAACCCAAAAACCCCTGCAACCGTTCACCACCACACCCCCCCCCCCCCTCCCTTCCCCTTCTCCAAGTTTTATAACTTTTTACAAAAACAAACTTTCCTAAGTTAGCCTCTCCAAATCTTGTTATCTTCTCCTCTCTCCCTCTCTCTTCTCCATCTTCTTCATTTTTCTTATTGTTACTATTTTGTCAAAAAATAGGGTACTCAAGTTTTTGTTTAACACATGTTCTACTATTTTAAGGTTTCTATTTATCTTGACATATTCTTCATTTACATGGTTACAAATTAGCCATCATATATTCATGTCAATAATCCGAAATAATCTATACACCATGGTGTGTGTTGTGGAGGAGACAAAGAACTAAAGGTTGGAAGATGATCTTTAATAGTCACACCTTAACAAAGTTCAAACATTCCTTGTAACTTTTGTGTTTTATTTAGATTTTATTATATACAATAACTATAAGGGTTTGGTGATACATATTCTTTATGTGATGTATTCATCATCCCATCAATGGCTATTATATCTATCAAAAACCATTTCAAAATGTAAAGGACATTAATAATTATAATGATTCCGAATTGACAGAATTCTTGGCCAACAAAGGTTGAGCCATAACTTTATCATAACAAATTGAAATAGTGCAATAACAAAGCCTATGGTCAAACTCATTGAGTTGTGGTTTTAATAACATTTTATTTTCATTTTGATTACTTTTTATGACACCATAGTGGCCAAATAAAAATTAGTGCGTAGATCTGTACCCTTTTAGAAGATTGGTTGTTTTAGCCAATCTTGGGTTCGAATCTGACCAAACTTTCTCGGGTTCAATCTGTACCCTTTTAGAAGATTGGTTGTATTAATAATTTTTTGGAATTGCCTCATAGTTTTTAATAATTTATCTATACTATGACAGCAATCTGTCCAAATTCTGTTTCCATCCTTCTTTTCATTTTTCAAGTATAAGTTATCATATCATCTTACCATTATAATCCTTAGTTAATTATTCGTCAAACACAAACTAAAACCAGATTTATTATTTTTAATTAAGGCTTACACGTTAGGATATTAACATGTTTAATCAAGATCTTAATCTTTCAACCCACCAAATTCAATGTGAGTTTACATATCCCTTTTTCCATCTTTTATATTTTGGGGGTAGCATGTATACCTTATTCAATTTTACTCATATTTTATTTTTACATCTATTTAAAACACAATTCAATATATGTTTATGTGTGATTATTGTATGCTCTATGATTATGATCTATGTGCTTAAATGTTTATTTTATGTTTGATGGTTGGTATCTCATCATCATCTATTCTCATCTAGTATGATCATACATTTACCCAAGAACATTGATTTTGTATCAAAAGAAACAGGCCCACGTCTATTTAGCTGTTTACACATTCATAAGAATTGTAATGCTCATCATTAATATATGAATTGTGGTTTTTATCTATATATATCTCAACTGAAACTTATGTATTCTCACCAACATTCTTGTTGACAAACTCTATTTTTATACATGCTACATGTACAAGTAATTGACATTCTTCAAGATCGAAGAAATTAGTTTTACCTTAGGATATTATTCAAGATACAAAAAACATGATGTATTTGCTTCTTATTATTGAATTTTTGTACTTGTTTAATGTTAAAGTGTAAGGCCTCGGTTCCAGTGCCCTACATTCGCGTTGGATTTACACATAAATACAGTTCTAAATATCATAGTGAATTAAAAGTTTTCACGGAATAGAAAAATGTCAACCATTCATTACATAAGTCTTCGAAATTTAAGTAATATAAAACATGTCTTTAAGTTCAAACATCGTTAATTAAGTATTCAGATGCCAGCTTCTTTATTCTTCTGTCATGTCTCCCTCTTCAAGCCAGCTGTCTATCCTACTCACTTGTGTGCATACTAAAGTCAGCTACACTGATTGAGTTCTAGTTAAGCAGGCAACATACATTACATTCACATACTTACTTATACGTATCTGAAGATACATATTACTTACTTAACCTGTTTATCTTTCTTTCGTACATACATAAGTGTATACCTTCATTCTTACTTTCCTTCTTACTTTCTTTCATACTTTCATATTTTATCTTACTTTACATACATACTTATACGTTTTAAAGAGTCTTTCGCCCTATAACCTCATAGATATTATTAAGGTCTGCCACCCTCCTTCACAGGTATATTAGGGTTTGCCACCCTCCTTTAACAAATATTATTAGGGTATGCCACCCTTTTAACGTCAATTCAGACATACCTTCCTTTTCTTTTATATGTATATACTTTCATACATACACTTAATCTTTTCTACATCATTCATATATCATACATACATCATTCATATACATTTACATAACATACACTTACCACTTAAGGTAAGTGTATTAACTAATCATATCGAGTATGAACACGGCCCCAAAAACATAACAGGGAATTGGGACTAGAAACTCACATGTATCTTGTTCCTTGCTGAGCTTAAAGTAATACCCCTCCTTAGCTGTGAAAGACTAAATATGTAACAATTATAGTATCAATAACTACTTCTAACTATATCCTCCTTCTAAGTTATTGAAACCCCTGGCTACGGGGGTCCGGGGGCAGCGCCCCTAGCAACGGGGTGTAGGGGCAACAGCCCCTAGTAGGGTCCAAGGAGCAGAGCCCCTGGATAGGGTCGAGTTGTCAGGTCAGCTTGGAAAACTTTTATTTTTATTAACAGTACATAACAAAAATTACATTAAAATTCTTAGATGACTATTTTATTCGCTATCTCATTCGTTATGACAAATGGTTTCTGGTTAAGCATCATTCGCTATCTCATTCGTTATGAAGAATAGTTCCATTCATTATCTCCTCATGACGAATGAATGAATAACGAATGAGTAGACCATTCGTGACTTCTATGACGAATGGGAGGTTCATTACGAGTGTATCTTATAACTAATGGTTTGATTCGCTGTCTCACTAAGACGAATGAATGAATAACGAATGAGTAGACCATTTGTGATCTCTATTAGACGAATGCAAGGTTCATTCATTAAATTAGCATATGATTGTGACTAATTCGTTATGACATTCATCGAATGGCCAGCTATCCGCTTATCATAACGAATGAACATCAGAGATTATCTACTCTTTGACTCGAATTGTCAAAATCAAAATCAATAAGAATAGCGATGATCAACAGGCATCAGATCTGCAGTTAACCCCCGAATCACTATGAAACAACACGAAACTTGCATCGATGGACTCGCATACACATCGGGGTTTTCACACTCAAGTATGCGTTTTTAGGGGAGGGGCCTCAACTTCCCGCCATCATCACTCCGAGTTTGGAGACGAAGGAGAAGTTCATGGTTTTTATGAAATCTCATAAGCATGTCATCGCATGGAAGCTTATGGATATCAAAGGTATAAACCCGTCATTTTGCACACATAAAATCTTTCTGGAGGACGAGTTTAAACCTGTGGTACAGCCGCAGGGGAGGTTTAACCAAAACATGCAAGAGGTCGTCAAGAAGGAGGTTATTAAGTTGCTCGATGATGGTTTGATTTATCTGATCTCCGACTCCACATGGGTTAGTCTGGTCTAGGTGGTCCCTAAAAGGGCGGTATGATAGTTATGACGAATGCAAAGAACGATCTCATACCGACACGAACTGTGACAGGGTGGCGATTTGCCTAGACTACCGTAGACTTAATGAAGCCACATGAAAGGCCCATTTCTCGTGTCCAATCATCGACCAGATGCTTGAGCATTTGTCAGGACAACAGTTCTACTAATTCCTTGACGGATTTTCCGATTATTTCCCGATCCCCATTGCCCCGGGTGATCACGAGAAAACCACATTTAAATGTCCCTTTGGCATGTTCGTGTACCGAGTATGCCATTCGGATTGTGCAAATCTCCAGCCACACTTCAGCGGTGCATGGAGGCCATTTTCCACGAGTTACTCGAGGGCTCCATGGAAGTCTTTATGGATGATTTTTCCGTCCATGGGAATGTCTTCGATGACCGTCTACGTAACTTATGCTTAATTAGGAGAAATGTCATTTAACGGTTTGTGACGGTATTGTTTTGGGGCATACAATTTCTAGTGCGGGGATTGAGGTCGATAGAGCTAAGGTAGACACCATTTGCAAACTTCCACCGCCCACTTTTGTGAAGTCTATTTGTAGTTACTTACGTTATGCGGGATTCTGCTGCCGATTTATTAAAGATTTCTCGAAAATCTCCCGTCCGATGACCCAACATCTAGAGAAAGATAAGTCGTTCGATTTTAGTAAGGATTGTTTAAGGGCCTTTAATTTGATTAAGGAGAGGTTAGTGAGTTCTCCTATTTTTGTTTCTCCTTATTAGACTCTTCCATTTGAGATCATGTGCGATACGAGCGATTATTCTATTGGAAACATGTTAGGGAAGCGTCAAGAGAAACATTTTCATCCCATCTATTACGCTAGCAAGACTCTTATCAATGCTCAGGAAAATTACACCACGAAAGAGAAGGAACTTCTTGCAGTTGTTTTCGTGAGCGATAAATTTCGTTCCTATCTCGTGCTTTCTAATATTATCATTTTCTGTGATAATGCTACCTCTACGATACATGTTCTCTAAGAAAGATGCGAATCCCTGACTCCTTCACTGGATCCTTCTAATTCAGGAGTTCGACATAGAAATTAAAGATAAAAGAGGGGCTATAAATGTTGTCGCTGACCACTTGTCACGGCTAGAAAATTCCGACATGGACAAGACCCGAGAACAGGGGATTGGTGATGATTTCCCGGGTGAGACTTTATAGTATTTAAAGGCGAGTGAAGACGGGATTCCATGGTTTGCTGATCTTGCTAATTATCTATCCTCTAGTGAGTTAGTGCCCGGACTGCCATATCAGCAAAAGAGAACGTTCTTTGCAGATATCAAGTTCTGCATTTGAGAGGATCCGTACTTATTCCGTCTTGGCGCATAACAAGTGATTCGACGATGTGTTTTTGATGATGAGGCTCGTAGTATTCTTCGACATTGTCATGAGGGCCCGACTGGTGGCCATTTTAGTGCGACTTATACCGCCAAACGCGTGTTTGATGCAAGATTATATTGGCCGACTATTTTTCGGGATGTGCATGAGTTTTTTCATTCGTGTTACGCATGTCAAACAGCAGGTAACATTTCATCCTAAAATTAGATGCCCCAAAACCCTATTCAGGTGGTTGAGATCTTCAATATATAGGGCCTTCATTTTATGGGCATATTCCCTATGTCTAGAGAGAATAGATACATCCTCGTTGTTTTCGACTACACGTCGAGGCTCAGGTCGTACCTAGAAATGACGTGCAGGTTGTAGTTGTATTCCTCCGAAAACTCTTTGCTCGATTCCGTACTCCTAAGGCCCGTATCACTGATCAGGGTACCCACTTTGTAATGCTAAGATGGATATGGTTCTGAAACGTTATGGGGTCACCCATCGACTTTCTACGGCCTACCATCCTCAGACTAGCGGTCAAGTGGGAAAAACTAGTCATGGAATTAAGAACTTCTTAGAGAAAACAGTGGAGAACAGTTGCGCAGACTAGGCTGAAAAACTAGATTTTGCACTTTAGTGCTTCCGTACTTTATTTAAAACGCCTATCAGGACCACTACCTTTTGGCTAGTTTATGGAAAGGCGTGTGATCTCCCTGTTGAGTTGAAACATTTTTCGGATTGGGTTTTTCACCGTAAATCTTGATTTATATGCGGTGGGAAATAGTCGGTTTCTTCAAATTCATGGGTTTGAGGAGCTACGGAACGAGGCGTATGAAAGAAGTTAGGGATATAAGGAGAGGAAAAAGGAACTTCATGATAAACATATTATGTAACACCCGGGCTAAAGCAGAATATTAGGGGGTCCAAAAAGATTAAGTGTGGGGATAAGGTTCTTCTATATAATTTGAATTTGAAGTGGTTTCCGGGTAAATTGAAATCCCGATTGGCTGGTTCGTTCGTTGTGAATGAGGCATTTCCTTTTGGAGCAGTTGTGATAGAGGTTGCCGATGGACATTCTTTGAAAGTGAATGGATATAGACAAGCATTATATTGGAGGCTCACTTGTTGATCATGAGGAGGAGGTGACCTAATACACCTAGAGAGTAGAGGAGTAGAGCACACTCGGGAACATTCCCGAGTTGTAGAGTTTGTATAAAACTAAGTTGCATTATCTTCTTTTATTTTATTCTTCTTTACTTTATTATTCTTTGAGTCTGATTTTGTCCATAGAGTCTGTTTGATGCCTACTTTAGGTTGTTTTGAGTTCTATTTGTAGGAATGGAAATTTTGGTTCGTACTCAATCTCTATTCAGGTGAGGATTTTCTGAGCCTATCATATTGTACATGACACCCGGAAGCTGCGTCCGCGGATGAAATGTTATACGGTCGCCTAGGAACAAAACTTGTGAAGATAACTGCATTATTAATAGGGGAGTCTGTTCCACTTTATTGTTTTATTTGCTTTAAATTTTGATTCTACTTTATTTCTATCTTTTTCTATTACTACATTGGGGACAATGTAGATTTTAGGTGTGGGGATGGGAACTAACGTCTTCTTTTGTTAAAAAAAAGTTTCAAAAATTTTAAAAAAAAATTGAAAAAAAATAAAAAACAATAGTAAAAATATAAAAAAAAATGTCCATGTAATCGTTTTTCTACATTAAATAGGAGATGATATTAAATTACCAGTGAATTTTAACAACACTCATGAAAAATTTAGAAATTTTAAAAGAAAAGGAGTATTTTTTTAATCAACACATATAATCTTATGTGACTTAACGAGTAGACTTCTTATTTGATATGTCAGTCTGCTCAACCCCTTAAGAAAGAAAGGACAGTATGCTTGTAGACTTAATTGAACTTAAATTGCTTTATTTTTAGTGGGATACATGTTAGACTCAAGCCTTATGTTTAGTTTATCGTAAAAATTAAAATTTTCTAAAAATATGAATAGACTAATCATATGATGCTTGGGTAGGTTTAACGTTAGGGTATGCCTATGTAGCATGTGATATAAACCAAAAAAATTCATACTTCTAGTTTAACTAGTTAACACTTCATAGGCGTTTGGTTTTATAAGCTTAAATCATGTATAGTTGGGATGCCTCGGGGTTCGGAGACCATGGGTCTTTATGCGGTATATCATCTGGGTATTCATATCTCCTAAGTGAATTTATGAATATTAAAATAGATCAAAGAGCAAACCCACAATTTTTCTGCAAAACATAAGTCATTAAACTTGATCATCTCGTACTTCAAAGTACAAATACACTACTCACTTGATCATCCACGTTGTTAGTCATATGGCGTCCCCTTGCTCGCGTCCTATTACCATTAAGAAACAGACCACAAGGGGCACATCATATGTAAGCCCTACAGATGAATTCTTACATATTCACCTATGGAGATGGACTTTGGGGTGTTGCTTGATAACGGGGGTATGTCATGCATGTAGTGGGGAACAATTACTAGTTAGTTACTCATATCTAATGGCTGCTAGGTAGACCTTGATGCTTAAGCTTATGAGTAGGGGTGGCAATCTTGACCCATGGGTTGAATGGGTTGTATCAAAATGTATAAGATGGGTCAGAATGGGTCAAACTAAAAAAATAAAATAATTGAAACGGGTCAAAACAGGTTGACATTTCTCGGGTTTTTCTTCTATGGAACGAGAAAAACAAAAGAAACTTTTTGGTATTTTTACATTTTAAGTTTTTGATTTATATTTCGAGTTATAATTTTTTAATTATTTTTTTGAATTTTGGTGAGCGGTTTTGAAATAGGTCAAAATGGGTTGGGATTTCAAAAACCCCTCACCAAAAAAGTTAAAAGAAATAATTAAAAAATTATAACTCAAAATATAAATCAAAAACTTAGAAAGTAAAATTACAAAAAAGTTTCTTTCGTTTTTCTCGTTCCATAAAAAGAAAAAAAACCCGAGAAATGTCAACCCATTTTGACCCGTTTCAATCATTTTTTTTTAGTTTGACTCATTCGAACCCATCTTGTACAATTTGATACAACCCATTCAACCCGTGGGTCATGATTTCCACCCCTACTTATGAGGATAAACAATATCCTTGATTGTCTTTAGTTTTTCTTATAAATGGCATAACATGTTTTGATCAACTAGACATATGGTTTAAGTCAAGTTGGGGTGACTTGGTTCTAGTAAACCGTATGAAATTATTCTTAATTGTGGGTCCCACTAGATCATATAAACTAATAAACTTATCGCATCTTACTTGTCTAGGTAAGTATTAACGGGCATGGGTGTAGGTGGATAACAATAATGTCAATCCACCGGATGTATCTTATTAGGCGAATTCCGATGAGTGGGCAACTAAGTGGTTGTCAGGGTTTAAAGTGGATAAGTATATCGGTAATCGCGATTAATGTGTTTGATAAATTTTTTCCATATTGAAAATAAAAGAAAATTCAAGAGTTGTGGGTTTTATATTGTATATCTAGGTTATGATCATGTGTAGATACTTTTAAGGGACGAAAAAAATTTAAATGTAGGTATATTTGATATGGTCTAAAATATATATAATTATATATATATTTACAACATTTTTAATACTTATTAAGTTAGTGTTTGCTAAAGTTTTACTTGTTATTGGTTATTCGTGGTTTATAAAGGTTGTGAGTGACAACTAGTCATGGTATATGATTTATATTTAAACTAACGTGGTCTAAAAGAATAAAAAAGAAAAGAACATAAATCGAACTTTTTGTGACACGCCGAATCATTTTTAAGTTTGAATTCTTTATTGAATGGGTTAAATGTTTAATGAAACGATTAACTGAATTAAATATTTTTGACTGCTTATTTGTTGAGATCCATAGAACAAGTTTAATTTGTTTCATCTTTTATTGAGTTGTATTGATTGTTATATTTAATAACTTTTGCAGGAAGTCAAATGAAAAGAAAAAAAATAAAAGATGGTGATTCCAGTGAATAATTATGTGGACGAAGAATTAAAGAAAACACTCTTGAGGATCATGACTCAACTCAACAAAGAAAGCCTACATGAAAAACGGTTATAAAAAGAATATTTAACCTACACAGGGAGAGGATCATCGAGTGAGGTTTTGGATGGCAACAGTTTGTGTCGCAAAATAGGAGGCAGGAGTCAAAGGGTGTCAACAACCAAGGAGGACACCATCAAGGGGTATTGGACATTTGCAATTAGAAGCGCAAGACCTTCTGTATCTTTTTGGTTTGATTTTATTAAGTTCTAAATATGAATTATTTTTGCAAATTAGATTTTGGTTTTGTTGTATACTTTTTTATAAGTAGCTAAATATTTTATTCTACCTCTACCTAGGTTTTAGCTGAGTAATATTTAGATTGATGATTTAATGAACTATTATTGATCTTTTGTTAATTAAATTTTATGGTCAAGGTTTTTAAGTATTTTGTCCATGATATTGTTGAGTAATTAAATCTGATTTATTTCTTTAATAATTATTACACTTGTGTTTGATAGTCATTGGTGATTTTTAAATGCATGATTAGGTTGTCTACTTTGTGTTTTTCAACTTGTTTGCGATTTATGGTCGACATAATCATAGAAATAATTATTGAGAGCGGATTAGGTTTTATTATTCTATCACTAGAGACACCGGGAGGCAATTTAGTGTTTTGTCATCTTTGTATTTTACGATTTTGAGTAATAATTGCACAGGAGTGAGTTATCCTAAACCCCTTAGATTTTTTAGTGATAAAAATCATGTTCAAATTAATTATTAATACCCCCTATATATTAATATATTAAATTTAAAGAGACCTGCAGGTAATTTAAGTTTTGGGGTACTGTAGTATTATTGGGTAAGGTGAGACCGAGATGTGATCTAAACCTTTAACAATTGAGCTTCGCATGTATGGCCCCTGTCCCGGTGCCCTACTTTGGAGTTGGATTTACTCATAAACACAGTTCTAAATATCATAGTTAATTAAAAACTTTTCACGGAATAATAAAAGTCCTTCATTTAATACAAAACATTCAAATCTTGTCTTTAGACATAACATAAAATATAGTAATAAAACATCATGACAGTTTTTCTTCAGATGTCAGCCTCTTCAGATCATGCCATGTGTCCCCTCCAGCTAGCTGCTTTAATCTATTCACCTACGTGCATACTAAAAGTCAGTTACCTTGAGTGTGTTCTAGTTAATCAAGCAACATACATTACATTCACATACTTCATACATTCAGACTTTACCTTCTTTTAAACATACATAAGTATATATACCTTCATTCTTACATTCTTACTTTCTTTCTTTCATACTTTCATATTTTATCTTACCTGACATATATAATTATACGTTTTAAAGAGCTTTTTGCCATATAAACTCTTAGGTATTATAAGGGTCTAGTCCATGTCCTCTCAGATATTATAAGGCTCTGGTCCCTCCTTCCCTTTTACTCTTACCTTCATACATATACTTCTTCATACTATCATTCATACAATTTCATGAATACCCTACTATATCATTCATACATACTTTATATAACATATTTTAAAACATTCATACATACTTCATATAACATTCACATAACATACACTTACCATTTAATGTAAGTGTATTAACTAATCACATCAAGTATGCACACAGCCCCGAAAACATAACAAGGAAATGAGGCTAGAACTCACATGTAAGCGATTCCTTTTCGAGTTTACGGTAATGCCCTTCTTGAGATGTGCACGGCTAACTGTGTATCAATTAACAAGCATCACTTAACTACTCCTAATTATATCATATTTCTAGGTCTTTCTTATTTTAAACATTACCCTCTTTATAAATTAGTTCCTTGCTCTTAGCGTATACCATACAAGTTCGTATTACATATATGTCATCTATATGTATGTATGTATGTGTATATATATATATAGGGTAAGGATTCTAAGAGAACCCTTTGCAAATTGAGAACTTTGAGAACCATTTTGAACCACTAAAACCACCTTTAAAAAATATTTAAAAAAATCATAAAACAAAAAATAATAAAAATTTTAAAAAAGTAAAAAAAACCAAAATTCTTATATTTCATTCCGGTTTCATTAAAAAAAACAAAAAAAACGTCGTATTATACACATATGTATAATTTTATTTAATCTTTAGTTACGTAATATACACATATATACAGTATCATTTATCTTAAATTATACATATGTGTACAAAAAAACATGTAAATGTACATATATGTATATATTATACATATGTGTATATAATTTAGCTAAAACCGAGTTTTTTTTAATGAAATCGGGATGATAAATTAGAATTTTTGTATTTTTACTTTTTTGATTTTTGTGTTTTTTTTATTTTATGATTTTTTTTATTTTTAGGTTTTTTGTGGTCCAAAATGGTTCTCATAGTTCTCAATTTCAAAAAGGTTCTCTCATGATCCTGATCCAATATATATATATATATATACGGTATATGTACATAGTGCTCATACATATACGTTATATACATATATACGATACGTATACGTGGTATACACATACATATACGGTGTACACATACATATACGCTGCATATATACACGTTAAATACATATACATGGTATAAACATACATATACGGTGTACCCATACATATATGCTGCATACATACACGTTACATACATATAGGGCATTACACATACGGCATTACATATACATATATATTACATACATATACGGCATACATACACAACATTACATATATATATGCTATATACATATACGTTTCAAATATACATATACGGCTTACACATACATATACGCCCACATACATATGCGTTCTATACATACTTATACGGCCTCTTCATTTTATATGGCGCATATACTTATGCGCTAATCATACTTATACGAAGTATATATGTATACGCCCGTATAAGTCCAGTTCAGCTTCTTATTTCATGTTTTTAGGTTTTTTCTTCGGTTCCAGCACCGTCAGCCGCCGTTAACAACCATTGTTGGCCGGAGTTTGATCATTTATAACCTAGGCAGCTTCGGGATGTCCATATCTGAGCTAAGGTGTCCCTTAATCTCGTTTTTGGTTTATTAAACACCCGAAATAAGATAGATCTAGATTCAAATGATTCATTCGGCATCTCGAGGCTGCGGTGTCAGGTTCTAAAATGTTGGTCTTAGATCGTTGAATGGAATATAGAAGAGAGTGTTTGGCTTAAGTGTGTATTTTTTTATTGTAAAGGCTAAGGTGTAGAATGATGGAGATGGAAAGGATTTAGGGTTTAAGGGGTATTTATACTCCTTAAGCCCATGGACCTTAGGCAAGACATTTCCTCAAGTGTGAAACATTACAAGTAGGGTGATTTCCTTCTAACTCCTCAGGCAAATCCAGCTTGTAAGCCACTTCACCAACAAGATCGATTATCTTAAACGGTCCAATGTACATTGGACTTAACTTCCCCCTCTTTCGGAAAACGAATAATTCCTTTCCAATGTGAGACTTTGAGCATCACATGATCACCAATGTCAAACTCAATCGGTCGTCGCCGCCTATCAGCATAGGACTTCTGACGATCCTGGGCAGCTTTCATTCTTGCCTTGATCTGATCAAACCTTCAAGATGTTTCTTGCATAACTTCTACACTTTAAATCTCTTTCTAATCAATCTCTCCCAACATACAGGGGTTCTACAACGTCTACCATACAACATCTCAAACTGTGGCATACCAATACTCGAATGGTAGTTGTTGTCATAAGAAATTTCTGCAAGGTGCAAATGATCATCCTAACTTCCTCCAAAGTCTAAAACACAAGCACATAGCATATCCTCAAGGGTTTGGATAGTCCTTTCAGACTGCCCATCTGTTTGAGGATGATACGACGTACTGATGTTCAGTCTTGTTCCCATAGCTTCATGGAACTTCTTCCAGATCTCGAAGTAAAGTGAGTATCTCTATCAGACACGATTGATAACGGCACTCCATGCTTAGCCACAACCTCCTTTATAAACACGTTTGCTAACGTTTATGACGAGTTATCTTCTCGTATAGGCAGATGGTGAGCACTTTTAGTTAAACGTTCCACAATCACCCAAATGGTACCATGATGTTTAGCTTTACGGGGTAGCTTGGTTATGAAATCCATGGTGATGTGTTCCCATTTCCTTGCTGGTATCTCTAGTGGCTGCATCTTCCCGTATGGTTTCTGGTGCTCTACTTTGACTTGCAAGCAAGTTAATCACTTACTGACATATTTTACTACGTCATTCTTCATACCCGGCCATAAGTAGTCTCTCTTCAGATCTTGATACATCTTGGTGGATCTTGGATGAATCAATTATCTCGACTTGTGAGCTTCATATAAGATTCGACCTCTAAGATTCCCATGGCGTGGAATCCATATACGGTCAATCCTAGTCTTAACACCGTGAGTGTTATCCATTAGCTCGTCTAGCTATCTGAAAATTCTCTCCTTTTTCATTAATCCTTAATCCGTAAGAACCTCATACTGCACTTTGATGATTTCTTTGAAGAGATCTGAGTTAATGATCAACTTATAAGACTTCACTGTTGCGATGACTTCTTCATTCTTCCGGCTTAGCACGTCAGCAACCACATTAGCCTTACCAGGATAGTATTTGATATCACGGTCGTAGTTCATCACCAGCTCTAACCATCTCCCCTGTCTCATATTCATCTCTTTCTACTTGAAGAAATACTTCAAACTCTTATGATCGGTAAAAATAATACACTTAGTACCATACAGATAATGTCTCCATACCTTGAGAGCATGCACGACCGCTACGAGCTCTAAATCATACGACGGGTAGGTACTCTCATGAACATTCAACTGTTTTGACGCATAAGCTATAACCTTTCCTCGTTGCATTAACACGCAACCTAACCCACGATGCGAGGCATCAGTACAAACTACCAAATCCTCGTCACCATTGGGTAGAGTAAGGATTGGAGTTTGCGTGAGTCTCTTTAGTTCCTCAAAAGCCTCCTCCTGAAAGTTACCACAATTAAATACTACAAACTTCCAGGTCATTCCGGTAAATGGTGTGCCTATCTTGGAAAAGCCTTCGGTGAATCTCCTATAATAGCCAGTCAACCCTAAAAAGTTGCGTATATCAGTCGGCTTCTGCGGAGTCTTCCAATTTGTTATCACCTCAATCTTAGCTTTGTCCACAGTAATCCCTTCAGGATTGATTACGTGACCTAGAAATTGCATTTCATGCAACCAGAATGCGCACTTTGAAAACATAGCATACAATTTCTCTTTCTTCAAGATCTCCAATACTTCTTTTAGATGTTTAGTATGGCCAAACTCGCTCTTTGAATAAATCAATATATCTTCAATGAAAACGATGACTAACTTATCCAACATCGGCCAACATACCCTATTCATCATGTCTATAAATGTTGTTGGAGAATTCGTTAGACCGAACGACGTCCCGAGGAACTTGTAGTGTCCATACCGCGTCTGAAATGCCGTCTTAGGTATGTCTGCCTCTTTCACCTTCAGTTGATGGTAACCTGATCTAAGATCTATTCGTGAGAACCAACTTGAACCTTGTAGTTGGTCAAACAAATCATCAATCCGCGGCAACGGATATCTGTTCTTCATCGTAAGCTTATTCAACTCACGATAGTCTATACACATTCTCATACTTCCATCCTTCTTCTTAACAAACAACACCGGTGCGCCCCACGGGGAAACACTTGGCCTAATGAAACCCTTGTCGAGGAGTTCTTGTAGTTGGGATGTCAATTCTTTCATCTCGGATGGCGCCAGGCGGTAAGGTGCTTTAGCGACAGGCTATGCTCCTGGTATTAAGTCTGTCTGAAATTCTGTCTCACACTCTGATGGCAACCCCAGAAGATCCTCAGGGAATACTTCTGGGTTGTCGCGCACAATAGGAATGTGACAATCGTCAATTTCAGGTTAACTCCATTAACTCAACTCCGTCAATTCAAACTTAAGATCATTAAATATATAACGCACACTTCATTACATTTAAACTAGGGTTTAAATGACGCTTAACACTTACTACATGTGTAGTCTTTCGGGAATTGCACCGAAACGCAAACGAGTTGACGCAAACGATTGGTGAATAAACGAAAAACGTCAAAACAGTAATTATGTGATAATTATGTGTTAGACTTATGTGTTATGTGATGACATGGTTATAAACGTTAACTCAAGATGTAAACAAGTTAGTTTAAGCTAGTTAAGTAATACTTAGAAGTGGAGGGGCCAAAGTGTAACATTGTATTATTATAAATACTAATAATAATAAACCCTAACTGTTATTTTCTTTTCTCCCAAATCCCGATCGGAACCCACCCCCCCCCCCCCCTTGGCTCCTTGGCTGCCGTCACCTATACACACACATACAACCATCAATTTCAACTTTTGATCGAAGATTAAGGTGCTAGGAAGGTATAAACGACTATCCTATGCATCCTTTATACTTGATTTTGATGTTTAATGGGTTAATTGAAAACCCTAGATGGCCGATTTCATGTGTGTATGTAACTAATATGATTGTTGTTTGATTTGATGATGATTTGATAGCTAGAATGAATATTGTTACATGTTAATTGTTGTGTCTTTGATTTGAGTTCAAACAAAAACCCTAATCATGTATGTGATGTGTAATTGATGTGCATGGATAGTGATTATGGAGTCTAGAGTGTTATATGAATGCATGATGGTCCATAGATAGTTAATATGTTGAGTTTGGATGCAAACAGTTTCTGGACAGATTGTGTTATTGATGTTTAATTGGCTGTAACGAGGTGTAAATGTGAACATTGGTTGAGATTATTGATAATACAGTAAACTAGGTTGAGTCTAGTTTCTAAAGAATATAAACTTGTAATTTTTGGACAAGTAAAGGTTAACTTTTATGTATTTACAAGAACGGTGTGCAAAGCTGAGCTGTTAGACCTGCTGTTAGGTTGTTTTGTAAATGTTATATCTCATGAACTACGAGACCAATTGGGTTGGTTCCACTTCTGGAAGTTGACTTATTGAGTTAGGAACCTAACCCAAGTGGTCTTGCATTTATTGGATTTTTCGTTTAACGGGAATTTCAAGTAACATTCTGTTGCGCATGAATTTGACTGTTGTGAGTTTGCTGTAATGATTTGATGATTGTGAGAAAACTATGTGGAATAAAAATATAATAAAATATGTTTTGGAAACCTAAGACATATATGCTTCCGTGATGATTTTTGGTAAATTAATTGAGATGTTATGATCGGTGGAATAGTACAATCTTTCAAGTAGATTTTCTGTCTCGGTGAAACTAGCTGCTGAGTTTTGTGAAAATGCATGAAACATGATACTTGCTATATAATTATTATGTTTTGACCAAATTGCCCTCGTGGGGAATAATGGCTAGTTAATTGTTATGTGTTGACCAAATTGCCCTTACGGGGAGTAATTGCTAGTGATGTACTTTATGAATACGTGACAAGTAAATAATTGCTTACACATGTAACGTATCACAAATACACTTGTTAAAGTCACACACGATTCACAAAAGAAACACGAAACATGTTATGTGCATAGGTATTATGTGCTGGGTCTAGAGACTCGATAATATTCCGACACTTAGAAAAATCTCTTTGTTGTTTTAGAACGCTAGAGAGAGTTTTTCTGTGACGCGCATCTTGGTGATTTAATTTGGGAATTTCTTCGCAAACAGTGAGTTTCACTTTCCCCTTTTAAACTTTTTAAACGCTTTTCACTTGGGGGAGATAACATACTCCGAAACGCATTTAAGATTTTGTTAATATAGATTATATATCACTTGTAAAGACTAAGTGGCAAACGCAATAACTAAAGTCCTTCATAACATCGAACCGGTTAATATTTGGATAATAGCGAGTCACTGTTGAGTAGTACTACTGGGTTTGACAAACCCCACCCAACGCTAAACTCGACTGGAGGTCGAGCGGGTGTAATCTTGGCTAAACACATACCATGGTCTGGATGACCTGGTGGCAAGGCAAATGATAAACAGTCAGCTTCAGTGTCGAACACTTAGTGATACTTGTTTTATAGGCTAGCTACCTATAGATATATAATTGACATAACACTATCTGGTAACGCAAAACGCTGTAACGCAAAACGCTGTAACGCAAAACGCTTAACGCAAAACGCGGAACGCAAACGCTAAACGCTTTATTTTTATTTAAACTTGTGAACTCACCAACCTTGTGTTGACACTTTTAGTATGTTATTCTCAGGTAGCCGAGGCGGGCGTGCGGTTTAGGAACATGCATTGCTTGAAACATTTTAATTATGCAAAACTTATTTTAAACTATTATCATTGGGTTTTAAGACGTCCTGCGTGACGTAACATTGTTTGCTATGGTTTTACGCTTCCGCATTTAATTACTCGTAAATGTTTTCATGGTTTTGAAACTTTGCTTTATGGTTTGATTATAACTAATGATTCTGATCCTGTTAGTTCACACCCTCTGACGGTAAAACTCCGTTAGTGGATTTTGAGGGTGTGATAGATTGGTATCAGAGCCATTGGTTATAGCGAACTAGAAGCTGCATGCATACTAGACTATAACCGCGATGACCCATTAGTTATAATGATACGCACTGCATAGATTTGTGTAGTCTTTGTTATCTTATCTCTTTACCTCTTTCACTCATACGCGCGCGCATACACGGCTTACCTGTAGGAATGTCGACGCCGCCACCCTCATCATCATCTGATCCGATGACTCATGCTCACGGGAAGGAACCGCAGTTACCTACCGCATCGCCACCTCGTGTAGTCCCGGAACTCGAAGCTCCCGCACCGAAGAGGTACCGCTTGTCCGGAGGCATGTACGAAAACGAAATTAGCTGGGATTGGTACCCTAACATGATCAGACGTATGGTCTATCGCGAACAAGTTCCCCCGTTACCTCACCCGAACCACCCTGCTTACCCCAACACCCTACCACCCATAACCGAACCTGTAGAGCGAGTTCTCGCAGCTGTTGTTTCATGCTTGGAGCGTGACGTGGGTTACATGCGCTATACGAGAGCGAACGTTTCCGGACTGTTAAAAGACGGAACCGAGACTAAGGAGGAGATTGCCCGCATGGCAGCGGCAATGAAGGAAATGCAAGAGGCTAGTGATCAACAGATGAAAATTATGAGAAAGATGCAAGCCGAGATGATAGACTTGTAAGAGCAACTCCAAGTAGCAAGGACCCGAACCGAGATGGCTCTAGAGCGCTGCGACGTCTTACAAATGCAAATTGCTTAGAACGCAGCAGAACCTGAGGCAGAGCCTGAGGCCGAGCCCGAGGCAGAGCCTGAAGAGGAACCTGAAGAAGAACCGGAGGAAGAACTGGCTGAGGAAGAAGCACACTCAGAGGTGTCCTCAGATGATGACATCTAGTGATGATGACACTTAGATGGAGGGGTTGTCTCCATCAGAACTATTATTTTCTATGATTTTAAGGATTGATTGAAAATACTTTGTAGCGAATACAATGGTTTTAATCATGAATTATTAATTAGATTAATATATGGTTGTGATGTTGTAGGTTCCCTGGACGGATCACACGAGATATCCCGATATACACAGGTGCGGAATCCCTGTGTAGATCGTTACGGACGTAGAATATAATCACACAAACACACGTACACACGATACGAACAAAACTCACGTTATATTGATAACTCGAACTGTGTTACTTACAGACTCACGTCAATAGACTCACGTAAACTGAACTCGATCAACCAAAACACTAACTGACCAACTACTAAACCGTAAACAGTTAAACAATATAAATACACGACAACTTCGCCTCAGGCGAAGTTGTCCTTAACTTCGCTCGTTCAACAAGTTCGCCTAGGCGAACTTGTCAACAACTTCGCTTGGTTAACAAGTTCGCCTAAGCGAACTTGTCAACAACTTCGCTTCTAAACAAACAATTACATAAACAATATTACAGACTCGATTACAGACTTTATACATATGAACTACTGACATCTATGCACCAACAGACTCCCCCTTGGCAGTAGCTTCATATCTTGATCTTTAAGCTTTTGTCTTGTAATCCTGTATCTTCAAGCGTGCACTCCTTCTCTAACATACACCGTGACTACTCGCTGATATTTCCTTGCTTCATCCTTCCAAGCAGGAATGTAGAATATCTTCTTTTCGTTTAACGCTTGCAAATCAGCTTTCGATAAGTTAACAAGATGCATCGGGTCATACACCCTCAGCACTTCTTGTTCATCTTCGTCTTCCATCACGGCTTCAGCAGTCTGGCAATCAACGTACCACCATTTTAGATTCTTCAACACATCTTGAGGCATATTCTTCATCGGAACCTCCTTGATGCATCGGATCGGCTTGTACTTCATCACCATCCATGGCTTGCCATCTGCTCTCAATCCCCTCTCTGTATCCTCCACGAGCTTTCCCTTTTGTGGTTAATAGTTCAAACTTCTTTTCTTTTATGCCTTCTTTCCACACAATCTTCTCAATCATTCTTGCCATATTGTTGTCACTTCTGTTTATCAGGCCCAACCTGGCCAAATCTTTCACCTCACATTCCGGCAACGTATTGAATGCCATCATAACGCTTCACCACAAACAACTTGATCTGTTCATCATAAATCCAACAGATGATTCCCTTCTTCGACTCAGCATAGCCTTTGATGTTATAACTTTTCTTGAACATGGCTGGAACAGCAAGCTTCTTGGTCTTAATAAACCAATGAGCACAGCCTTCCTTCCACCTAGGATGCTCCTCCCACTCAGTCTCATCCATCTCAGCACTCACGTCGGCTTTCTCAACCTCAAGGATCTCGTGTTCAATGTTTTCTTCTACTATCTCCCCCTCTTCTATTCCATCTTCAATCACAATCTGCTCACCGATCTTCTCAATCATATCACTCGGCAGCACATCTTCATCAAACAGTACATCGTCACTGAACATGTCATCGTCCAGCTCTTTTAGCGCATCAATCACATCATCTTCAACTAACACCACATCATCACCAGAACCACCAGCCACGTCAGTAGACTCCCCCTCAGCTGTGGAAGTACCAAGAGCTTCAGAAGTTCTTGGCAGCTCACCACCTGCATCTTTCGATGCATTGGGATCATCGTCTCGGTCATTCCTCTTCTTCGTTCTGAGCTCGTCGCCCTTACAGCTCATCTCCCCCTGAGATGCCAAGAACTCCTTCAAGGCATCTATGATTTTCCCATGCTCAACCAGGAGGGATGCCTGTAGTTGATTTGCTTCCACTAGGCTTTGAATAGTCTTCGATTGTGCTGCCACGATCCGCTCTAGTGAAGCTATTCTCTCTGTGTCTGACATTGGCGAAGGCGAGACTCCAGAAGCAGGCGTAACCGCAGGTGGTATCATACCTGATAACCCTGCAGCAGTAACGACCGTTGACTCCACAAAACAAGCATCTACCACCGATTGAGTAAGCGTTGGAGGTGGTAGTGACACGATCTCCGGAGTCGACGTCTGGATGGTAGTGGTGGATGGAATGCCAGCCGTTGATGTAGCCACCACGGGAACATCCGCAGCGCTTGTACTTGTCACCTGTACAGAAGAAGGAACAATGGACATACCAGACAGTGCGGCCGGAGCAAATCGTACAGTCCTTGAAGTCTCTCCAGCTCCCATGCCAGCACCTGTCCTCTCCCGTCTTGATCTTCTAATCAGCTTATGTATGTCTTCTTCTTCTTCCGACTCATCATCGTCCTCCGATCTCTTCCTCTTCCCAATCGTTCTTTCTCGAGACACCATCAACCGTCTCCCCTCATTCATAATCTCATCCAAATCGGAGCCAGCCATCGACGTAGCTGCTCTAGTCATACTCACACCCAAACTTTGTGCAGCCGAGACCTGCACCTCTTCAACTTGATCCATGTCAAAATAGCCTTGACCTCCAAAAGCAGCGTCAAGGTCTATATCTTCAGCAGCAGACACAACAGCACAGCAGGAGCAGGAACAGCTTGAGTTGCTCTTGCCTGTCGTGGTTGAGGATCTCTGAACTCGTCCCCACCAGCAGGAACATACTCTGGGTTGATTAAAAACCCAAATAGTGGAGTATGCCTGGGACGACGTTCAGGATTGCTCCTCGCACTTGACGTGCGGCATTGAGCAAAGATACGTTTGCTCACTGATTCGATGTATCTGATCGGGCGTCTCTGAGGTAGACTCGGAGCCACATGGTTCAATATCATCTGTAAAAAGCGTGGGTACATGATGAACCGCTCCCGAGACATCGCCCTTCTTTGCCTGTCAATCTCGTAGAAGACCATTTGACTGAAACTATAACGCTTGTTATAGATCAGTGCAGTCATGGCAGACTGCATGGTCGCACCCATGCCGTCAGTGCCCGCCTTCCTCCCCGACATGCACACGATCATAACGTGCATGAGGAAGCGCCACTGATCTAGAAGGAAACCCTTCCTCCTCTGGGTATCTCCTAATGGACCAGAGTAGCCCATTTGAAGAAATGCTCCATCACGAAAAGGAGCTACAAACTCTGTAGGATCGTCTCGAGTCTCCTCACCAAACCTCAATGCCACCCGGATCTGTTCAGAGTTGAACTGAACCTGTTGATTGTTCACCGTAGCTCTCATCACCGGGGCTCAACACGGCAGTCGTATTCTACCGTCTCCCAGAAGTCTTCTATGTTCGGTAGAGATATCGGCAGAGTGTCGGTGATGGCATCAAAAATCCTCGAGCGCAGGAGGAACGTTATAATCTCATGGTAATCGTCCACGCCGCTCGCCTCCGGGTCAAGTGTAATGTACATATTGTGACCCGGGTAGAATTGTCTTTGATTGTCACCATCATCTCCTCCTGCACCTCCAGCACCAGCTATCGCAGCCATATCTGCAACAAACTAACCAAGTTAGAACGACATAAAGACATAGCACAAGTTCGCTTTGTTACCATGAGCGAAGTTGTGATAAACTCTGTAAAGGCGAAGTTAAAGTTGAGGCGAAGTTGGGAACAACTTCGCTTCAGCTTTAAGTTCGTCTAATTAACACTAAGTAAAATTGATATTAGGCGAAGTTAAAGTTAACTTCGCCTCATCACAACATCGCCTCAGGCGAATTTAAGTTCAGGGCGAAGTTACGGATAACTTCGCCTCAGGCGAACTTAAGCTTCGGGCGAAGTTACGGATAACTTTGCCTCAGGCGAACTTAAGCTCCAGGCGAAGTTACGGATAACTTCGCCTAAACCCTAACTTCGCCTGAATCTGAATCGGCGACAGTGAGATTCATGGAACAATGTGCAGTTGATGATTCGGATAGTTTAGACGATTAAGAACTCTTAACCACAAGTTTTAAGGACATGTTGATGATTAGTATGGTTATGAACACGTAACAACAAGTTTCGAAAATCGGTTTTAAAAACCCGATGGTCCAATGGTTTCGAAATCGGTCCAAACGACCCTTGATTAGCATGAAAGTACTTGTAATATATGATTAAACGACATCGCGAACCTTTGAATGATTGATGAATCTGGAAAAAAGAACAAAGATCGGATGATCGATAAGTTCGCTGATAATATTGAGTATAAGTTCGCTGTTAATATGAATAATGAACAGTTTTGACAAAAATATCCCTTATATAGGGGACCTGTTATACAGGCGAAGTTACGGATAACTTCGCCTAGGCGAAGTTATCAACAACTTCGCCTGTTCAACAACATCGCCTATATATTTACACATTTTAACCTTATAATTTTAACATTTTTCAGTTAATTTATAAAACTTTCCTTTAAGAAATAAATGACATGATTAATTCTAAGTAACCAGTTAAAAAATCATAAAACTATCTAAGTACAAAATAAACGTAAAAAATTTAAAGTATAAGGGATCAAATTTCAGTCTCGCTAGGGACTGCTACGTTTTAGAAAAGATCCGAACAGGAATCATACTAACTACGTGACTGTCACATAGATCCGTGTTTAGCTGTATTATGACATATAGAGACAGGTTGTAAGCAGGTAATATACTTAAGATGGTTTTCATCGTTTCTGTGATACGAGTTAGGTTCAATTAATCCTTAAAATTTAAGTGGGTAACAACTCAGAAATATTGATGCCTCCTATCTATCCTCAAAGCGTATTTGGCTTTCCCCAAGTCACCCCGAATTGACTTCGACCCATAGTGTCTGATTAAACATGTAAGTACTCTTCTTCTGGTTCTCGTTCTTCTTCTTACTCAAAGATTGTGAAGTCTTGATATTGTCATCTCTAATATATTTCAATAACACCAAATATATATATATATATATATATATATATATATATATATATTTTGAAATAAACATAGACTTCAACGTAGAAATTAACTACAAGTCCCGAATCTGGATCACTGCAGTATCTTGAGACGCTATCTTCACGGGAATCAGAACACACATGGGCTCGTGTATGACTGGGTAATCGCTTTTCTGCCTATCATTCGGAAAGATATATATGAAGACACGCAAAACTCTTAAGGAGTTTCCACGTAAAATCAAGTAAAATTAGTTTGTATCACATCTACTTTTACGCACCATGAAAAGTTACCATGACATACAATGACTGTCCTAAAGCCTTTTAAGCCTAATAACTTTACTAGTTAAGCACACAGAATTAGTATATCTATCATTTTCCAAGGTTGGATCAATTTTCCGTTTAACATAGCTAACGAACTTCTTACGAAGTAGCAACGAAGTAGCAGACTTGAAAAATAATTTCATTTCCCTTAAAAAAAAATTTAACATTTATCGCCCCGACCAAAACAAAGTCTTCAGGTAAACGGCTATCCCGAAGATCCAATGGATCAGCTGGACCGACCACATACTAGTATGTGTCCTAACTAAATATGATCGACTAATTTTAAGCGAAAGAACGAAAAACTCATCATAAACCGCCCCGGTCACTATCAGTAATCTGGTTAATGGCTATCCTCAAAATCTACAAGTAGAAAATGAGGACCAAAACATTTCCGAAGACAAGTCCTTCAAACTAATGTAACCGACATAATTTTAAGTGATTAGTGACGTTTTTCTTTTTTTTTTTTTTTTTTTTTAAATAACACAAGAAAAGCATGGTTACTCGGGATTGATCATCCCATTTAGTTCAATAAGGTTTTGAAATCTGGATTTGTCAAACGCTTTAGTGTATAAATCAGCGAAATTATCAAGCGTATCCACCTTTTCAAGAATTATCAGTTTCTTCTCAGCACAATCCCGTATGAAATGATGACGTATGTCAATGTGTTTAGTTTTACTATGTTTCACGGGATTGTTAGTTACTGAGATAGCAGCTGTGTTATCAATGCAAATAGGAGTAAGTAAGAAATTCAGACCATAGTCGCGCAGCTGTTGTTGTATCCAAAGAACCTGAGAGCAGCAGTTGGATGCAGCCATGTATTCTGCCTCACAGGTTGAAATTGCGACTGAAGTCTGCTTCTTGCATTGCCACGACACCAATCTGCCATCAAGAAACTGACATCCTCCAGTTGTTGACTTCCGACTCTGATTGCACCCTCCGTAATCAGAGTCTGTGTAAGCGACCAGCTCCAAGTCTCCTCCTCTTGGGTACCACAACCCCAGCTTCGGCTTGCCCTTGAGATACCGCAGTATCCTCTTTGCACCTTTCAAATGAGATTCTTTTAGATTTGCCTGAAAACGTGCACAAAGACAAACAGCAAACATTATATCAGGCCTAGATGCAGTTAAGTACATTAAAGAACCTATTATCGCCCGATATTGAGTTGGGTCCACATCTGCATCACCGTCTACTTCAGCACCCAATTTGTGATTGACGCATATTGGAGTATCATATGGAGAACTGTCCTCCATCTTGAAGCGCTTGAGCACATCATGAACATACTTCGTCTGATGAATGAACATCCCGTCCTTCCTCTGATCAACCTGCAATCCTAGAAAGAAAGTTAGTTCACCCATAGCACTCATTTCAAACCTTTTCTTCATGACGGTTTCAAACTCCTGACACATGGAGACTTTTGATGCAGCAAATATAATGTCATCCACGTAGACTTGTACCAGCAGGATGTCGCTTCCATCTCTTTTGAAGAACAACGTGCTATCAATTTTCCCTCTTTCAAAACCATTTTCAAGCAAGTAATCCGATAAAGTTGCATACCAGGCACGAGGTGCCTGATGTAATCCATACAATGCCTTGCTCAACCTGTACACGTGATCTGGATAGTCTGGGTCAGGAAAACCCGAAGGTTGCTCAACATACACAACCTCATCAACTTTCCCATTCAAAAACGCACTCTTCACATCTAGCTGAAACACCTTCATCTTTTCATAAGCAGCAAACGCCAAAAACAATCTTATGGCTTCCAACCTGGCGACAGGAGCGAACACTTCGTTATAATCAATCCCCTCTTGTTGATTAAAACCTTTCACGACAAGCCTCGCCTTGTTTCTTATAATGATCCCCTTATCATCTCTCTTGCACTTGAACACCCATTTTGTGCCTATCGCATGCACATTCTTTGGTTTTTCAACCAAAGTCCAAACTTCCATCTTCTCGAATTGAGCCAACTCTTCTTGCATGGCGTCGACCCACGAGCTTTCCTTTAAAGCCATTTGAAAATTCTTTGGTTCAACCTGGCTTATAAAACAGGTATACAGGCATTCATCGATTATTCCTGTCTCCTTAATGCTTGTATAAACACAGGTGTGTTCATTCAGGCTACTTCTCGTTTGTACACCTGAGGACACATCACCAATCACATTATCCAAAGGGTGATCTTTATGAATCCTCGTGGTCGGAACAGAACCGACATGCAAATTATCTTCCAAATTAGAAGAGATCTCATCAATGGTTGTTTCATGCTGAGAGTGAAAAGGATTGATAAATTCTTCTTCAGCAGAGGCAGCAGGGGTACCGATAGTGTTTGATGAGGAAGGTTGACATTTATCAATCAGCTGTCTATGTAATAGATTTTCTTCCTCATCGAGTATCATCTTCGTCGCAGCTCTTTCTTCTTCTTCAGAAATCTCCAAATCCGGTACGTTAAACGACTTAAAAAGCTTAACATGGTCGAAAAGCTCAGCAGGTCCATTGCTAGGTTTTGGCGGTTGGTAACTTGTAATGTCAGTGTTACACACCACCTCCACCTTGCAAGTCGAAGTATTGAAGACTCGTCTGTTGGGAGTACCAACAACATAACCGACTAATATTCCTTCATCGGCTACTTCCCCAAATTTAGAATTTTTCTTCAAGATCGAACAAGGGGACCCGAATGGTTCAAGACCACTCAAGTTGGGCTTCCTTCCATGCATAAGCTCGTAACATGTTTTACCAAGTCTCTTAACGGTTAACACCCTATTCAGAACATAGCAGGCTGTAGCAACCGCTTCAGCCCAAAACATCACAGGAAGCTTCGAATCTGCCAGCATAGTCCTGGCTCCTTCAATTAAAGTTCGGTTCTTCCTTTCAGCCACTCCATTCTGTTGCGGAGTATGCGGAGCGCTGTATTGATGTTCAATTCCTTTCTGAAGACAGAAGATCTCCATTTCAAAATTCTTGAACTCTGTCCCATTGTCACTTCTGATGAACTTAACAGTTTTACTCATGACGTTCTCAACTTTAGTAATCAAATTCTTCACCATTTGAGCCGTCTCATCTTTCGATTTCAGAAAATATACCCACGAATATCGCGAGTAGTCATCAGTGATCACCAAGCAGTAGGAAGTACCTCCTAGACTTTGTACATTCACTGGACCGAAGAGATCCATGTGAAGTAGTTCTAGAGTACTGGCAATTGAGTTGACCTTCTTGGTGAGATGGGATTTCTTGTGTTGCTTTCCCTTCTTGCATGCTATACATTTGTCTTCAAAGTTAAAACTTTTCAAGGGAACGCCCATCACAAGCCCATTTTTGACAATGTGGTTCATCTTCCGAAGATGAATGTGCCCCATCCTTCTGTGCCATAGTTCGGATTCTGATTCGCTTGCCTTCGTCATTAAACATGATTCTCCCGTGGCCATTTCAGTAGACCTCATATCCATCACATACGTATTTGTATCACGTGGAGCTTTCATCACTATCCACTCGTCTGGTATCTGAAAACCAGGCTTCAACACGATCGCCTCATTCTTCGTGAAGTGAACAGTATACTCCTTATCACAAATCTGTGACACACTCAGCTGATTGTGCTTCAGCTCTTCCACAAAATTCACATTCTCAAGTGTCATCTTCCCATTGGACACCGTTCCTCTACCAGTAATTCTTCCTCCACTTTCACCAGCAAAACTAACTCTCGCTCCTTGAACAGGTTTTAAGTCGTGCAACAAGTATTTGTTGCCCGTCATGTGCCGGGAACAGCCGCTATCTACAATCCAAAGACTGTAGGCAGCCCTGTTCAACTGTTCCTGCACAATAAAGAAAATGATTAGAATCTAAGGACCCAGACCAATTGGTCTTGGATCTATACATCCCGTACTTCTGCTTTCCAAAGTTAGCATTTGGATAATTCCTGTCAGTCCTAGTAGGAAATCTTCTTGGAAATTGAGTGTGAGGCCTTCCAAACCTTTGTGTATTGAAAGTATTATATCTAGCAGTTTGGTTATTAGTATTGTAAAACTGAGGTCTGTTTCTGTGAAAACCTGAATTAGTTACATTTCGAAACTTTAAAGGGTTTTCATTTTTAACAGTATTAAAATTACCAGTAGACTTATGCTCAGTTTTAATAGGCCTCACGCCTCTGAATTTCGGCGTCAGAGGACAATCTGCAACAAGATGTCCTAACTTATTACATCTAAAACAACACCTATATTCCATTTTCTTTTCAAATGTTGTTTTGGATGTAGAGGCTGTGTTAGCGGCCGTTCGTCTCACATAAGGTGGGACGTACGGGTTGAGTGGAGTATTCTTTTTAGAAGTTTTATCTTTTTCTCCACCAGTGGGTAACACTACCTTCTCATTTGTCTTACCCGATTCGGACAACTTATCCGAATCCGATGAGACTGGACTCGTAACAGAAATATTTACACTTGAAACAGGCGAACTTGTTTCGCCACTACTAACACTTGATTCTTTACTTGTAACCTTGATAGGAATTGTCTGAGGAACTTCAAAATCAACAGATTTCTGAACACTAGGGTTAAAAGTGTAATTATGGTTATAAGGTGGTGGAACCTCGTGATAACCAATTCCTCCTCTCTTTGTAGAGGTACCTTGATCACTAACGAGGTGATCAAGAATAGCTGAGGAATTTCTGAACTGTTCAAGTTTTCGGTTCAGTTCCACCACTTTCACCTGGTGGTCAGCAATCTGCTTTTCTCGTTCAGCAATCAGTTTAGTCTTTTCTTCTAAAACCTCATAACTAAGATCAATAACTTCAATTTTCTCAGCAAGTTTAGTTTTTAAGCTTTTAACATCTTTTTCACATGCTTTTATTTTAACTTTGTAACTGTTTTCTCTTGCTTTTGTAAAGTGATGATCTTCTTTAAGAGTTTTAAATTCAGCGTCTAAACGAACATACTGATCATTTATGGTAGCAAGTTGCTCAGACAAATTCTCACATTTAGTACAGAAAGATTTAGAACTTACCTCGGAGATTTGATCATTGTTATCGGCCATGAAAGCTTTTTCCTTACCAGTAGCTTTCTCTTCTCCGTTAGTCTTTTCACGTTCTTCACTCTCAACCTTAGCCATATTTGCCTGTTCACTAGTTTCATTCAAATGCAGGTTCCAGTTGTATTCACCTGCTTCTCTAGACAACATGGCATTGATTTCCTTATTATTCCCAGTGTGCTGAGCAGGCCGGCCTTGACCACGTTCAACTCTCTCGTTTCTGCAATCTTTGGCAAAGTGCCCGTTTTGTTGACAGTTATAGCACCTCACCTTAGACTTGTCGAATCCTGGCCTGCCTCCAACAAACTTTCTCCCCGTCTTTCTCATGAACTTCTTCACTCTCCTCACTATCATGGCCATCTGCCATTGTAAATCCATCTCCTCCAGATCATCAGCATCGATCTGATCATAGTCTTCATCTAGCATCGCTGGATCAACCACCTTTCCTTGAATATAGTTTTCATATGAAGCAATAAATGAAGCATAAAGGCCAAACTGCTCTTCAGCAGATTTGACGCTCATTGGCATCTTAGAGAAATTATTGCTTGAGGAACTTGAAGATCCACCAATCTTGCTTGCAGTCTGTTGAGTACCACTTGATCCACCCGCAACGAAGCAAACATCCCCATTTGAGTTTACTGACACTTGCCCCTCCTGTGAAGAATTGGCACCCGACTCACCCTTCGAGTAGTAGGCGGCAGAATCAGTCTTTGAATTTGTGTTGGAGTTTACTTTCGCACCGTACATGCCTGGATCTTGAACCTGATCCATAGATGTTTCTTTTCTTACCATATTAAGCTCAAAAGTTCTGAGCTTGTTGACAGCGGTTTCAAGATCATAAGTAGGGAAGTCCTTGTCTTCCCTCATCAGTACAGTATACATCTCCCATTTTGGTGGGAGAGCATCGAGAAGTTTTTCTACAATCTCTTCTTCTCGGTAGGAAATGGAGTAGTTACTCAGTTCAGTCATTAGATGATAATATCGAGTGATAATATCATCAAGAGATTCGTTCTTTAAGTACTTAAAGACTGAAAATTGAGTTTTAAGCAGCTTTATCTTTGAGGCCCGAATGCCTACATTTCCTTCGAATCTGCTCTCAAGAGCTTCCCAAAGCTCTCTAGCTGATGTATACTTTCTGAAAGTATGGAAGAGCCATTGTGATTGCAGCATGAGCCTTGCTTTCGGCTTCATACATCTTCTTCTCCTCTTCTTCCATTTTACTCTATTTTTTGATTTGGTCTCGACCCTCATACTCCATGATCGGTGGAATATATCCATCTTGGATGCATACCCACATCTTCGCATCCTGGTACTTAACATACTGTATGAACCGATCCTTCCAAGCGACAAAATCAGTTCCCTTCAGCAACCTTGGGGCCTTTGTAGCTGACCCCGCTTCAACTTCCATCTTGACAAGCTCTGAAATGTTGATTGACGACATCCTTCTTGAAGACTAAGAAACCCGAAAAATTCTGAAAATGGCGAAGTTAGAAAAATTTCTTCGAAACAGTACTGTAGGCGAAGTTAAGTATAACTTCGCTTAAGTAATAACTTCGCTGGATCCTTCTTAAATTCGCGTAACCGGGCGAAGTTGAGAATAACTTCGCTTAGGATAAGCGAACTTAGAAAGTAAGCGAACTTGAAGAGAACTTCGCTGAACTAGGCGAACTTGAGAAGAACTTCGCTGAGTTAGGCGAAGTTGAGGAGGTAGGTGAAGTTGTGAATAACTTCGCTTCTCCTTATATCTTCGCTGAAACCCTACGAATCCTGACGGCAACTTCGCCTGATGAACAGCAACTTCGCCTGACGAACTTGAACTTTCTGCAGATCTGAAAAACGGATTCTAACGACGATTTTGACGGTATGAAGGCTTAAACACACTGGTAGGAGCCTAGAATGAGCAAAAACACCACAAACTCGTCCCGGTAATACCCGAAATGAGACGAATTCTACACCCGCGTGAATATCCCGAACCACACAATCGAGCAAATGCTCTGATACCAATTGTAGGTTCCCTGGACGGATCACACGAGATATCCCGATATACACAGGTGCGGAATCCCTGTGTAGATCGTTACGGACGTAGAATATAATCACACAAACACACGTACACACGATACGAACAAAACTCACGTTACATTGATAACTCGAACCGTGTTACTTACAGACTCAGGTCAATAGACTCACGTAAACTGAACTCGATCAACCAAAACACTAACTGACCAACTACTAAACCGTAAACAGTTAAACAATATAAATACACGACAACTTCGCCTCAGGCGAAGTTGTCCTTAACTTCTCTCGTTCAACAAGTTCGCCTAGGCGAACTTGTCAACAACTTCGCTTGGTTAACAAGTTCGCCTAAGCGAACTTGTCAACAACTTCACTTCTAAACAAACAATTACATAAACAATACTACAGACTCGATTACAGACTTTATACATATGAACTACTGACATCTATGCACCAACAGATGTGATGTTGTTTCTTATGTCTTTCTTACCTATCTTTTTATTACATGTATGGTGTGTTGTATATGAAAGAAAAATTCATGTTTAACATTTTGTACTGTGATTCTAGGAAATGGCTGGAAGAAACGCTGGACACGGACGTGGTAACATCAACTTGACTGCAGCTGAACTCCAAACTCTGCTGAACGACCATGCGGCGGCCGCTCTAGCCGCACACGTTCAGAATCACGCTGGAGGTCCAAGTGGAACGTGTACCTTCAAGAATTACCTTGACTGCAAGCCCAGTTCGTTTAAGGGCACTGAGGGAGCTATAGGCTTCCTGCGTTGGGCTGAGAAAGCCGAATCGGCGTTTGAAATGTGTAATTGTCCCCCTACCAGTAGGGTCAAATTCGCTGCTGGAACACTTGAGGATTCTGCCCTCACTTGGTGGAATTCGAACGTGCAGATTCTTGGATTGGAACTGGCTAACGCGATGAACTGGAAGGAGTTCAAAAACATGATGCGAGAGGAGTACTGTCCGAGAGAGGAGATTTCGAAGTTGGAGTCTGAATTTTGGTCGCTGAAGAAGGTGGGCTCAGAAATCGAAGCCTACACTACCCGTTCTCACGAGTTGGCTGTGATGTGTCCACGGATGGTAGATCCGCCGAGTAAGAGGATTGAAATGTATATTGATGGGTTAGCACCGAAAATTCAGGGCATGGTGACGTCTTCCAGACCAGCCACGATTCAACAAGCGATCCGTTTAGCTCACAAACTGACGGATCAAGCTGTGACCCAAGGTGCGTTACCACCTAGGGGTTCAACCGCTAAAGCCCGTGACAACCCGAGTAATGACAACAACAGCAACAGCAACAGCAACCCGAGCAGCGGAAAGAGGAAGTTTGACAACACCAGATCCTCGTCCTCGAACCTCCCACAGCAACAACACTACCGTAAGCCCGAATTCACTCGGAGCTTTAACAATCAGAGTCACAACAACAATAACAACGGTAGCGGGCAGGGTTCGAGCGGATATGCTGGGAAATATCCGAAGTGCAATAGGTGCAACTATCAACATGTTGGCCCGTGTGACCGTGTCAAGTGTCAAAGATGCGGAAAGATGGGTCACCTGGCGAAGGAATGTAGAGGAGACCTTGCGGCAAAGGGTGCTCCTAAGTCACCTATGACGACGAATGGATGTTTCGAATGTGGACAGGAAGGTCATTTCAGGAAAGATTGTCCCAAGCTGAAACAGAACGACAACAATGGAGGTAATGGAAGTGGCAGTAGTGGTGGAAGCAATGGCAAAGGAAGAGCTTTTGAAATTGGGTCGGGTCAAGCCCGCAATGATCCGTACGTGGTGACTGGTAAGTTCCCTGTGAACGATTGTTTTGCTTCTGTATTGTTTGACACTGGAGCTGATAGGAGTTTTGTGTCGAAAGCCTTTAGCCAACTCTTAGACTTAACTCCAACTCCGTTAGATGCTAAGTTTCCTGTTGAATTAGCTGACGGTAAGACTATAGTAACGACTCATGTACTTGTGGGATGTAAGTTAAAACTGTCAGGTCATGTCTTTGATATCGACCTTATTCCTTTTACGCTTAGTAGTTTCGATGTCGTGGTCGGCATGGACTGGTTATCCGAGAACCGAGCGGAGATTATATGTCACGACAAGATAGTTCACATTACTACCCCTTCCGGCGAGATCATTTCGGTCCGAGGTGAGAGAAGCGGCATGACCACCAGCGTCATTACCCTCATGAAGGCGCAGAAGTACCTACGAAAGGGTCACCCGGCAGTTTTGGTGCAGATTGTTGAGAAACCCGCGGAGGAGAAGCGAATTGAAGATATACCAGTTGTGCGAGATTTTCCGGAAGTTTTCCTAGAGGATTTGCCTGGACTCCCTCCTATACGGCAAGTTGAATTCCAAATCGAGTTGACCCCCGGTGCAGCACCCATAGCACGAGCCCCATATCGGCTCGCACCGGCGGAGCTTCAGGAGTTGTCCACTCAGTTGCAAGATTTTTTGGATAAAGGTTTTATCCGACCTAGCTCATCGCCATGGGGAGCCCCTGCCTTATTTGTCCGAAAGAAGGACGGGACTTTCCGCATGTGTATCGACTACCGGGAGTTGAACAAGGTGACGGTCAAGAACCGTTATCCTTTACCCCGAATTGATGATTTGTTTGACCAGCTTCAAGGATCGAGTTACTACTCGAAGATCGATCTGAGATCCGGTTATCACCAACTAAGAGTGCGCGAAGAAGATATCTCAAAGATGGCTTTCAGAACACGGTATGGTCACTACGAGTTTTCGGTTATGCCTTTTGGCCTAACCAACGCACCAGCCGTATTTATGGATCTCATGAATCGAGTATGCAAGGCGTACCTCGACAAGTTTGTGATTGTTTTCATTGATGACATTCTCGTCTACTCCAAGAACGAAGCTGATCATGAAGAACACTTAAGGGTAATTCTGGAATTATTGAAGAAGGAACAACTGTATGCTAAACTCTCGAAATGTGAGTTTTGGCTTCGCGAGGTTCACTTTTTAGGACATGTGATCAACGAGAATGGTATCCATGTCGATCCCGGTAAGGTAGAGGCCATCAAAAACTGGGAAGCACCTAAGACTCCGACTGAGGTGCGGCAATTCCTAGGACTGGCCGGCTACTACCGACGTTTCATCGAGGGATTTTCAAAGATTGCTCAACCCCTCACCGCTTTGACTCACAAAGGTACTAAGTACAATTGGGGTGACGCGCAAGAATCCGCTTTTCAACTGTTGAAAACCAAACTCTGCAGCGCCCCTATTTTAGCCCTCCCCGAGGGAACAGAGAATTTTGAGGTACACTGTGACGCATCGATACAAGGTCTCGGTTGTGTGCTGGTGCAACTCGAGAAGGTTATAGCTTATGCCTCTCGACAACTACGGGTTCACGAGAAGAACTACACGACCCATGATTTGGAACTCGGAGCTGTGGTGTTTGCCCTTAAGATATGGAGGCATTACTTGTACGGTACCAAGTTTACCATTTACACCGACCACAAGAGTCTCCAGCATATCTACGATTAGAAGGAGCTGAACATGCGACAGCGTCGTTGGGTCGAGCTGCTTAAGGATTATGATTGTGCCATCAAGTACCACCCTGGCAAGGCCAATGTAGTGGCCGACGCTCTCAGTAGAAAAGAAACAGATAAACCCAGGCGAGTGCGAGCATTGCAACTCACGATTCATGCCAACTTACCCGACCAGATTCGCGAGGCGTAACTTGAAGCTTTGAAAGATGATAATCTTCCATCGGAACTCATGCGGGGCATGAACAAGCAACTTGAAACCAGATCGGACGGGGTTCGATATTTTGAGAACCAGATTTGGGTTCCACGGTTCGGAGAGTTGAGAACTCTGGTGATGGACGAAGCACACAAGTCCCGATATTCTATCCACCCTGGCTCAGATAAAATGTATCATGATTTAAAGGCACTTTACTAGTGGCCGAACATGAAAGCCGACATTGCCACCTACGTGAGCAAATGCTTGACTTATGCCAGAGTCAAAATAGAATACCAGAAACCATCTGGTTTACTGCAACAAAAAGAACTCCCAATGTGGAAATGGGAACACATCTCAATGGATTTTATCACGGGATTACCTAAGACACCGACGGGATGCGATACCATCTGGGTGATCGTTGACCGGTTGACTAATTCTGCACACTTCTTAGCGATTAAGGAATCGGACAAAATGGAGAGACTGACTCGCGTCTACATGAAGGAAGTAGTGTCTAGACACGGAGTGCTTGTCTCAATCATTTCTGATCGAGATTCTCGTTTCACTTCGCACTTTTGGAAGTCACTGCAAAGCGCACTAGGCACCCGTCTTGATATGAGCACAGCATACCATCCTCAGACGGATGGGCAAAGTGAACGAACTATTCAGACCCTGGAGGATATGTTGCGTGCATGCGTATTGGATTTCGGAAAAAGTTGGGAACCTCACTTACCTTTGGTAGAGTTTTCGTATAATAACAGCTACCACGCAAGTATTAAAGCAGTGCCGTTTGAAGCGCTGTATGGACGGAAGTGTCGATCACCACTCTGCTGGGCAGAGGTGGGTGACAGCCAAATCACTGGTCCAGAACTGGTACTCGAAACTTCAGAAAAGATTGTTCAAATCCGAAATCGCATGGCAGCAGCACGAGATCGCCAAAAGAGTTACGCCGACAAGCGCCGAAAACCTCTCGAATTTCAAGTGAATGACCAAGTGTTACTTAAAGTCTCACCTTGGAAAGGTGTGGTTCGCTTTGGTAAGCGAAACAAACTCAACCCACGATATGTTGGTCCCTATCGAATAACTGAGCGCATTGGTCCGGTGGCGTACCGACTGGACCTACCAACGGAACTCAGTGGCGTACACAATGTATTCCACGTATCCAATTTGAAGAAATGCTTATCCGATGAAACCCAAGTAGTCCCTTTGGAGGAACTACAAGTTGATGAACACTTACGTTTCATTGAGGAACCAGTCGAGGTTTTGGATTGGGAAACCAAAACGCTCAAGCACAGCAAAATTCCAATCGTTAAGGTTCGTTGGAACTCGAGACGTGGACCGGAGTTCACGTGGGAACGCGAGGATCAAATGATGAAAAAGTATCCTCACCTTTTTGAAGGGCTGACCAAACACAGAAAACCGCGAAACCCGGCAAACCGTCAGAAATCACCGGAGGTATGAATTAAATTTCGGGACGAAATTTCTTTCTACTAGGGGATGATATGACAAACTGAAAATTTTTCTTACTTTTCAGACACTCATCACGACTTGACTCAAATTTTCGGGACGAAAATTCTTTAACATGGGAATGATGTGACAATCGTCAATTTAAGGTTAACTCCGTTAACTCAACTCCGTCAATTCAAACTTAAGATCATTAAATCTATAACACACACTTCATTACATTTAAACTAGGGTTTAAATGACGCTTAACACTTACTACATGTGTAGTCTTTCGGGAATTGCACCGAAACGCAAAAGAGTTGACGCAAACGATTGGTGAATAAACGAAAAACGTCAAAACAGTAATTATGTGATAATTATGTGTTAGACTTATGTGTTATATGATGACATGGTTATAAACGTTAACTCAAGATGTAAACAAGTTAGTTTAAGCTAGTTAAGTAATACTTAGAAGTGGAGGGGCCAAAGTGTAACATTGTATTATTATAAATACTAATAATAATAAACCCTAACTATTATTTTCTTTTCTCCCAAATCCCGATCGGAACCCACCCCCCCTTGGCTCCTTGGCTGCCGTCACCTATACACACACATACAACCATCAATTTCAACTTTTGATCGAAGATTAAGGTGCTAGGAAGGTATAAACGACTATCCTATGCATCCTTTATACTTGATTTTGATGTTTAATGGGTTAATTGAAAACCCTAGATGGCCGATTTCATGTGTGTATGTAACTAATATGATTGTTGTTTGATTTGATGATGATTTGATAGCTAGAATGAATATTGTTACATGTTAATTGTTGTGTCTTTGATTTGAGTTCAAACAAAAACCCTAATCATGTATGTAATGTGTAATTGATGTGCATGGATAGTGATTATGGAGTCTAGAGTGTTATATGAATGCATGATGGTCCATAGATAGTTAATATGTTGAGTTTGGATGCAAACAGTTTCTGGACAGATTGTGTTATTGATGTTTAATTGGCTGTAACGAGGTGTAAATGTGAAAACTGGTTGAGATTATTGATAATACAGTAAACTAGGTTGAGTCTAGTTTCTAAAGAATATAAACTTGTAATTTTTGGACAAGTAAAGGTTAACTTTTATGTATTTACAAGAACGGTGTGCAAAGCTGAGCTGTTAGACCTGCTGTTAGGTTGTTTTGTAAATGTTATATCTCATGAACTACGAGACCAATTGGGTTGGTTCCACTTCTGGAAGTTGACTTATTGAGTTAGGAACCTAACCCAAGTGGTCTTGCATTTATTGGATTTTTCTTTTAACGGGAATTTCAAGTAACATTCTGTTGCGCATGAATTTGACTGTTGTGAGTTTGCTGTAATGATTTGATGATTGTGAGAAAACTATGTGGAATAAAAATATAATAAAATATGTTCTGGAAACCTAAGACATATATGCTTCTGTGATGATTTTTGGTAAATTAATTGAGATGTTATGATCAGTGGAATAGTACAATCTTTCAAGTAGATTTTCTGTCTCGGTGAAACTAGCTGCTGAGTTTTGTGAAAATGCATGAAACATGATACTTGCTATATAATTATTATGTTTTGACCAAATTGCCCTCGTGGGGAATAATGGCTAGTTAATTGTTATGTGTTGACCAAATTGCCCTTACGGGGAGTAATTGCTAGTGATGTACTTTATGAATACGTGACAAGTAAATAATTGCTTACACATGTAACGTATCACAAATACACTTGTTAAAGTCACACACGATTCACAAAAGAAACACGAAACATGTTATGTGCATAGGTATTATGTGCCGGGTCTAGAGACTCGATAATATTCCAACACTTAGAAAAATCTCTTTGTTGTTTTAAAACGCTAGAGAGAGTTTTTCTGTGACGCGCATCTTGGTTATTTAATTTGGGAATTTCTTCGCAAACAGTGAGTTTCACTTTCCCCTTTTAAACTTTTTAAACGCTTTTCACTTGGGGGAGATAACATACTCCGAAACGCATTTAAGATTTTGTTAATATAGATTATATATCACTTGTAAAGACTAAGTGGCAAACGCAATAACTAAAGTCCTTCATAACATCGAACCGGTTAATATTTGGATAATAGCGAGTCACTGTTGAGTAGTACTACTGGGTTTGACAAACCCCACCCAACGCTAAACTCGACTGGAGGTCGAGCGGGTGTAATCTAGGCTAAACACATACCATGGTCTGGATGACCTGGTGGCAAGGCAAATGATAAACAGTCAGCTTCGGTGTCGAACACTTAGTGATACTTGTTTTATAGGCTAGCTACCTATAGATATATAATTGACATAACACTATCTGGTAACGCAAAACGCTGTAACGCAAAACGCTTAACGCAAAACGATGAACGCAAACGCTAAACGCTTTATTTTTATTTAAACTTGTGAACTCACCAACCTTGTGTTGACACTTTTAGTATGTTATTCTCAGGTAGCCGAGGCGGGCGTGCGGTTTAGGAACATGCATTGCTTGAAACATTTTAATTATGCAAAACTTATTTTAAACTATTATCATTGGGTTTTAAGACGTCCTGCGTGACGTAACATTGTTTGCTATGGTTTTACGCTTCCGCATTTAATTACTCGTAAATGTTTTCATGGTTTTGAAACTTTGCTTTATGGTTTGATTATAACTAATGATTCCGATCCTGTTAGTTCACACCCTCTGACGGTAAAACTCCGTTAGTGGATTTTGAGGGTGTGACAAGGAACATCTTCACTTCTTTCGTCTCAGCCGTATCTTTGAAAACATACGTCGGGTAGGCGCCGCACCCTCGTCTTAACAATTCTTCGGATTTTATCATCGAAATGACATTAAGCCCTGAATTTTGCTTTATCACCATAATCCTTCACCGTACTACCGTCCAAGGATTTTAACCTTATAGATACGGCATACGTACATCGTGCTCATACATATACGCTACATACATACACGTTACATACATATACGTGGTATACATGTACATCTACGGTGTACCCATACATATACGCTGCATACATACATGTTTCATACGTATACAGTTTACCCATACAAATACGCTGCATACATACACGTTACATACATATATGGCACTACATATACATATACGTTACATACATATATGGGCATACATGCATGGCATTACATATACATACACACTATATACATATACGTTTCAAATATATATATACAGCTTACACATGCATATACGCCCACATACATATACGCCCATAAATATATGTTCTATAATACTAATACGACATCTTCATCTTATACGGCGCATATACTTATGCGCTACTCATACTTATATGGCGTATATACTTATACGCCCGTATAAGTCCAGTTCAGCTTCTTATTTCGCGCTTTTAGGTTTTTCTTCATTTCCGGCGCCGTCAGCCGCCGTTAACCACCATGCTTGACCGGAGTTTGATCATTTATGATCTAGGTAGCTTCGGGGTGTCCAGATCTGAGCTATGGTGGCCCTTAAGCTCTTTTTTGGTTGATTAAACACCCGAAATAAGATAGATCTAGATTCAAACAGCTCATTCGACATCCCGGGGCTGCGGTGTTTGGCTCTAAATTAATGGGGTCAGCTGAGATAAATGATTTCTTACCTTTGGTTGGTCTTGGATCGTTGAATGGAATAGAGTAGAGAGTGTTTGGCTTAACAGTATGTTTTTGATGGTGGAGGCTAAGGTGTAGAATGATGAAGATGGAAAGGATTTAAGGTTTTAAGGGGTATTTATATAGCCTAAGCTCATGAACCTTAGGCCCATCTTCGTCTTAAGTTCACCATCCATTCATCTTTATTATATTATTATTATTCTACCAACTTAAATTAATTCTTTCGGCGTAAATAATATATTAAATATAATTCATAGAAATTTCGGGATGTTACATCACATGTCATTAGCGTTCTAGGGTTTCATTAGTAAGGTCGGGAGGCGATATAGGGCACTTTAGTGGTCTTTAATGTCATAATTCAAATATATTGTTTTTCAACCAAGTCAAGTTCGTTAACTATTAATTTAACTAGTAGGATTCCATTACCTAGGTAGTTGTTTCTCACACTTGATTCAAAACCGATTGTCATAAAGTTTTGTTTATAGTTTTATTAATGTATTATTAGTTTAAAAAAAATCTTAAAATCCAAAGAAAGTCTAGGTTAGTAATCATTTAGGTTTAATAATTAGAGTTTACCAATAGTGTCCTAGGTTCAATATTCGTTCTTACTTGCTAGCTACATTGTGACTTGTACACATGCCGATTGTGTGTGGTTGTTTAGGTGAATTCGGTAAAAGCTGGTATTGTTAGTATTATATATACATATTTCACACATCAGATTAACATCAAGAATCTGTTCTCACAATTTTGTTGATAGTTCCCATTTTAAAATGATCAATCACTACTAACATTCCATTTGGTCCATGTTAATATTAGGACTCACGGGATTCTATTGGCCGACTATTTTTCGTGATGTGCATGAGTTGTTCATTCGCGTGACGCGTGTCAAACAGCTAGTAACATCTCAACCCGAAATTAGATGCCCCAAAACCCCATTCAGGTGGTTGAGATCTTCAATATATGGGGCCTTGATTTTATGGGTATGTTACATATGTCTAGAGGGAACAGATACATCCTCGTTTATGTCGACTACACGTCCAAATGGGTGGAAGCTCAGCATGTACCTAGAAATGTGATCAGTGATCGGGGTACCCACTTTGTAATGCTCAGATGGATATGGTTATGAAACGTTATGGGGTCACCCAACGAATTTTTACGGCCTACCATCCTCAGACTAGCGGTCAAGTGGGAAACACCAATCGTGAAATTAAGAGCATCTTAGAGATAATATTGTAGAACAGTCGCGCAGACTGGGCTAAAAAGCTGGATGATGCACTTTAGCCATATGCTTAAACCAAACACCGAGACTTCACTAAATTCATTAAATGTGAAGTTGCATTTTCAGAAGATGAACTAGTCACCCAGTTTATTGAATTACGAATGTAAAAAACTTCTATTATGATCCTCGGCTAAAAATTTCTGGTTCCGCCACTAGTTACTCGTTAGGGCTTACGAGCCTTTTAGTTTTGTTCGGCTAAGGTATTTAAATATTGTGAGACGACCCTACTTGCGACACCAAGTCTGTTATTTATATTAACATATTTAAAAAAAACACAAAAATAAAAGAATAAAAAGAAACGAAAAAAAATCTATCCATAAAAAGAATTTCTCCACTTAAAAAAGGATCAAGATATTTTGCTTAATGCCACGCCTCGCCTCGCCTCGCCTCGGACCTGCACCTAAATAAAATAATTAAAAAAATAAAAAGAAACAAAAAAAAATCTATCAAAATAAGAATTTTTCCACTTTAAAAAGGATCAAGATATTTTGCCTAATGAGCCTCGCCTCGACCCTGCACCTAACTTTCTTCTAACTTCCCAAGCACTAACAAAACTAGCATCAACAAACTTACCATGCAATCATAATTCTTTATATGTCTAAATGATTCACATAAATACAAAACAAAACTAATAAATTATTGAAGAAATCATTTGTGGCATCAAACTTTTTAATTATACTATATAGATAATGACTGGTTTTAAAATGATGGTTACATGAAGTTTTCGCTACATGTTTTTGTTTACAAATGATTTTTGTTTTGGACAAAAATCTGCTAAGGATAATGTATCCAAATCTGTTAAAGTGAGGAATAATGCTATGCTAATAATATCGATTAAATGAATGAAAATGGAGTGAACACCGAGATTTGTTGCGAGGAAAAACCCTTCGATCTTGTTCAGATCGAAAGAAAAAAACCCTGGGTGATGACAACTCGTCGATAACCAATTTATTAATCACAAAAAAGGTTACAAGGGTTGGATTTGTGGATCAACGGATACAATGAATGCTATGTGTGTGATTACAGATAACTTAGCAGCTAGAGTATGTGTGAATGAGTGTTTTCTAATGTTGATCACAACTCGATATATAAAGAAAAAATACAAATAACTAACTAACAACTAAGTCCTATAAACCCGCTAGTCTTCCACTCTTCATCATCGTGCTCTTTGACCACGTGCTAATAGCCGTTTAGTAACGAATTAAGTGGTGGACTAGGTCTAGGAGCCGTTGTTGTTATTTAAACGTCAGTCTTCATACGAAGTTCATCCATTAATAGTTAAGTTGACTAAGGATCCCGGATCCAGACTTCAGCTAAAGAACTCTCTCCAGGAGGATAATTGATCCAAGCACGTCTTCAAGAATAACATATCTCGTCCTTAATACACAGTAATTGGTCCTGTCATTCTGCTACTTCTTCCACTAGCTTAGTCTTCAATCTTAACCATTTGCTGCAGGTGTCTTGTAGTGGAAGATACAGTAGGCTGGATCTTAAAGTTGTTATACCTGTCTAACACATCACCATACTAAATGCAATCATTAGTAAACAAATAATATCGAGGATCATTGATCCTTCATAACCTGATACATATCTTAAGGATAATCTATCCATAAAATAGTTAAGGATTAAGGATCCTCAGCATAAAATTCATGCCCTAACAATTGCCCCCAAAATGGCGGGTGATTGTGTAAAACAGCTGTCATTTTGAATTTTGAACTTCTACGAAAACTGGATGATGGGACGGTTTTGCCAGAAATATATACCATTAGGCCCTCGAGTTAATGATAACCGCCTATATATGTCGTCTTATATCTTGGTTATATTCATACATTCAAGCGACGCATCAGGTATCCTTCTCTTTCTTTTCGTATTCTCTTTAACGATGTCCACTGATTCGTCTTCTTCTTCTTTGCCTCTCTCTAATTCTTCTGAACAATCTTCCGATGACTCTGAGTTGTCGGAGATGGAGCCAGAATGCCTCATAGCCAACCCTTCCATTGAGATTTGCAAACTCACAGATCCGAAGATTGATGAGTTTTGTCCGTTTTTCCACCGAAAACCTTATTCCAACCTTACGAATCCAGCGTCCGTTGTGACGTATATTCCAAAGTCTGGGTGTGTTTTCCGTCTTGTCCGTTCCTGATCGGCTACAAGTATCCTTTTCCCCCTTTCACTCAAAGCTTCTTCGATTCCACCGGCGTATCCTATATACAGGCTATGCCTATGATTTGGAGGGTCCTTAGTACCGTAGAAAGGATTATTGAAGATGAGAAAATCGATTTCGGCCTCCAAGAACTGTCCCAACTTTACACACTTACTACCCACGGTCCTGCCTGATTTATTCTAAAATCCAAGCCCCGGCAGCCCCACCCGAACTTAAAAGTCACTCTAAATGATTGAATCAGTTTTTCTTTGTAAAACGTGACTCAATACCGGGAGGAACTGATCTTCCTTCAAAGTGGGTTAGAAAGGGTAGGATCCTGGATCCTTAAAAAATAATAGGATCCTTGAAGCTTTAACTTTAACTCTGATTCTTTCTTTTTGTCTACAGTTGAGAATTTCGCTTCTTTGGGAAAGTTACCTGGTACAGAAGAAAAAAATAAAACGGTTCCTAGCACTGGATACCGAGGTTAGAACCTTTCAAGCTCGTTTTGTTGAAGCTTTCTGTGATATCTCCTCGGGTTCCAGCATGTCAAGTAAGTTTATAATAATTTTAAGATAAATAAAATTAGAGAAAATACTTATCTGTTAATTTTTCTTTTACAAGCACCAAGAAATCCCATAAATCAGTCGGCAAGTTCTCCCTAGAAGACATTGATTGTATGGTCACCTCTCCTGTCATCAAGAAAGAAGCTTCAAAAGTAGCTACCAGTTTCGAGCCTAAGACTGCAACAACCAGGGCTAAGTCCGCTGCTTCCAAAAGAAAGAGGTCCTCCGATCCCGAGACCCATTATGACACAGTCCTCTCTGTAAGTATCTTGTATCCTGATACTTTGAACTTTAGGATCCAATATCCTTCTAATCTTGATTATGTAGGTTCCCTGGACGGATCACACAAGATATCTCGGTCTACTCAGGTGCGGAATCCCTGCGTAGATCGTTACGAGTGTAGAAAGCAAATCAAACAAACACACACGAATAAACCGAAACACGTTATATATTAATAACTGAACTCACGTGATATGAATCACTGATACAGACTCTCGGTTAACTCAAACGACTAACTACACAATTCACTATTAACTCTAAACAGCCCGTAACCTAGGACTTTATATACACGACAACTTCGCCTGATATGTTCAGGCGAAGTTGTCCATAACTTCGCTTGTTCAACAAGTTCGCCTAGGCGAACTTGTTAACAACTTCGCTTAAACAAAAACATAAATAATATTACAGACTCGATTACAGACGCTAGACTATGAACTACTGACATTTATGCACCAACAGACTCCCCCTTGGCAGTAGCTTCATATCTTGATCTTTAAGCACTTGTCTTGTAATCTTCACGCATGCACTCCTTCTCTAACACATACCGTGACTACTCGCTGATACTTCCTCGCTTCGTCTTTCCAAGCAGGAATATAGAATATCTTCTTTTCATTCAACACTTGCAGATCAGCTTTCGATAAGTTAACAAGATGCATCGGAACATACACCCTCGGCACTTCTTGTTCGTCTTCGTCTTCCATCACGGCTTCAGCAGTCTGGCAATCAACATACCACCATTTAAGATTCTTCAACACATCTTGAGGCATAATCTTCATTGGAACCTCCTTAATGCATCGAATCGTACTTCATTACCATCCATGGCTTGACATCTACTCTCATTCCCCTTTCTTTATCTTCCACTAGCTTTCCCTTCTGTGGCTTTAATAACTCAAACTTCTTCTCTTTTATGCTTTCTTTCCACACGATCTTCCCAATAACCCTTGCCATGTTGTCGTCGCTTCTATTGATCAGCCCCAATCTAGCCAAATCCTTCACCTCACATTCAGGCAATGTATTGAGAGATCTCAACGTTCTTTTAAAATACTGAATCCCCTCAAAACGTTTCACCACAAACAACTTTATCTGTTCATCATATAGCCAACAAATAATTCCTTTCTTCGACTCAGCATAGCCTTTGATATTATAACTCTTCTTGAACATGGATGGAACAGCAGGCTTCTTAGTTTTAATAAACCAATGAGCACAGCCTTCCTTCCACCTAGGCTGCTCCTCCCACTCAGTCTCATCATTTTCCATCTCAGTACCCATATCGGCTTTCTCAACATCTGGGATCTCGTGTTCAACATTTTCTTCAATTATTTCACCTTCTTCAATCTCATCTTCAATCACAATCTGTGCTCCAATCTTCTCAATCTCCTCAATAAGCAGCACATCATCATCAAACATCACATCATCCTCTAGCATATCATCATCCAATTCTTTCAACGCATCGATCACATCATCATCATCATCAACCATCACCACCTCATCACCACCAACTGCACCTGCAGACTCCCCCTGAGCTGTGGAAGTCCCAAGAGCTTGAGTAGTTCTTGGCAACTCACCACCTGCACCTTTCGGTGCATTGGGATCATCGTCTCTGTCATTTCTCTTCTTCGTCCTTAACTCGTCGCCTCTATAGCCTGTCTCCCCCTGAGATGCCAAGAACTCCTTCATAGCATCTATAATTCGCCCATGTTCAACCAGGAGGGACGACTGTAATTGATTCTCTGCTACAAGGCGCTGAATAGCCTGGGTCTGGATAAAGTTAATCCTTGATTGCTCTGCCACGACCCGTTCAAGTGCAGCTATTCTCTTCGAGTCTGATAGGGTTGAATCGAAATCAAACCTCATGTTAGATGTATCTTGAGTATACTCAGCAGGGATCTCGAATGTAACCGGGACATCAGAAGCAGTTGTGGACGTAACCGCAGGTGGTATCGTGACCGACAACCCTGCAGTTGCAACGACGGTAGACTCTACAAATTGTGCCACCACCTCTGAAGGAGTAAGCGTTGGAGGTGGTAACGACACAATCTCTGGAGTCGTCGTCTGTAGTGTTATGGATGGGATGCCGACAGCTGATGTAGCCACCACGGGAACATCCGCAGCGCTTGTAACCTGTACAGAAGTAGGAACAATCGACATACCTGACAGTGTGGATGGAGCAAAACGTACAACTCTTGAAGTCTCTCCAGCTCCCATACCTGCACCTGTCCTTTCACGTCTTGATCGTCTAATCAGCTTGTGAATATCCTCTTCTTCTTCTTCTGATTCAGTATCATCAACTGTCCTCTTCCTCTTCCCAATCGTCCTTTCTCGTCTCACCAACATCCTTCTCGCCTCATCCATAACATCATCAAGATTTGAGTCAGCCACCATCGTAGCTGCTCTAGTAACATTCACTTCCCGAACCTGTGCAGCAGAGACCTGCACCTCTTCTTGTGGATCAAAACGGTCCATGTCGAAGAATCCTTGGCTGCCAAATGCAGCATCAAGGTCTACATCCTCCTCAGCTGACACCACAGGCACAGTAGGTACATCTCGAGTTGCTCCTGCCTGTTGTGGTTGAGGGTCTCTGAACTCATCCCCCCGAGCTGGCACATACTCCGGGTTTATTAAGAAACCAAAGAGTGGAGTATGCCTTGGACGACGTTCAGGCTTGCTCCTCGCACTCGAAGTACGGCATTGAGCAAAGATACGTTTGCTCACACTCTCCACGTATCGTATTGGGCGTCGTTGAGGCAAATTTGGAGCCACATGGTTCAAGATCATCTGTATGAATCTTGGATACATTATGAACCGCTCACGAGCCATCGCCCTCCTCTGTCTATCGATCTCGTAAAAGACCATCTGACTAAAGCTATAACGTTTGTTATAAGTCAGAGCAGTCATTGCTGACTGCATGGTCGCACCCATTCCGTCAGTGCCCGCCTTCCTCCCAGACATACACACAATCATGACGTGCATGAGAAAGCGCCACTGATCGAGCAGGAACCCCTTCGTCTCTGGGTATCGCCCAAGGAACCAGAATATCCCATTCGTAGGAATGCTCCATCACGAAACGGAGCCACAAACTCCGTAGGGTCATCCCTAGTCTCCTCACCGAACCGTAAAGCCACCCGTATTTGTTCAGATGAGAACTGAACCTCCTGATTGTTGACGGTTGCTCGCATAACCGGGGGCTCAACGCGGCAATCGTATTCCACAGTCTGCCAGAAATCCTCGATATTTGGTAAGGAAATCGGCAGAGTCGTAGTGATTGCGTGGAATATCCTCGAGCGCAGGAGGAATGTGATTATCTCCCGGTAATCCTCCACACCACTCGCTTCCGGGTCTAAGGTGATGAACATGTTGTGACCCGGGAAGAATTGTCTCTGATTATCTCCGTCATCGCCTCCAGCACCTCCAGCACCTGCTACTGCAGCCATATCTGCAACAAACGAACCAAGTTAGATACACGTTAAGGTTTAACACAAGTTCGCTTGTTACCATGTGCGAAGTTGTGATAAAATCTATATAGGCGAAGTTAAAGTTGGGGCGAAGTTGGGAACAACTTCGCTTCATCTTTAAGTTCGTCTAATAATTAAAAAATTAAAAGGTCCAGGCGAAGTTAATGTTAACTTCGCCTCACCACCACAACATCGCCTCAGGCGAAGTTGAGCCTCAGGCGAAGTTACGGATAACTTCGCCTAAACCATAAGTTTGCCTGAATCTGAATCGGCGACAGTGAGATCGATTCAAACATCAAAAATCTGGTGTTTCGGCCAATTTAGACGATTAAGGAGACTAAAACACATGGTATTAAGTCAGTCCGGACGATCAGTTTGCTCATGAACACGTAAAACAAGTTTTGAAATCGGGTATAGGTTTCGAACGTCCGAGGTCGTTAACCGGGTGTCGAAACAACCTAGGATTAACAACATCGAACATCGAGTATAAGATATAAAACCTAAACACACCTTGAATACTGATTGAAATCGAAAAAAAAGATAATCGGATGAAAAACGGAGATAAGTTCGCTGTGAAAATCGAGGATAAGTTCGCTGATATTTCAAATAATGAACTGATGACCTTTGAAAATCCTTATATAGGGGCGAAGTTATACAGGCGAAGTTACGGTTAACTTCGCCTAGGCGAAGTTATTCACAAGTTCGCCTGTTTAACAACATCGCCTATATTTACAAAATCAACCCTTATAATTTGAACATTTATCAATTAACTTTTAAAACTTCCCTTTAAGAATTAAATAACACGATCAAGTCCAAGTAACCAGATACAAAATTATAAAAACTACCTAAGTACAAGAAACTTTTAAAAATTAAAGTATAAGGGATCAAATTTCAGTCTCGATAGGGACTACTACGTTTTAGAAAAGATCCGAACAGGAATCATACTAACTACGTGACTGTCACATAGATCCGTGTTTAGCTGTATTATGACATATAGAGACAGGGTGTAAGCAGGTAATATACTTAAGATGGTTTTCATCGTTTCTGTGATACGAGTTAGGTTCAATTAAGCCTCAAAATTTAAGTGGGCAACAACTCAGAGATTACGATGCCTCCTATCTATTCTCAAAGCGTATTTTGCTTTCCCCAAATCACCCCGAATTGTCTTCGACCCTTAGTGTCTGATTAAGTTTGTAATTACTCTTCATCTCCTTCCCGTTCTCTTTCTTACTCCATGATTAAGAAGTCTTGATATGTTGAACTCTAGAATGTTTCAATAACTCATAAGTTTTTTTTTTTTTTTTTTTTTTATGATAAACATTTACATAGACTTCAGAGTAATAACCAACTGCAAGTCCCGAATCTGGATCACTGCAGTTTCTTGAAACGCTATCTTCACGGGAATCAGAACACTTACGGGCTCGTGTATGACTGGGTAATCGCTTTTCTGCCTATCATTCGGAAAGATATATATGAAGACATGCAAAACTCGTAAGGAGTTTCCACGTAAAATCAAGTAGATTTTGTTTGTATCACATCTACTTTTACGCACCACAAAAAGCTACCATGACATACAATAACTGTCCTAAAGCCTTTTAAGCCTAATAACTTCACTAGTTAAGCACACAGAATCAGTATATCTATCATTTTCCAAGGTTGGATCAATTTTCTGTTAAACATAGCAAACGAACTTCTTACGAAGTAGCAGACTTGAAAAATAATTTCATTTCCCTTAAAAAAAATTTTAACATTAATCGCCCCGACCAAAACAAAGTCTTCAGGTAAACGGCTATCCCAAAGATCCAATGGATCAGCTGGACCGACCACATACTAGTATGTGTCCTTCTAACTAATTAATATGATCGACTAATTTTAAGCGAAAAAATGAAAACTCATCATAAACCGCCCCGGTCACTTTCAGTCATCTGGTTAATGGCTATCCTCAAAATCTACAAGTAGAAAAGGAGGACCAAACATATCCTAAGACATGTCCTTCAAACTGTGGTAACCGACATACTTTTAAGCGATAGTGATTTTTTTTTTTTAATATAACTTGAAATGCATGGTTACTCGGGATTGATCATCCCATTCAACTCAATAAGGTTTTGAAATCTCGTTTTGTCAAACGCTTTAGTATAAAGATCAGCGAAATTATCAAGCGTATCCACCTTTTCAAGCACAATCAGTTTCTTCTCAGCACAAACCCGTATAAAATGATGACGTATGTCAATATGTTTAGTTTTACTATGCTTCACGGGATTGTTAGTTACTGAGATAGCAGCTGTGTTATCAATGCAAATAGGTGTAAGTAAGAAATTCAGACCATAGTCGCGCAACTGTTGTTGAATCCAAAGAACCTGGGAGCAGCAGTTGGATGCTGCCATGTATTCTGCTTCACAGGTTGAAATTGCGACTGAAGTCTGCTTCTTGCATTGCCACGACACCAATCTGCCACCAAGAAACTGACATCCTCCAGTTGTTGACTTCCGACTCTGATTGCACCCTCCATAATCAGAATCTGTGTAAGCGACTAGCTCCAAGTCTCCTCCTCTCGGGTACCACAACCCCAGCTTCGGTTTGCCCTTGAGATACCGCAAGATCCTCTTCACACCCTTCATGTGAGATTCCTTTGGGTTTGCCTGAAAACGAGCACAAAGACAAACAGCAAACATTATATCAGGCCTAGAAGCAGTTAAGTACATTAAAGAACCTATAATAGCCCGATACTGAGTTGGGTCCACATCTGCATCACCGTCTGACTCAGCACCCAATTTGTGATTGACGCAGATTGGAGTGTCGAATGGAGTGCTGTCCTCCATCTTGAAGTGTTTGAGCACATCATGGACATACTTGGTCTGATGAATGAACATCCCATCCTTCTTCTGATCAACCTGCAATCCTAAAAAGAAAGTTAGTTCACCCATAGCACTCATTCAAACCTCTTTTTCATGACGGCCTCAAAATCTTGACACATGGAGACTCTTGATGCAGCAAAGATAATGTCATCCACGTAGACTTGCACCAGCAGGAAGTCGCTTCCATCTCTCTTGAAGAACAACGTGCTATCTATTTTCCCTCTTTCAAACCCATTTTCAAGCAAGTAATCTGATAAAGTTGAATACCAGGCACGAGGTGCCTGATGTAGTCCATACAATGCCTTGCTTAACTTGTACACGTGATCAGGAAAGTCTGGGTCAGGAAAACCCGGAGGTTGCTCAACATACACTACCTCATCAACGTTCCCATTCAGAAACGCACTCTTCACATCCAACTGAAATACCTTCATCTTCTTATAAGCAGCGAACGCCAAAAACAATCTAATGGCTTCCAACCTTGCGACATGAGCGAACACTTCATTATAATCAATCCCCTCTTGTTGATTAAATCCTTTCACAACTAGCCTCGCCTTGTTTCTTATGATAATCCCTTTCTCATCTCTCTTGCACTTAAACACCCATTTTGTGCCTATCGCATGCACATTCTTCGGTTTTTCAACTAAATCCCATACTTCCATTTTCTTGAACTGAGCCAACTCTTCTTGCATGGCTTCGACCCACGAGTTGTCCTTGAGAGCCATTTGATAATTCTTCAGTTCAATCTGGCTGATAAAGCAGGTGTACAAGCATTCGTTGATTATCCCTGTCTCCTTGATGCTTCTGTAAACACAGGTGTGCTCATTCAAGCTACGTCTTGTTTGTACACCGGAGGACACATCACCAATCACATTCTACAAAGGGTGATCTTTATGAATTCTCGTGGTCGGAACAGAACCGACATGCAAATTGTCTTCCAACTTAGAAGAGAGCTCGTCAATGGTTGTTTCATGCTGAGAGTGAAATGGATTGAAAAATTCTTCTTCAGTCGAGGCAGCAGGGGTATCGACAGCATTTGATGAGGAAGGTTGACATTTATCGATCAGCTGTCTTTGCAATAGGTTTTCTTCCTCATCAAGGATCATCTTCGTAGCAACTCTCTCTTCTTCTTCAGCAATATCCAAATACGGTATGTTAAAAGACTTAAAAAGTTTAACATAGTCGAAAAACTCAGCAGGTCCATTGCTTGGTTTTGGCGGTTGGTAACTTGTGATATCGGTGTTACACACCACCTCAACCTTGCTGGTCGATGTATTGAAGACACGTCTGTTGGGAGTCCCAACAACATAACCGACTAAGATTCCTTCATCGGCTACTTCACCAAATTTAGAGTTTGTCTTCAAAATCGAACAAGGGGACCCGAATGATTCAAGACCACTCAAGTTGGGCTTTCTCCCATGAATAAGCTCATAACACGTTTTACCAAGTCTTTTAACAGTTAAGACTCTATTCAGAACATAACAGGCTGTAGCAACAGCTTCAGCCCAAAACACCACAGGAAGCTTCGAATCAGCCAGCATAGTTCTGGCTCCTTCAATTAATGTTCTATTCTTCCTTTCAGCCACTCCATTCTGTTGCGGTGTATACGCAGCGCTGTATTGGTGTTCAATCCCTCTCTGAAGGCAGAAGATCTCCATCTCAAAATTCTTGAACTCCGTTCCATTGTCACTCCTGATGAACTTAACCCTTTTATCCATAACGTTCTCAACTTTGGTAATCAAATTCTTCACCATCTGAGCCGTTTCGTCTTTTGATTTCAGGAAATATACCCACGAATATCATGAGTAGTCATCAGTGATCACCAAGCAATAAGAAGTTCCTCCTAGACTTTTTGCATTCACGGGACCGAAGAGATCCATGTGAAGCAACTCCAGAGTACTGGCAATTGAATTGACTTTCTTGGTGAGATGGGATTTCTTGTGCTGCTTTCCCTTCTTGCACGCTATACATTTATCTTCAAAATTGAAATTCTTCAAGGGAACGCCCAGCACAAGTCCATTCCTGACAATGTGGTTCATCTTCCGAAGATGAATGTGCCCCATTCTCCTATGCCACAATTCGGACTCTGATTCACTCGCTTTTGTCATAAGGCATGATTCTGCTGTAGCCATTTCAGTTGATCTCATATCCATAATATATGTATTTCTTTCACGTGGAGCCTTCATCACAATCCACTCCTCTGATATCTGAAAACCAGGTTTCAACACGATCGCCTCATTCTTTGTAAAATGAACGGTGTACTCCTTATCACAGATCTGCGACACACTCAGCAGATTGTGCTTCAATTCTTCTACAAAGTTAACCTTCTCCAAAGTCATCTTTCCGTTTGACACCGTTCCCATTCCAGTAATCTTGCCACCACTTTCACCGGCAAAGCTCACTCTCCCTCCTTGAACAGGTTTCAAATCGTGTAACAAGTATTTGTTACCCGTCATGTGTCGGGAACAGCCGCTATCTACAACCCAAAGATTGTTGGCAGCCCTGTTTAACTGTTCCTGCACAATAAAGCAAAAGATTAGAATTTAGGGACCCAAGACCAATTGGTCTTGGATCTATACATCCCAAACTTTGGCTTTCCAAAGTTAGTATCTCGGTAATTCCTGTAAGTCCCATTAGGATATCTCATTGGAGATTGATTGTGAGGCCTTCCAAACCTTTGTGAATTGAAACAATTATAGCTTGTGGTTTGGTTATTAGCAGAGTAAAACTGAGATTTGTTTCTTTGAAAACCTGAATTAGTCACATTTTTGAATTTTAAGTGGTTTTCATTTTTAGCAGCATGATAATTACTATTAGGCTTATTCTCAGTTTTAGTAGGCCTTACACCTCTGAATCGCTGCTTCAGAGGGCAATTTGCAACAAGATGTCCTAATTGATTACATCTAAAACAACACCTATGCTCAACTTTTTTATCAACCGGTGTTTTAGATGTCGAGGCTATATTACCGCCCGTTCGTCTCACATATGGTGGGACGTACGGGTTTAGTGGAGTACTCCTTTTATTTGTTTTATCTTTTTCTCCACTCTTGGGTAACACAACCTCCTCTTTTGCCTTACCAGACTCGGATGACTTATCCGAATCTGACGAGACTGGACTTTGATCAGAAATTTCAACACTTGAAACAGGCGAACTTGTTTCGCCTCCACTAACATTTGGTTCTTTAACAGTTACTTTAATTGGCACTGTTTGAGCAACCTCAAAGTCAACAGATTTCTGAACACTAGGGTTAAAAGTGTAATTGTGATTGTACGGTGGTGGAACCTCATGATAACCGATTCCTCCCCTCTTGACAGAGGAACCTTGATCACTAACAAGGTGATCAAGAATAGCAGAGGAATTTCTGAACTGCTCCAGTTTTCGGTTCAGTTCCACCACTTTCACCTGGTGGTCAGCAATCTGTTTTTCTCTCTCAGCAATTAGTTTGGTCTTTTCTTCCAAAACTTCATAACTTAAATCAATCACTTCAATTTTTTCAGCAAGTTTTGTTTTTAGACTTTTAACATCTTTTTCACAAGCTTTTATTTTAATTTTATAATTATTTTCTCTTGATTTAATAAAGTGATGATCTTCTTTTAAAGTTTTAAATTCAGCATCCAACCTAACATACTGATCGGTTATAGTTGCTAATTGCTCAGACAAGTTTTCACATTTAGAGCATGTAAGTTTAGAACATACCTCGGAGAGCTGGTCATTAACGTCTGCCATAAGAGCTTTTTCCTCTCCGGTAACCTTCTCACTTTCTTCAGTTTCTACCTTTGCCAAATTTGCCTGCTCAAAAGTTTCTTTAGACAGCAGGTTCCAGTTGTATTCACCATCTTCTCTGGACATCATCACACTATAATCTTTAGAACCTCCACTTTGCTGTGTAGACCTGCCCTGACTTCGTTCTACACGCTCATTCCTGCATTCCTTTGCAAAGTGACCGTTTTGTTGACAATTGTAGCATCTCACCTTTGCCTTGTCAAACCCCGGCTTTCCACCGACAAACTTCCTTCCCGTCTTTCTCATAAACCTTTTTACTCTTCTCACGATCATGGCCATTTGCCATTGTAAATCCATTTCTTCCATATCGTCAGCATCAATCTGATCGTAATCTTCATCCAACATAGCTGGATCAACAATCTTCCCTTGAATGTAGTTCTCATAGGAAGCAATGAAAGAAGCATAGAGACCAAACTGCTCTTCAGCTGACTTGACACTCATAGGCATCTTGGAGTAGTTGTTGCTGGGAGAACTTCGAGAGCAACTACTCTTGCTTACCTGGGGTTGAGAACCACTCGATCCAGCTGCTACATAGCAAACATCCCCATTTGTGTTAACTGACACATGCCCCTCATGTGATGAGTTGGGGCCCGACTCTCCCTTTGTGTAGTAGGCAGCAGATTCAGTCTTCGATCCTGAGCTAGTGTTGACTTTAGCTCCATACATACCTGGATCTTGAACCTGATCCATAGGTGTCTCTTTTCTGACCATGTTAAGCTCAAAGGTTCTGAGCTTGTTGACTGCCGTTTCAAGATCATATGTGGGAAAGTCCTTGTCTTCCCTCATCAGCACAGTGTACATCTCCCATTTTGGTGGGAGAGCATCTAGAAGCTTCTCAACTATTTCTTCTTCTCGGTAGGAAATTGAATAGTTGCTCAATTCAGTCATCAGATGGTAATATCAAGTGATAATATCATCTAAGGATTCATTCTTCAAATACTTGAAGATTGAGAACTGGGTTTTGAGCAATTTTATCTTTGAAGCACGGATTCCTACATTCCTTTCAAATCTGTTCTCAAGAGCCTCCCAAAGCTCTCTTGTTGGCGTATACTTTCTGAACGTATGAAGGATCTCTTGAGGAAGAGCCATAGTAATAGCAGCATGAGCCTTGCTCTCGGCCTCATACATCTTTTTCTCTTCTTCTTCCATTTTACTATACTTTTTAATTTGATCACGACCTTCATACTCCATAACTGGTGGAATATAACCATCCTGGATGCATACCCACATCTTCGCATCCTGGTATTTGACGTATTGTATGAACCGATCCTTCCATGCAACGAAGTCGGTTCCCTTCAGCAATCTTGGGGCCTTGGTAGCTGACCCTGCTTCAACTTCCATCTTCACTAACTCAGAGATGTTGATCGACGACATCTTTCCCGAAAAGTAAGAAACCTGAAAAATTAAGTAATAATTTTTTTTTAAAGTACTGCAGGCGAAGTTACGGATAACTTCGCTTGAAGTAGGCGAAGCTGTAGAGAACTTCGCTGATAACACTGCTGATTAACTTCGCTGATTCTTAACTTCGCTTGAGGTAAGCGAACTTAAGAGGTAGGCGAAGTTGTAGAGAACTTCGCTTGAGTGAGGCGAACTTGAGAAGGTAGGCGAAGTTGTGGATAACTTCGCTTAACCTTATATCTTCGCCGAAACCCTACGTATCCTGACGGCAACTTCGCCTGATGAACACGGACGTTTTCGCAGATCTGTAAATCGGATTTTAACGAGGTTTTTGACGGTGTAGAGGCTTGAACACGATGGTAGGAGGTAAGAATGATCAAAAACACAGAAAAGACGTCCCACGAATAGTCGAAACGGGACGATTTCTACACCCGCGTGAATATACCGAACCACACAATCGAGCAAATGCTCTGATACCAATTGTAGGTTCCTTGGACGGATCACACGAGATATCTCGGTCTACTCAGGTGCGGAATCCCTGCGTAGATCGTTACGAGTGTAGAAAGCAAATCAAACAAACACACACGAATAAACCGAAACACGTTATATATTAATAACTGAACTCACGTGATATGAATCACTGATACAGACTCTCGGTTAACTCAAACGACTAACTTCACGATTCACTATTAACTCTAAACAGCCCTTAACCTAGGACTTTATATACACGACAACTTCGCCTGATATGTTCAGGCGAAGTTGTCCATAACTTCGCTTGTTCAACAAGTTCGCCTAGGCGAACTTGTTAACAACTTCGCTTAAACAAAAACATAAATAATATTACAGACTCGATTACAGACACTAGACTATGAACTACTGACATTTATGCACCAACAGATTACCTTGTCGCATATAGGCTATGAGTGCTTTCAAAGAGCACTATGAAAAGATCATCAGCCAGATGACTGAGAAGCTGTCAGGGCTAGGGAAAGCCGTGGTTGCCAAGGACAAAGCCATGATCCAACTCTCCAAAGAGAAAAAACAGTTGGAGGATCAGCTATCCTTAGCGGAAGCCTAGCATCAAGAGGCAGTGAAGCAGGCTACGGATGAAGCCAAGATGTGGGCCGCTAGGTCAGTATTCCAAGCAAGGATCAAGATGGCGAAGGAGGCTAGTGATCCCGTTTTTGATAAGACGACCTAGGACATGGAAAAGTGGAAGACTGCCTTATATGCTCTTGGTGGCGAAGATGATGAGGAGATGGCTAAAGAAGATGAGGCTGGCACTAGTGGTGTCAAGGAGGTGGCTGAAGCTGGTGATGGAGAACGTGCTGTAGAGGGTAAAGATGCAGCTTAGGTGGGCGATGAAGGATACAGAAGACAAGGCTCGAGCCCACTTTTTATTTTGTGTTGATGTTTTAAGGATAACTTGGTCGGTAATAAACAATAGTAAGTAGGTTTAAGGATTACTGATCCTCAAGACAATTTCCAGGGGTACCGAAGGTGGATGGATCCTCTGTTTGTGCGGATGAAACCTTTGGTGCCTCTCATGTTTATTTTGTAGCACTTAAGAACAATCAGTAACACCTGTTTAACCTGCGTGGATGGTCCATATTTTTGTATGGTGAAATCCGGGTTAAAGATTTTGGTACGTCCAAGTGACTTATGTTTACTAATATAAAACTTTTAACTATCTGCTTGTTATCTATTTTAAAAGTTTGTTTGATATAACTTTAGCATTATTTATAGTTTTGAAAAATAATTTTGAGTAAAATATTTTAAGATAAAAGATACTTATGAAAATTATTTAGGATAGAATATTCTTAAAGAACAAACTCTAGGATAAAGTATCCTTAAAAATTGGTAAAAGCTTTTATAACAGAATACCCTCAAAGGAATAACCCTTTAAATGAAAACATCCAAAATTATTGCAACTAAGACAATATAAATTCATTAACAGAGACCATACCAGAAGGTCTAGGTAGACCTAAGTTACCATAAGCATTGAACCTTCAATGTCCTTGAAGAAATAACTTTAGGATTTTGGATCCTTAGAATTTTGATCTTCACAATGAACTTAGCAAATATGTTGCAAACAACTCATAACGTCAACTGGGATTATACCCATTAAGCTTGGTACAGGCCCACAAATAAACTGGGGACAAGCCCGTGAACTGGGGACAAGCCCAAAACTGGGGACAAGCCCAAATACTGGGGACAAGCCCAAAACTAGGGACAAGCCCAAATACGAATGTTAACTGGGAACTCACCCAAACAGGGATTAGCCCAAATGTAAGATAACGTGAAAACGTTATAAACCAGTGGTATGGTACGTTTACCATAATTCGTAGGATCCTCCATATAGCCTAGAACAACGAAATTGTCAGCCACTTAACGTGTACTGGTCCCGCTGCCCCGGACTATACATTGGATAACATGCGCTCCAGGCGAGAGTGTAGAAACTCTATTTATAAGAAAGGTGAAAACCTTTAAACCTTAGAGGACATGACCATCGGGGGTCATATCCAAACGTGGGCTAGGCCAAGAGAAATAGGATAGTACCTCGAATGTAAAGGAGAGGTGGCAAACCTCTTGGTTATTACACATCTTATTAATATCCTGCATTGATACTTAAAACTTGGAAGAAACAAATCGTTAAGAATATGTTATCCTGGAATTAATAATTGGAAATTGAAAAGAATAAGTAATCAAATATATATTGCCAATTTCGGAGATCCTTGATCCTTTAAGGATAATATATCCTGTCAGGATACTGGATCCTGATCAGAAAAAATACTTCTTGAGGTGTATAGCATTCCATGCTCTTGGTATTCTGCTGCCTTCCATTGTGAGCAAATGATATGCCCTCTTTCCTGCCTCCGACTCGATCTGATAAGGTCCTTCCCATTTGGGTGCTAACTTTCCATCAGCCGGATTGGTAGTATTTTGGAAGGCTTTCCTCAAAACTAAATCTCTTCTTGAAATCTTCTGATCCTTATATTCTTGTTGTATGCCCCAGCTACCCTTTGTTGATAAGCGGCCATTCTGATTTTGGCTAGGTCTCTGAGTTCTTCTACAGTATCCAAGTCTTCAAGAAGTATTTCTTTATTGGCTTCAGGATCACGGATGCTCGTTATTACTGTAGGAACCACCATCTCTGTTGGAATTATTGCTTCTGATCCAAATACCAACGAAAAGGGTGTTTGGCATGTTGCATTTTTGGGTGTTGTCCTGTCGGCCCAAAGAACATACGGTAGTTCCTCGGCCCACTTTCCCTTCTTGGATCCTAGCTTCTTATTTAGATTGTTGATGATAATTTTGTTGCTAGACTCCGCTTGACCATTAGCTTGAGGAAGCGCTGGAGTAGAGGTTATCATCTTGATGCCCAAGCTGTCACAAAAGTTAGTGGTTCTTTTCCCGATAAACTGGGAACCGTTGTCACAAATAATTTCCGAGGGTATACCAAATCTAGTAATAATATTTATTTTAATGAAAGATATCACCTCTTTTTCGCGTACTTGAACAAAAGCTTCTTCTTCTATCCATTTTGAAAATTAGTCCGTAATTGCAAGCATGAATACTTTTCCTCCTGGTGCCTTAGGTAGTTTGCCTACAATATCCATACCCCATTTCATGAAAGGACATGAAGAGGATATAGGATACATAGGTTCTGCTGGCTGGTGAAGGATGTTCGCATGTCTTTGACAAGCATCACACTTCTTTCAATATTCAATTGCATCTCTCTTCATTGTTGGCCAGAAGTATCCTGTTCTCATGATCCTAGAAAACAGGACTCTACCTCCGGTGTGATTACCATAATCACCTTCGTGAAAATCTTTGAGCACCTCTTGGATTTCAGGATCCTCGATGCACCTCAAGTATGGACCTGCAAGAGATTTCTTGTATAGCATATCATCTAATAAAATGTATTGTGATACCTTGAGTTTGAAGGATTTGGGATTCTCGGTGGTTGGAATCTCTCCTGTTTGAATGTATTTCTTGATCGGGAGGATCCATGATTCTTGGTTATTCGAGGATAATGGATCCCAAAGTACAATTTCTTTGTCATTCGTTATCTCCCCAACTTCTTGTTCTCCTATTGCTGGTGAGAGGACATGAATAATTGGGATCTTCGTGTCTTCTGGTATTTTTAGAGATGAGGCTAAATTTGCCAAAGCATCTGCCCCGGCATTTTCTTCCCTTGGTACCTGATCAATGCTAAACAATTCGAAGGATTTTTTTAATTCCTTCACAAGTTCTAGATATTTGATTAGTTTTCCTCCTTTAACAGCATATGAGCCATTAAAGTGGTTAGCAATCAATAATCAATCTATATATACTTGAAGATACATGATCCTCATGCACTTAGCTAATTGCAAACCTGCGATCAAAGCCTCATATTCTGCTTCATTGTTCGTTGCTTGAAACTCACAGGCTATAGACTGGGGTAATATGTCCCCCTGTGGCGATTTCAGTAGGATCCCTATTCCCGTTCCTCTCACATTGGAAGCGCCGTCAGTGAAGAGTATCCAAGGATCCTTAGCCTTTTCTAGTTGTTGGACCTCCAAATCAGCTTCTTTTTGTAGGTCACTAGTGAAATCAGCCACAAAGTCTGCTAGTGCTTGTAACTTGATTGTTGTTCTTGGCTCGTACTGAATATCATATGCACTCAGTTTCACAGCTCACTTGGCCATTCTACCTGATCACTCTGGTTTTCTGGCTTCAGCATCTAGAAGACTTTTACTTACATAATAGACGGGATGTTGTTCACCTTCGTGATCCTTTACCAAGACGGCACTTACTGCATTTCCCGAGACAACTAAATATAGATATAAGGATTCTCCATCCACAGGCTTCATTAGAGCCGGAGCTGAGGATAAGTAATCCTTCAAGGCTGTAAGCACAGCCTCATGCTTTTCCGTCCATTCAAACTTCTTATTCTTTCTAAGGATGTCGTAGAAATCTTTGCACTTCTCGGAGGATCTTGAGATAAACCAATTGAGAGCGGCTATTCTTCCGGTGAGCCTTTGGACATCCTTGGCGTTTTCAGGAGACTTCTAATTAAGGATGGCTTCAATCTGCTCGGGGCTTGCTTGAATTCCTCTTTTAGTCACCATATATCCCAGAAATTTTTCGGCCTTAACACCAAAGTGGCATTTTGATGGATTCAATATCATGTTATATTGGTCGAAGATATTGAATGCTTCCTCGAGGTCTCTAAGGTGATCCTCAGCTTTCTTCGACTTTACCACCATATCGTCTATGTATACCTCCATAGTCTTGCCCAACTGATCTTTGAACATCATGTTGACGAGTCTTTGGTATGTTGCCCCTGCATTTCTTAGTCCAAACGGCATAGCAGTATAACAGTATATGCCGGTAGGAGTCATGAATACTGTATCCTCTTGATCAGATGGTTCCATCTGAATTTGTTGAAATCCAGAGGAAGCATCCATAAAGGTAAGCATTTCATGTCCTGCCGTTGCATCCACCATGGAATCTATATGTGGTAATGGGAAAGGATCCTTAGGGCATGCCTTGTTTAAATCCGTAAAATTGACACACACCCTCCACTTTCCATTCTTTTTTGAAACAACGACCACATTAGCTAGCCATCGAGGATATTGAACCTCTCTGATCATACCGGCCTTAAGAAGTTTTTCAACTTCTTCTTGTATGATCTTGTTCCTCTCATGAGCGAATTTTCTTCGCTTCTGATGGACGGGTTTAACAGATAAATCAAGGCCTAATTTATGAGTGATTACCTCTTTTCAAATACCTGTCATGTCTGAGTGCTTGAAGGCAAAGGTAGATTTTCTTCGCCCTAAGAAGGACACTAAATCCTCCTCAATCTTACTGGGGATACTGGATCCTAGGAACACCTTTATCTCTGGATCCTCGGGGTCCAATGATACTCTTTAAGGTCTTTCTCCAGAGCTTCCAGCACGTCCCTAGGATGTTGTTGTGGTTGATATGCTATAGTTTGTTTGGCTGTTGGCTTCATTGATGAAGAATAATAGTTCTTGGCCTCCGCTTGGTCACTGAGTATCTTCACAACTCCCCAAGGAGTAGGTAGTTTGATGCATTGGTGATAAGTTGAGGCTACGGCCTTCATTCCATGCAGCCAGGGCCTACCTAAAATAACATTGCAACAAGAAAGGTTATCAATAACACAAAATTTCTGGTATGAATTTAACCCTTCGATATAAATTGAGAGGTTGATGTCCCCCAATGTATTCTTGGTTTCTCCACTAAAACCGACTAGTACTGATGTTCTAGGGATGATTTCTGAATCTGGTATGTTCATCTTCTTAAGGACATCATGCTGGATGATGTTGACCGAGCTCCCACCGTCAACTATGATCCTGCGTACATAATGGTTAGCGATAAATAAAGTAATAATCAAACCGTCATGATGAGGATCCTGGATGTTTAGTTTATCTTCCTCATCGAAAAAGATCCTTTTGTCTGTTGTTAAGGTGGTGGATACTATTGGTCGGTCTCCGTTATCCATCTTGATTTATTTGGAAAGTCTTCCTGCTACAGAGAAAGAAGTTCCACATATGTCTGAACCTCCATAGATGAAATTGACCATTCGCACATCCAGCTCATCCTAGTGAGGATCCTGGATCCTCGAGTCGAAGAAGATTCTCTGATCAGTCACTCGAGTAGTGGGGATGAGCGGTCTTCTTTCATCGTCCAACTCGAATTCTTCTGTGAGACAAGAAGTTTGAATCATGTCGTATTCTCTGGAGACGAAGTTGATCATGTGAGCGTCTGGTGGTGGTGGTGTTGCTTTTTGTGGAAGATCTTCAGGATCGTGGATCTTGGATTTCTTCCTTCCCAAGAGTTCTTTAAAGTGACCCTTTCTCAGGAGGTATCCAATTTCCCTCCTCAAGCCAATGCACTCATCTGTCATGTGGCCAAAATCTTCGTGAAAGGCACACCACTTAGACTTGTCTTTGAAGTTGGTCGTCTTCTCACTCTTTCAGGGCCACCTTGCTTTTTCTCCTAGATCCTTCATGGCACAAATCAATCCATGGGTATCTACGGAGAAACAATACTCGGAGATGCAGGGGTAGTCTTCATCATCATCCCCTTCCTCGACTGCTCGTACGTTTTGATTGTTGAACTTGTTGTACGGCTTCGAGTTGTTGTTCCTGTACGAGGATCCTTTATTCTTGTCAGAGGATTCTTTCTTTGTTTGAGCCCCCAATCTTTCTTGGATCCTTTTGTCATCTTCCAGCCGTATAAACCTTAACGCTATGTTCCATACTTCATCTAGAGACCTGCAAGGATTCATCACAAGATCATCATAAAAGGGGGAGCCCCTCTGAAGTCCCATCTTGAAGGCCTCAACAGCAATAGCCATGTCAAGATTAGGGATTTCCAGAGCTTCCCTGTCGAACCTCGTAACAAAATCCCTAAGGGATTCATCACTTGGTTGGATAACTCGGTATAGATCACTAGTTAACTTCTCAAATTTCCTGCTACAGGAAAATTAACTGTTGAACAAGTTAACTAAGTACGAAAAAGAAGTAATTGAAAAGGGAGGAAGACTTAGCATCCATTTTAATGCTGATCCTTTAAGTGTGGATCCAAAGCCTTTGCACAAGCAAGCTTGCTTGAGTCTCTCAGGGATGGGGTTGGTCTCTATCCTTTCTCTGTATTGCACCACATGTTCTTCAGGATCAGTGGTTCCATCGTAAGTCTTCATGTCGGGGGTTTGGAATCGCTTCGGGATTTCAGCATCACAGATAGGTGGAGCAAATCTGAATAATTTGTGGCTTCCTTCAGGTATCTCGGGGATTGGTCGTATCACCCCGGGAACACTGGATATCATATCCTTGAGCTTCTGTAACTCCTTGGCCATAACTTGGTTGATACCTTCATCCTGCAAGGAACCACGATTAGCGTCTAAGGATAAAGGATCATATAAATTACCTCTTTGCTGGGCGAAAGTTGGCATCTCGGATGAGTATCTGGGATAAGAAGAATCAGCGATAGGAGTTGGACCACCCAACGCGATAGTCTGCATGGGATGAAGTCTCCTTCATGGACTTCGGAGGATCGTTGATGTTGGACTCCCAAGGATCCTTGATTCTAAAGGAAGGATCCTTGAGGTTGGGAATTATAGCATCCTTGGTGATATAACCCGGAGGATCCTGGTGGAATAACGGATGATCCCTGCTGGAACGATAAGGATCCTTGAGCCTGCTGACCCATGGACCCCTACTGAAGGATAGATGATCCTGACTGAAACAGTGAGGATCCATGAGCCTATTGACCCATGGACCCCTGTTGAATGATAGATGATCCTGACTGAAACAGGGAAGATCCTTGAGCCTGTTGACCCATCGACCCTTGTTGAAGGATAGATGATCCTGGGTGAAACAGTGAGGATCCTTGAGCCTGTTGACCCATGGACCCTTGTTGAAGGATAGATGATCCTTGCGAGAATTGAGCCATGGATCCTCGACTGGTGAAATCCAGCATCCTGGGCATCAGAGGAGTGTGATCCTCTGCTAGCCTCTTAGTCTTCTTGAGATCTTCTATCTCTCAAAGGATCCTCTGGTTGGTCTTGTTCTGCTGCTCCATGTATGCTTTTACCTGCGAAAACATAGATGAAACATAATTGTTAGTATTAACCACCGGCGCAGCAGCAACGGTTTTTAAGCTCTGGAAGACTGGTAGTTGCGTCTTGCTTCCAGCAGCAGCAGGCCGTTGTGCTCCTGTGATTGGCGGAGGCATCGGTGGCAAAGTCCTTGATGAGAGAGAAACTGATGACGGCATGGTTGATGAAGCAGAGGTTGATTGAGAGGCCATTGATAGTGATATGGGTATGAAAAAATCGATAATTGAATGGAGTAATATGGATTATAGCACCAATTGCCCCACAGTGGGCGCCAAATTGTTTTGGACAAAAATCTGCTAAGGATAATGTATCCAAATCTGTTAAAGTGAGGAATAGTGCTATGCTAATAATATCGATTAAATGAATGAAAATGGAGTGAACACCGAGATTTGTTGCGAGGAAAAATCCTTCGATCTTGTTCAGATCGAAATAAATAAAACCCGGGTGATGACAACTCGTCGATCACCAATTTATTAATCACAAAAAAGGTTACAAGGGTTGGAGTTGTGGATCAACGGATACAATGAATGCTAAGTATGTGAATACATATAACTTAGCAGCTAGAGTATGTGTGAATGCGTGTCTTCTGATGTTGATCACAACTCGATACATAAAGAAAAAATACAAATAACTAACTAACAACTAAGTCCTATAAACCCGCTAGTCTTCCACTCTTCATCATCGTACTCTTTGACCACGTGCTAATAGCCGTTTAGTAACGAATTAAGTGGTGGACTAGGTCTAGGAGCCGTTGTTGTTATTTAAATGTCGGTCTTCATACGAAATTCGTCCATTAATAGTTATGTTGACTAAGGATCCCAGATCCAGACTTCAACTAAAGAACTCTCTCCAGGAGGATAATTGATCCAAGCACGTCTTCAAAAATAACATATCTCGTCTTTAGTACTCAGTAATTGGTCATGTCATTCTGCACCTTCTTCCACTGGCTTAGTCTTCAGTCTTAACCATGTGCTGCAGGTGTCTTGTAGTGGAAGATACAGTAGACTGGATCTTAAAGTTGTTATACATGTCTAACACATCACCATACTAAACGCAATCATTAGTAAACAAATAATACCGATGATCATTGATCCTTCATAACCTGATACATATCTTAAGGATAATCTATTCATAAGATAGTTAATGATTAAGGATCCTCAGCATAAAATTCATGCCCTAACAATTTTACGTGCCAAACATTAAATCATCCTTTGTCTGTGAACTTTATATCTCCATTATAACAACCCTTAATTTACGATCTTTAATACCATCATTATATTTTTCGTATTAGTCATTCGGTTTTTTTAACTGTATTACAACAAATTTAACATGTGTTTCATAAAAGTGCCTTTCAAACAAACTTAAAAGATGCATAAAACGAAAAGGTTTGTATTATTGATTCATACAACTTGCCATGTGATTTCTTAAACATTATATATGTTTATTATAAAGCTAATTGTAGAAACACTTGATTTGTATTTTTAGGTCATCATCTGGTAATATGTAATCTATCTTGTTTGAAAACAATAAGTTATTTTTAATCATGATAACTGTTATTCTCTAACTTTACTTCTAATTTACACCTTTTTCGAGAAAGACATAAAACTTGGATCTTCGTTGTATGAAAAGACAATCTTGTTCAACATCTTCTTACCATTATTTAAAAATATAATCCGGCCCGGAAAGAAATGAAGTAATCTAACATAACATTAGACATATAAATACAATATGTGAGTTTACATGATAAATATTCACCGAATGATGTAATCTTCTAGAACCACATATTTGTTTTTGGAACACTGATATTGACAGATAGGGTTGTCTTGATCCACAAGTGTTAATCATAATGTTAATAATAGCGGTATCAATATGTTGATCATAACGATTTGTGTTTTTAAATAATGAGCGTTTATATCATGTGGTTTGATCTTTCATAGAATTGAAGTTACATAGTTCAGAAGTTGTCGTTATAAACAAAGTTAATTAATAAACTATACATAAATTTCTTCTTAGATGTGAATTTAAACATTTTTTTTTATTCTTTAAAATATAAAGAGAGAATACTTCTAGAGCATATGATTGAACTAAGTTTAGCTTACTATACTTTGGTCACAAATATATTTATTCACAATTCAAGTTTAGTTACAAACTTTAATTTATTGAATTTTTGTCATAAAAGTTTCACACGTTTCTTTAATTTTGATAATGAAAATTTTCTTCTTTTAACTTACATACATACTTTTTAACCATCAACTTTGGTAAGATATAAAACTGTCATAGATCTTTTACCACAACAAATTAAACTGATGCTAGCTGAATTTTCGTCAAATGCCCGTTGCAACACATAATAACTTTTGAACATGTAATGCATTTAACCTGTTTTGTAAGAATGTATGGATAGAAATGCTTATTTATATTAATTATATGCATTCTTATTTTGCTCATTCTTGATTGTCTTATACTTTTCTGTTTTAGTCCATTTTTATGTACGTGTCATAACCTTAATAAGACCATTCACATCCAATTATCAATTTTCAAATCCAAAATTACATTAAAAATCATTACATTTTCTCTCTTTTTTAATTAAATAATACTTTTCCATACATTTATCAATATTTTTCTCTCTCCTTCACTCATAGTTACTTTCAATATATATTAAAAAATTTATAAGGTGATACATGAACTTTTTAAATATACAGAAAAATCACTATATTTTCTTTCTTCTTTTCTTTCTTCTCCACTCTCAATACCCAAAACCACTCTTTAAAATATAAAAGCATCTCTTACAAAATTTGATCGGTTGAATAAGAATGCTCTAAGGCATTTCATTGTTTCTTCGTATCAAGCCAACATCGTATACATATTTATACGTTTTTCACATTTTTTTTAATTATAAGTAGTTGCTTGCGAGTGTGACCATTTTTATCTAATCTAGTCTTCCTCTTTTCTCATCTTTTAAGTCTTATTTAATTTTTTTCTTTTTTGTGAAATTTTTCATTTCATTATAATTTACTATAAAACGATTACAATAGAGTGGCAGGCAAACGGACAACAAGCTGCGCCGCAACCCCTTTTAAATTTATATATTTAATTTAGAAAATATATAACGGTGGTATGGAGTAACTGAATAAAGAGGAAAGATATGGACGAGAAAATGGAATAGACAAATGAAAGAAATAAATCATGATTATTCATTTGTCTTGTTGGTTAATTTATGAAAATTGAATAATTGATTACATTATGTTGTTTGGTATAAAAAGAAGTAAAAAAATATAATTGAAATACAAATGACAAAGTTATTGATTTATAAAAATAATAAAAATTTACCAACATAAAAAATTGGCAATGGCCACGATGATGGTGGTTGTGGCTGTCTGGCGATATTGGTGGTGGCAACAATAATAGAGGTGGTGGTGGTGCCGGTAGCTGTATCGGTTGTAGTGGCCTTGGTCAAGCAAAGGTGGAGGTGGCTACAGTGGCGGTGGTGTTGACCAACAACTAGTGATGTGGTGTTGGTTGATAGTGGTCAGGTGGTGACGGTGTAATCTAGTGGTCGTGGTGGTGATGGTGTTGGTAGTGGTCATATGGTGGTGGTGGTTGTTTTCACGTAATGTCGTAGAGAGTGGAGTGAAAGTTGAATGGAATGAAAATTAAGAGTTGGAAATGAATGGTTTTTGATATATTGAATTTTTTATATGATTGTTGATTTCATTAAGTTGAAAGCCGAAAGACAAGAGTACATGCACCAATCAGCCGGTGTCCTAATGATTGAGTGTTATGTGGCTTATGTCCAAGGCTTGAAGCAAAACTACAATCGAGTCGGGGGTCTCACCAGAAGCAGCATCTCCATAGGGTAGAGGTAAGAGTGTTTACATATTACCCTTCTCAAACCCTGTCATAGCTTCGTTATTAATGAGATATACTAAGTACGATGATGATGATGATTAAGTTCATCAACCAGACATCCTTTTTTTTCATTCTTTTAAAATAATTTATTTCATTTTTAATATTATTTTTTCATACCAAAGATTACCTAATCATTTTGTGACAAAGAGTTCAATTACTTGCACTCATATTTGCATATGAAAGCTTGTGAGTTTGGTTATACCCAATGTTTTTATAACCGAACTGGATACTGAACCGGACGGCCTACCGGTTCACCGGTTCACCCCGTCGGACCGGCTGAACAAATTTGGTAAAAAATGACGGATCAAGCTTCTTTTTCAAAAAAATATATTTTTCTCTTAGAAGACCGGTTCAACCGGGACCGGCTGAACAAATTTGGTAAAAAATGACGGATCAAGCTTCTTTTTCAAAAAAATATATTTTTCTCAAGAAAACCGGTTCAACCGGTCCGGCTTTTCGGTTCGACCGACCGAACCGATTCGGACCGGTCGGTTCTCTGTCAGCCGAGCGAACTATGTGAACCGAACCGGTCGGTGGACCGAATCCCGGTCGGACCGGTTCGACCGGCCGGTCCGGTCCGGTTTCAACAACATTGGTTATACCATATGTTTGGTAATTGTGGACAAAAATGTCTACATCATCGTTAAATGCGATTGAGTTGAGTCAGCATTTGCTGTATATTGATAATTACACCTGCTTATACACCTCAACTGATAAGATCATTTTTTTTTGTTATTTTAGTTGGTATTAGTACACAATTAAAGTTTTAAATAAAAATGATCTGTTTTATTAATACATCGTATTTATAATTTATAGTTACAACCAAATTAACTTTTAATAAGATGATTATTAAAACAAGAAAGCTATAATAAACGTGTCCAGTAAATCTTATAAAACAAAATTATTGGTCGAGCCTAGCAAAATCTAAAGGTACAACAAACCTTAGCTTTATCTTTAGAAATAAAAATGTTATTTTTAGATAGACTTCTAACATCAATAACTAACAATTTACAACTACAACAACATAGAGCTATCAAAATAAATAACAAAAGACGTGGTGAGAAAAGTAAGATAGCATCATAAAACTGATATGGTGAGCAACAATGAGGAATGTCTAATTGACGAGTTATACCATATTTAATGATAGAAGTTATGTAGTCCAAAAGAACCCATTATTATTCTTTACTAGAAATATAACTTTGATATGACATGTTATCTGAGTTAAGATTGAATGATGACATCTAGGCTGTATATGAATCAAATCGAACCGAATAAGGCGTTTAGATTCGTCCGTTAAACTTTTATCAAATAAAAAAAGGGTTCGTGAACACAAACGACGAACACAAATGAAAACAGTCAACGTTTATTTGATTTATTTGACCAAGAATGGTTTGTATCAACGATTCGGTTTGGATGCCAAGTTTTTTTAACATGTATATTCGTATGTTAACTTACATATCAAATATCACATAATACTCATAAATTTTTGTTTATATATATATATACTAGTTTTTATCCCCCGTATTACGGTGGTTGTTTTATATTGTTTGTTTTAATATTTATTTATTTTTTGAATTTATATTTTTTTTATTGTATAAAAGTTAATAATATACTTATGGTTTGATGATAAATTATTTCACAAATAAATGAGATGTTATAACCCGGTTTAAAAGCTATATGGTTTTGATGAGACCCAAGACCCGTATATTTTTGTTACTATAAAATTGGTTTTTTAGTTATAAATAATATTTATGAAAGTTAAAAATATACTTATGGTTTGATGAGACCCAAGACCCGTTTATTTTTTTACTATCAAATTGGTTTTTTAACTTTAATAATATATATATATATATATATATATATATATATATATATATCTTAAATAAATAGGATATTAACTTTTATTGTATCCTATTTTATAGAATTTTTACATCAATAATTTGGTGAGAATAATTGTTAATTTAATTAGATGTTATAACTCGTTTAAGAAATATCTGGGTTTGGTAAGACTCATGCCCATGAATTCGGGTCAAATGCATGAGAAACCTTCATTTAAAAATCAAACAAATCTAGTGACTCCAAAAAAAGATGAGCGACCACGTCGCCACACGCGTAAGGATATAGGCGCCTTTTCACCTGGCTCGTGAGACGCCGCAATATTCAATGCACCCATTCAAGTCTCCGGCGTAATTCAATCTATGGATCTTCAATCTCCGGCGACGTTCCGTGTCATCAACGGTCCTTCAATTAAAATCTGTTTTGGCCCCACCTACAACCATTCGAAGCACCGGAGCACATCCACCTCCTTCTGGTTCGATTTTCTCCTGCGACCAATGAAACCATAAAGGTAATCAGTTTTCGATTTGCCATTCTGATTTCTCATGCTCTAATTCTTGGTTTCAATCTGATTTTAGATTGTGTTGGCGCTGATTTATTAATCGTACTCTGGTTGGATTAATTATACTCTACTCTGGTTGAATTAGAGTATTAAACTGAGTTCTGGTCTTCTGATATCAATCCTGGGCTATGGCTTCTTCGATTACAGGTATTGGACTTCTTCGATTTGTTACTTTGTTAATTGAAGATTCTTATAGAATTATGGTTTCTTATCATGTTATGGTTTTGTAATTTTTTTTAGATTGGTTAGTGATATATGATTGGGTCTTAAATTTTCAAACTGTTCAATTGGTATGATATATATTCGTTTCATGGATTTAATCGAACTGTTCAATTGGTATTATAATCTAAACGTGTTTGCACTTTGCACACCAGGTGTTTGTTTAAACTCTTAAATGAATTCTGTCTAATAATCGTTTTTAATTTTATAGCCACACCGCCATTGATTCATCCCAATTTATGACTTACTTTCCGGGTATCACCGGATGCATGAGTAACGCAACGATATTTTCTTTTTACGAATTTCACTCTAAACCAGATCATAACGATGCATTTGTATTTTTAGTGTTTATGAAGTTTTTTGTGTTGTAATCCATCTCATTTGACACTGCTGGAATATGTTTTTTATGACAACATATAACCGTTAAATTCAATTGAAATTGTCAGTTTTGTTGTTGTTTATAATTACATCATAATGTTGATTGCAATTGCAGGTTAAGGTCGCGCGCGATAGCTGTTCCCTGAACCTACATTGAACTTTAGCGGCGTCTCCAAAGATTGGTATAATCACCATTTTCTCCATATAATATGCTTAATATGTGATGTAGATATAGATAGATAAGCTTACAAAATATTTTAAAAAAAATATTTGGCCTAAACTTAAGTGATGTTACGTATAGGTGCACGATCTAACCGGTTAACCGATTTCTAACAGGTCCACCAACAACCGCCGGTTAGAAACCGGCTTATATTATTGAATTCTTAGAACGGTTAACCATTTTTCTCAAAACCCCTATTATTTTCAACATTTCATTTTGATACAAATATTGATTACTAACTCTGCATATGGTTTACTTTAAGCAACTATTGCTCTGTTAGTAAAGATGATAATTGTACTACATTTATAACAAAGCAAAAATACCAGTCAAATCGGGCTCGAATTGGCCTATTTACACTCTATATAAGACTATAAATTTATAAAGTCATCAAAGACCATTAAAATATATAGCTTCAACCATACTAAGATTGATCTTCATCCAAGCAGTCATATGATTTCGACCGGTTTGGGCTTGGCATGTGTTAGATGAGGTTAATATAAAATAATCCTGCTTGGTTTAAATTTTTAAAGGGGCCAACCATAAGTTAAAAAACTACTCGCTCAATTAAAAAACAGAGCTGAACCCTAAACAAAAAACCAAGGATGAAAGGTGTTAAAAACTGCTTTTGGTTATTATATCAGATTGAGCCCAAAATAGACCTGCGCCTCTCCATTTTAATTCCGGGTCAGCTTAAATGACCTGTTAAAAAACAGGCCCGGTTTGAGTTCAAGTGTTTGCATACAACTTGGTTGCTACGATAACACGTTTACATCTAACTTATTTTAAAACCAACTTTTAACCGAGAATAAACACGCATTGGATTTTTTGGTTTTACTTACGTCAAGGCCCGGAACACAACCCGAACCCAAAGCCAAAAAAAAAAAAAAAAAAAAACTTCCAGGTCAGCTTACATGACCCGTTAAAAAACAGCACGGGTTCGAGTTTAGGTGTATACATACAAATGGGTTGCCCCGTTAACCCGTTTACATATAAATTTTAAAAACCAACTACTCACCGGGAATAAACACGCATTGGGTTTTTTGTTTTTACCTCCGTCAAGTCGCGGAACACAACCCGACCTCGAACCAAAAAAAAAAAAAACCTTCCAGAGTCAGGTTATATGGCCCGTTAAAAAACAGTCCGGGTTCAACTTAAAGTGTTTACATACACATGGTTTGAACACAATTTTGATTTGTAACAATCAAGCGGTCTTATCTTTTTCTGATTCTAAAGGTATACACTTATAATTTTGCTTCATTCACTGTGATTTCTGAGCCAGAATATTTGTTTGATGTCTTTCATATACGACTTTGAAGTTTAAGTTTGATCTATTTTTTATTTGTAACAATCAAGCGGTGTTATCGTTTTCTGATTCTAAAGGTATAGATTCTTAATTTTGCTTCATTCACTGTGATTTCTGAGTCAGAATATTTGTTTGATGTCTTTCATATACGAGTTTGGAGTTTAAGTTTGATCCATATTTGATTTGTAACAATCAAGCGGTGTTATCGTTTTCTGATTCTAAAGGTATAGATTCTTAATTTTGCTTCATTCACTGTGATTTCTGAGCCAGAATATTTGTTTGATGTCTTTCATATACGAGTTTGAAGTTTAAGTTTGATCTATTTGCGTATTTGTATCGTTTTAAACTCATTTTATAAAAGCTTACAATTGCAAGAGAAAAGGTTACAAGTGGATAATAAATACATTTTGCTATTTGTAGAGAGTGATTGATATGAGCGTGCAGAGAGCTTGAATCTGAACTAAAGGATATTGTAGCACAAATTAGGATCTAACATTGAGTTTATCGCGTTAATAAAAAACTCGCTATTGTTCTGTTTTTAACAATAATCGGTGTTCTGGTTCAAAACTCATAGGTTCCATAAACTTTTGATCATTTGACTTTTTATACTTAATATGTAAATAAAAGTCAAATGGTTGACTCGGCTAACTATCAAACGTCTTGTTATAGGGTCATAAAGACTGCTTTGGAAGGTGAATGATCAAATGTATGGCTTTTTAGCTTCCTGTATTGGTATAGATTTATATTTCCGTGTTGACAATTGAAATATAGCTGTATTAAGTTCTTAAGTGCATAAATTTGACATTATTGTTTGCTAATTGGCAGAGAACATCAGTAGGAGGGACTGCAAAGTTTGACTGAATGGGTCAACTGGTTCTTTCACGCTTTCCTTCATGTTCATAGTAAGCTTACTTCGGATTCATTATAACATTGGTTTCTGTTACTGTCTGAGCAAAGACAATACTATAACGACCCAAACCAATGCCACCAAACTCCCGCTACGAGCGATGCACATTTAAAGACAAGGTTTTTGGGTGCAACGGATGTTGGTCTTCTTTACATATTAGTTGTGCTAGCTGCATGGTAATAGTTGTGTATATGAAGAAATATGGAAAGTAATGCTTGTGCTTTTTGGTTTGTATTCGAAAAAAAATCCGACCATGTAATGCATTTTACGTACTCTATAGCAATCTGTGGAGGGTAATACTTTCAATTAGTTTTACTATAAATAAATTTTATGGTATTATCTAAGTTAATAATATTTACTTGTATAATAAATGATAAATAAATATTTGTCACTTATCCAATTCTTTAATATGGTTTGACTGATCCACATAGTCCTATGGATATACTATATAACAAATACGTCATCGCTAACACCCTAAAATCAACCCATACACAACCTTTTGATGCCTCATATGGATAATAACTGCTATTTCTAGACTTAATTTAGTTTTGTTTGGGCACCAACTTGTCACACCCAGCCGAAATAGCTGTTCGTTTTCGATTGATCATGTTCACGAACATGCATGTGTGTGCAAAAACTCATACCATTTTTTTGTTTCCTACTTATTTCTTTTTATATATTATAGAATGCAAAACATGTCTTTATGACAAGATGTTATTCTTAGTCATATTATACATCTTGTTTTGCAGTTAGGCATGATTAATGTTTTATTAAAAATGGATTTTTTTTTGTCATTAAGAGATTTTGGATTTCTTTTCAAATACACAATTAGTGTATATATATAATGAAACCACCAACTTCATAATGAGTAAATTATACACAATTGACGTACGAGCCCAACAATGGATGGAATTAACATATTAGCCATACACTCATACGCATCATACAAACTACAATGGCTATTTTTGAATGGATGGTCAAAAATGTTTAAAACCAGGCATGAGTTGACTGGCAAAACACAACAAAATTGAATCTATCAACAGTTGGTATTTAGACAAAATAATTAGCTTTTATTTAATCGATACAAAACGTTGAGAATTAGTTAGTTGTAGTAATAACCGCTTTTCATGAATCTAAATCGAATCCTCATTGCATTACCGCAAACCAAACTCATACCGACCGAATACCGATTGCGTTCCCGCCGCAACGCGCGGGCACACCTACTAGTATATATATATATATATGATAACCATTAAAAAGTATTAAAAAACCTTTAATAAAAAAACATAAACAAACATTAATGAACATAATGGACGCAAACGAACACATTATCAAAAGCTCAAAAACACAATTGAACAAACATGGCCTTTGATCGTGTTTGTTCATCATACTATATATAATAGCGAAACAAATTGTTGCAGTACAAGACAGTGATGGGTGGAGGGAAGTTGAGTGGATGTCACATGGCATCCACTAAATTTCTATTTTTTCCTCTGGAGATGATTTATTAAGTTAATCGAACGTAATGTTTTATTCATCACTTTTTAAATGAATTAACATAAAGAACTTTCTCGAACAAGTCATCAAACATTTAGGTGTCGTTTGTTTTTCAGAGGTAAAATGTCTGCAGTCTGCGACCACGTCTGCAGGCATCTGTAGCAAAAGAGGTGGACCAAACCTCTACAGTCTGCAAAAAGAAGACTGTTTGTTTTTAAACGTCCGCAGACTGTTAAAATCAAACAGAAATTTCTAAATAAGCTGAAATTTAAAATAAAAAAGTCCTTCAACATTGATATTTAAATTATAAAACAACACTGGAATAATATTTATATGACCACAATAACATTTTTTTAATCACTTGTTTCGTACTTTGCATAAACAATGTTATTTGATAGATGTTGTGCTAAAAACAATGTTTAAGGTGAATTGTGAAAGTTGAGAACAATCCCTCTTGTGTATCTATTCTTTCTTTTGCTAAAATATAAAAATATACAACAAAGATGAAAATACAAAAAAACTTGTTTTAGGGTAAAATATTATGTTCAAAAAGATTATTGGATGTCAATAACACCCAGGCCCAGTTAATCCTATTTGAAAGCCTAAATGTCAAGTCCTATAATCCTAGTTTCATTCTTGTCAAATCTCATAACATTATTTCTTTAGAAAAAACATACATGACCATTTGTAATATTGAAGAGAACATACATGTAGATTGCTAAAATAAATGCTAACGTCTCTAGATTGCTAAAATAAATGCTAACGTCTCTAGATTGTTAAAATAAACTGATGGTGGTGTATGAACTATGGTAGTGGGTGGTGGTGTTGCCAGATGGTGATAGTGGTAGTGGTGATGGACGAGGGGGGTGGTGGTGGTGGTGGATGGTGGCGGTCGTAGTAGAAGGCGATGGTGGATGGTTGATAGTGGTGGTGGCGGACGATGGTGGTAGACGGTGGTGGCGGTAGACAAAGGTGGTGGGTGGTGGACGTTGGTGGCGGCGGATGTTAGGTGGTGGTGGTGCTGGATGGTGATGCTGGTGGGTGGTGGACAATGGTGAATGGTTGCGGTGGAAGAAGGCGGTGGTGGTGGTGGTAGACGGTGGCGGCAGTGGACTGTTGTAAGTCCTTAAGATGGACCTTTCAATATGATATCAACGATCTCAAGAAGATGCTTCAAGATAAACGAGTATAACACGTAAAGAACACAAGAAGATGCTTCAAAACACACGTTAACGTCGGGTGCTTAAGCACTAGGTTACACAAAACACACATTCACCAAAATACTATGAACAGCCAACCCAAAAACCCTACATGCGTATCTATATATAGGGGAACTACAACCTAGCCCATTATAAGCCCAAGCCCACCGAGATCATTGAGATCTCGGTTTACACATTATACCAAACATAACACACCAAAGTATAAACAAATCTAAATAGGCCCAACAATCTCCCCCCTTGGTTTGTATCTTCGTCTTCAGTCGTGCTCCAAAACGTTAGCGTCAGCTTCTCTATATCCTCCATACCACAATCCCGTTCTGATTATTAATGCCACCATTCTTGTATATTCTTTGGCATCAGCCTCAAATAATGGTTCGGAAATAATCTGAAAATTGCTCAATGTGTTGATGTCTCGCTCATGAAACTTCAATAAATCACGCGGATCAACAAAACAATATTGCCCCTTTCTCAGACGAACAACAACAGTAGCAGTTTCATTGTCGTGTGTCCAGAATTTCATCTCATCAAGTGATCCTTCAGGAATCGAAGTGGATAGAGGAATATGAGTTGCCTTGTTGGTAGCGGGCCACATTTACCATTTTCTTTCTAGTCTTTGGATCCTGAAAACCCTTAGCTTTCTTCAAAATTGACTCAGCAGTAGTCATATTTGGGAATCCCTGATCGACTTGCCTCTTCAAAATGTTCCAGAAGTTTGTAGCTCTCTTGTCATGATTTGGATTATGGAATGGAGCATTGATGAGGTCGTTAAGATCTACCTTCGTTCAGGATCCAAAATCTTTCATTTTCTTATAACACTCAGTGGTCCCGGACTTTCGTTTCACCCACCACATAGACTTATCAACATCGAATCCCCATGACATGATCCCGGACCTATCACCATATTTGTCAGAAAAACCATGCTGTAGATTTAGAATAAACTTATATGGATGGTCGGAAGATTCAACGTTCTCGTTGGAGTTCTTCAAGATAAGTATCTTCTTTTAAAGTCTTTCAGATTGCTCGGCAGTTCTTAAAGGTGTGGAGAAATACTGTTCCAATGGTTCAGACGCATCAATGTTTGGAGTCGTACGTCCACTAGAACTGCCACCTTGATTAACACCATGAGTCTTTGACGCAACGTCTTCACTACTTTTAAATTCATCTCCAAACTTATGAATGAGTTTCTGTTGGAGGTCCAAGTACATAGCAGTAAGACCACCCATATTAGACTGAAGCTCTTTAATCTTTGAGTCTTTATCTGTGTTGCTGGCTTCAAGTTCTTGGATGCGCACATCCATCGCAACTGAGTCTTGTTCGAGTTCAAAGGCTCGACGTTGTAAGGCTTGTACATCCACGGGTTTAGCTTCAAGTGTAATTCTTTCGCCCTTATCCTGCATGAATTTTTCTTGCATAGCAAGAATGTGAACAATCTTCTCATCAGCGCTTGAGCTCGACTGACCAATCGGGTTAGATGACCCCGATGGCTCGTCAACAAATGGAATATCAGCTTCAAAATCAAACTCTTGAGCAATCTCGTCAAAAATATTTTCTTGAGTTTTAAGTTCAGCTGAGGATGGACTTGTATCAATGTGAGTCTTAGCAGGTTCCGACTCACGTTCTAGTTTGTTGTTGTTGTTGTTGTTGTAGTAGTTTCAGTAACCATTACACCGGGTCTTGGATCTTTCTTTCTTTGCTTACGTGGAATAAGATCGGTGGGTGGTTCCTCGGGAATCTCTTCATCTGGGTCTTGGATCTTTCTTTCTTTGCTTACGTGGAATAAGATCGGTGGGTGGTTCCTCGGGAATCTCTTCATCTGGTGTCACAGTGACTGGTTGAGGAGGTTTCAAAGCAGTCGACTGGAGCTGGTATTTGAATTTCTCGAAATCTTTTAATTGAACAGTAGTAGGTGCAGCTTCAGATTCTTGATGTTCATTCTCCACGTGTTGTACTGGAGAATCTTCTAGTTCATCATCGTCTGAAATGGTTTCAAGCGCAGCAGTGAACCTCTGGGCAGGTATCGCATGCTTATCAGCAACTTGAGCAATGACCGGAGCAAACTCGGTCTCAGAAAACCTTCTAAATTTAACCGGTGGGTGAAGGCCTTTGTACACAACCTTTGATCCCTTTCTAGACTGCTCCTTTAACCCAAAGGTATTGAGTCCCATGGCTTTCAGATCTAGCGTCTCTACAGATTTGACAAGATCAGGATAATGGGAGTCAAAAATCATTTGTAGAAACCTTGTATACATGAGAAACATTTCCTTCTTCTTCCCCTTCAAGTTGCTCATCGTCTCATCGAACACAAATTTAGAATAATTATAGTTCCAGTTCATGGTCAGAGCAACCACAGCCGACATCTGAATGTGGCTAGTCTCATCCGATCCCCTTTTACGTCCAGACACACATGTAAAGAACGTGTGTATCAGGAACCTCCAGTACGTATGGAAAAGTTTCGTGATAGCTGGAGGATAGGATCCTTCATAACCCATCCTGACTGCAACTTCAATAACAACCTCAGTTGAGTATTCCTTTGGATAATCCGGTTGATCATCAAATAATAACACTTCGCGAATAATGGCCTCTGAAATGACGACCGACTTCTTTTGAACTTTAGAGTCAATGGTAACAACTCCCCCGGCACCCCGTAGATTGATAGAGGCGTTGTTCCAGAACTCTGTAATCGTCTTCTTGCATATGACAGGATTTTCTCGTATAGCGTGAGAAATCCTGCACGTATTATGCCCCACGATCATTGATATGACTTCTTTGTGCGCCAACGGTGGATCGTACAGGCATCCAACTTTGTTGTGAGTATCCACAAACTTCGAGTGTGCTTGATCAGCCATTACTGCAACAAACGAGTCAAGTTAACAAACATTCACTTCATTTAATCAACAACTTGATTTTTTGAGAACACATATTAACTTTACAAAACATCATGGACCAAACATTATAATATCAGATTATATGGGTCATTAATGTAAATTAATATTTTTTAATAATAGATTCCAGTCCTGAGAGGTGTTTTCCATCCACACAGTGAGATTTCGGTCCAAGTTGTAGTTCTCTGTCACGAGTTTTCGGTCTAGTTTGGGTTTTTTGTCCAGTCCCACCGAGAACAAGAAGTTCTCTATCACTCAAAGGAGTTCTCGGTCAACAAGTCAACCGAGAACCCTTTGTTTGACCATGCGTTCTTGGCCAAACTTCCAGAAAAAGATTTTTGGGTTCCCATTGAAATCCGGGTCATCTTCTCCAAACAGCCGAAATCACCAATAATACCCAAAACTTTAAACTTCAATAACCTCGCAATACATTCCCAAACAAATCACAATATCAACAGTTTAACCACTATTCTATGTCGTCATTATCACAAGACCGATGAATAGTCAGCGATCTGAACCATTTACCATTCACGATGAACCAAAAATTCTACCCTTCTTATGTGTTTTCCTGTTGATGAGTTGAAATCACAAAGCAATTTGAAATATAGGATATTATGAGTCTCAATAATCACAGAAGATTAAGGGGTTTCCGGCCGGAGAGAGAACAATGATAATATTTTTAGGAATATGACACCAATAATACACACGAGGCCCTTTTTATATTTTAAAATTCTTAAGGTGGGCCGAATACCCATATGGGCCGAGAACTGATGTAAGCCAAGCCTAAAACATGTTGTTTAAACCAATTTTAAAGGTCACATGGGCTGAAAGGGTTTTAGGTCCAACACAAACTTTATCCATGTTTTTAAAATCGATTTCTTATAACATCCGTTTCGACGAGAGTAATTAAAAAGTGAAAATGATATAAATGAAATAAAATAAAACCAAAAATAACTATTAAAACAAAATAAATCACCCGGTCTTCTTGTAATTTGGCAAAATTTTGGGATCAAATTTCAGTTTTGATAAAAACGCCGCCTTTACGAAAAGATTCGAACATGGAATCATATTGATTAAGGTACTTTCACAACGATTCATGTGCAGCGTTGTTATGACATAAAGACACAAGTTGATAGCAGGTATAATATCCTTAGCATGATTTTCATTGCGTCAGTTATACGAGTTAGGTTCAATTTGGCATCTCTTAGATGGACATCACTCATGGACCTGTGATGCCTCCTATCTCTTCTCAAAGTGTATTTGGCTTTCCCTAGATTACCCCAATTTGACTCCAATCCCCTAGTGCTTGATCAAAAATTTTTATAGATAACAAGAGAACTTTTAAGTTTTAAGGTTGAACATTGGACTTACAAGTCATCCGGACTTACATGCCTTTCATTCGGGGTGTTCAAAACAGATTTGAAAGTCTCACCCTTGTAGTTCTAGTTTGACCCTTTAAGCTTTAAAAACCAATATTTTTCAATACAATATTATATATACTAATCACACTTTTTTTATGTGAATCTCAATAATAAAAGAACAAGGACATAATATTTTTGGAGATCAAGACACTAACGGGCTCGTGTGTGACTGGGTAATAACTTTTCTGCCTATCATTCAGGAGATGTATATGGAAACATGCACATTTCTTCTAAATGACTCTCCACAGTAAGTTTAGTATATTTAGTTTATATCACTTCAATTTTACGCATCATGAAAATCTACCATGCAAATCAATGACTGTTCTAGAGCCTTTTAAGCCTAGTAACTTCACCCGTTAGGCACACATAATCAATTTACCTTTCATTTTCCAAAGGTTGGATCGATTTTCATTTGAAAATAATTTGAAGCTTCTAAAAAGTTGTTAACTGAATAATCATATCACTTCCCAGAGACTTACAGAAGACAGTTTTAAACACTCTGTCGCCCCAGTCACTCTCGATTTTAAGGTAAATGGCTATCCTGTATATCCACAAGTGGGTAACAGGACCAAACACATATATAAATACATGTCCCTCAAACTTAGAACAACCGACATAATTTTAAGCGAGAGAATTAGAAACAAAAACATATCATAGTCACCCCAGATGCTTTCAGTATTTAGGTGAATGGCTATCTTGTAAGTCTACAAGTAGATGACATGACCAAACATATACAAGTATATGTCCTTCAAACTTGAGCAACCGGCATAATTTTAAGCGAAAGTGAAAAGGTATTTTTTAATTAATTTTTTTAATTTTCTTAATAAAAACACACACTCTTTTTGATTTTTTAATTTTTCACCCCCTAAATATGTGCAGATTTATAAAATATGTACAAATTTAAACTCAATCCTCGAAACGAAGCATTTTAAGAAACCCAACAAGCATATTAAATCTGGCTGTTCCAACCGATTTTGTAAATAAGTCCGCCACATTATTATTAGTGTGAACTTGTTCAAGACGAATCAATTTACGGTCATAACAGTCACGAATAAAATGAATTTTAATATCGATGCTGAACAGGATTTTTAACAATAGCAATAGCAGCATCATTATCACAAAAGATAGGGGTGTCAACAAATTCCAAACCGTAATCCAGCAATTGATGTTGCATCCAAATAACATGTGAGCAGCAAGCTGACGCAGCAATATATTCAGCCTCTGCAGTGGATGTGGACACCGTTTGGTGTTTCTTGTACTGCCATGAAATGATTCAATCCCCAAGAACTGACAACCAGCGGATGTGGATTTCTTGTCAATATCATCTCCACCATAATTGCTATCTACAAAATCATATAAGTCAAATTCTGAGTTTTTGGGATACCAAAGACCTAGCTTTGGTTGCCCTTTCAGATATCTAAAAATACGTTTAACAGCAGTTAAATGAGAGAGTTTATGGTTAGCCTTAAAACGGGCGCATTGACAAACAGAAAATATGATGTCAGGACGACTTGCAGTGAGATACATCAGGGATCTGATCATTGATCGATAGTATGTTTGATCTACGAGATTCCCTTAAGGATCAAAAGACAAAAGAGGTCTTTCCGCCATAGGATTTGTTGCGCTCTTGGAGACTTGAAATTCAAACTTCGCAAGCATATCTTCAACATACTTTCCTTTATGCAACAAAATCCCCGTCGAACTCTGACGAACCTGCAACCCTAGAAACGTTGTCATTTCCCCCAGTGAACTCATTTCAAATCTTTTCTTCATCACTTCTTCAAATTCAAAACACAACTCAGTACTTGTAGACCCAAAAATGATATAATCCACGTAAATCTGAACCAGAATCAAATCTTTTCCAACATTTTTAAGAAACAGTGTTTGATCAATAGTCCCTCTCTTGTAACCGTGCCCCAGAAGATGAGCAGTCAAGGTTGCATACCACGCTCGAGGAGCTTGATGAAGACAATACATTGCCTTATCTAACTTGTAGACATGAGTAGGATTCTTTGAGTCAACAAACCCCGGTAGTTGATCCACATAAATCTCCTCCTTAACTTCGCAAGAAGCATATGCCAGGAAAATCCGAATGGCTTCAAGTCGAGCCATGGGAGCATACACTTCAGTATAGTCTAAACCTTCAACCTGACGAAAACCGCGAACAACGAACCATGCCTTGTTTCGAACAATAACTCCCGTGTCATCTTGCTTGTTTCGGAACACCCATCTCGTATCTAACGCTTTCTTTCCAACGGGCAGCTCGACCAATCTCCAAACTTTTAGCTTATCAAACTGATTTAATTCCTCTTGCATAGCATCCACCCAGCTTGGTTCTTGTAGTGCCATTTCAACCAACTTCGGCTCTATCTTAGAAATAAAGCAAGAGAACAAACGGCTGTCTATGTGTCCGGTCTGGCTTATGGTGGACACGCCTTGTGACATTCTTCAATTTTGGGTCTTAATTCGTATTCGTTTTGTAAAATTTATCTTAGTAAACCGATCCGTTTTGTAAACCGAAACTTTGGATATAATAAAAATGATGAATTTTATGTTACAATATTGTTTTACACTTATTGGGTTTTGAAAACACCCTTTTCGGTCCCTAAAATGACCTTAAAACGCTTAAAAACAACTTCGGGGGCCAAAACTGCCAATTTTGAAAGTTCATAAATTCCACCAGGTGACCTTAGCGCCGCGCTAAGCTCAAGGGCAGAGAGCTTAGCGCCGCACTAAAGGCAGTCTGCACTAGATTTCGGTTTTTGTTATTTTGTGCTTGTTGTGACCCCTTTTTGCATGCAAATACTTGTTATTATCACCCATCTTTAACCCAACTCCTTCCCCTATATATACACTACTATTTCCATTCATTTACACCTGCTACAACTTCAATTTCTCTCTCAAACATCAAAGATTCAAGGTTAATATTATTGTGTTCTTGAATAATTTGACTTTTAAAAGTCAAACTGAGTTTAATCTTTCTTTCAAATTTGTTCATCTAAAATTATTTATACTTGATTATGGTGGTACAACATATATACAATACACACCCCTTGTTACCTTTGGTAGTTACTTCTCCGACTCCGGTTGGTTAAGTTTCGGACCTCGTAAGGCAAGGCTTTATGGAGGACTTCGTGTTCTTGATATATACACACACATAACTTGTTTGCACATATTATTTATGACTAACTTCTGCTCATTTTAGTTTATTTACAAGTTCCATGGTGTGGGTTCTAAGAGTCTATGCTTCGGTTTAACCGTATATAGCTCTAAACCGAAAACCGAACTTTTGCTTACTAGTTTTCCTAATAGTTGTTTAAACATGTTTAATGTTAGATTTGAGTTTCAAAAATCATTTTTACTAGTTCTTTGATATTAAGCATGTGGAAGCCATCTATGAACTCGTTGGGAGATGGAAACCGAACCAAACTGAAACTTTTTCTTAAAAGACTTGTTAACTTTCTAGTTGTAAAACTTAAATATTTTTCATTTATAAATTTTTATACAAGATCTATATTATTTGGGCAAATCGAAACCATCAAGGAACATATTGTGAGATGGAAACCGAACCAATACGATTTTTACTCTCTTAAGACACACAAGTGTGTTTTTAGCTATCAAGACTTGTATAATTCTTTAAAAATAGTTTACAAACTGAATTTTAATTATTTTCTTAAGTACTTGGAATTGTTGGTACCAACTTGATCTCATAACACAGTTTGGACCGACAAAACCGAACACTCGCTTAACGTACGTTGTTAGTTCTAAAACAATAGATCTACATACTTGGTTAAGTCTTATAAAGTTTTATTGAGTTATCTCATAAAATTCATTATTTTGGAAAGTTGACTTTGGGTTTGACCAATTATCAAGACCCGAATACTCGTTGAAGACCCGATTTAGTATCTTTGTCCCAAAGGAACTTGCATTTAGCATTTTCTCACCTTATTACTTAACATAGGTTAAGTAAATATTAAGGTTAGATACTTTAACCCGGTTTCGAGCAAACTTACATTTTTAAAGGGTTATTATTTTAAATTCTTAAATAGTTACATTATAAACCTTGAACTTTAATTGTTTACTTTTTACAAAAAATATTTTATTTAAAGATCTTCAAGAAAACCTTTCTAAATCCAAGACTTTCTTTTATTTAGGCTTCATACATTAACTCGTCATTCCGGGAAATCTCCAAATAATCAATCTTTCAAGTTTATTACTTGAGCGTGAGTAACTTCATACCCCGTTTTCTATCTTTTGTTTTGGGGGTGATATTTCATCTTATCTAAACTAAATGTTTTATACTTGAATCTTAAACCACAAACGTTGTTGTATACTTTACTTGAATAATTGCCCGATTTGGTGTTCTATGCTTATTTTTCTATGTGTTTATCGCTTTTGGACGGTGGAACTATAAATCCTAGACTATTTGGAAACCCCTCATGGCAAGGTGTCGTTAGCGTAATGCAATTAACGATAACTATAAAATCCTAAACTATTTGGCATCCCCTTATAGTTGGGTGTTGCTAACTTGTTAGCGATAACTATTTTATCCAAGTTTATAGCTCTTATTTATTGTTTCGTGTACTAGTTTTGTGGGTTTTCTTACTATATACTATTGTTGCTCAAACGTATGAATTGCTCAACAACCTTTGTGTTGACAAACTTTATTTTATGAAATGTTACAGGTTTACATCTCGGTTGATTCAATTGTTGTGGAGAAAACGAATGTCAAGACCTTTAAGTTATTAGCAAAAATGAACAATATTTGATTTGTTATATTTTATTATATTTTGTATTTGAGTATCTCGTGAATATTGTTATGTGACATTTTTGATGTTGTGAAATGAAATGAGTTTGTTAAATATTGTCGCTTTAATTAGTGTCATGCGCTTATGGGCAATCGTTACACCTCGGCGTGTTCCGCTGCCTTTGTTCGGTGTGTGACAGATTGGTATCAGAGCCATGACAATTAGGATAGGTGGTTAGATGTAACGACCTAGAATTTTTATGCTTAGGGTCCTATACGTATGTTCATACGTGTTTACTCTATGTTATTGTTCATATCGCATGTTTATTTATAAACTTATTTAAAATTCACCAATATCCTAAATGTTCACATACACACACTTTCATAGTATTTCCAATGTATCCTTACCTTAAAACGCAAAAGTAGATTTTTATTGTGTTTTATGAATTACAAGATTAACTTGGATCCCGTTGTTTCAAATCCCTTAAAGGTTGCGTTTATATCGGGTTTTTAGCCATCATAGAAAACGAGACATTATAAAATGACAATTTAACAAAAAGATTTCAAGGATCGAAGGTGATATACTTACCTGGGATGGTTGAGTTATAGTGCTCGTTTTCTAGGCCACAAATCATGTTATATATGTCAATTCTTTAAGTAGTCGAATGCGAGCGTTCCGGTCACCATCCTAATTTTCGGTTAAAACAATAGAACCACGGTGATTTGTGGACTAGTGTTTTGACATGACATTGTATCTCGATTTATTATGTTATTATTGTTATTTGAGTCTAAAACATGAAAAAGTCGCGGTGGTACGTGCACATGTTTAGACTCCAACGTGGTGGTTTATAAAACTTTTTTTAGTGTTGGAATATCGAGTCATGGAGATTCATGTACGATTTTTCCGACTCTATAAATCTCAAAATCTCAAATTTTTCAAGCTTTAACCATCTCAAAATTATTTACGCTTTGTTTACAATTTTGTTATTTATATACAAAGTTTTATATTTTACCTAACACTAACATCTTCTCCATACTAACTCTAGGATTCACAATAAAAAAAATGATATCTTATTTTATTTTATACACCCTTATATTCATTTCTTTTTACCCAAAACTCATCCCATTTTCTTTGTAAATTTTAGCATGCATCGGCTAAGACGCCAATCGCGCAAGAACTCCACCCGAAGTATGGCCGCTCTCGTCGCCAAACAAATGGCTGCTGTGATTCCCGAACTTATAACCCAAATACAAGCTACCCTACCCGCACCCGTTGTTGCACCCGTTGAAACCAAACCCGCATCCTACCTGCTTAAGCAATTTACTAATGCTAACCGGTCCGAGTTCTTTGGTACCAATTGCGCGACTACTTTGTTGCAATGGTTCGAATCTATTGAGAGTGTTTTCCGACATAGCGAATGGCCCGAAGAGAAAACGACAAATTTCGCTGCAAGCATGTTTAAGAAAACTGCTCTAACATGGTGGGGTAGTGTTATGCACCTCCAAGGTTCGGATACGGCTATGGCTCTTTCATGGGCCGATCTCAAGGCGCTTATGATGAAGAAATTCTGTCCCAAGCACGAGCTTCAAAAGCTTGAATAAGAATTTTGGAACCTAAAACAAGATAGTGGTGATAATGCCGCCTAATCGCTCTGATTTCACGAGTTGAGCATCCTTGTCCCGCACTTGGTTACCCCGACCGAGCGTGAGCTTGACGAATATATTGGGGGTCTACCCATGCAAATCCGGGACTCTGTTATGAGTAGCAAACCCGTGACCCTCGAGGATGCCATCATTTTGGCCGGGCTGTCGGAAAATCACGTGAAAGCGGGTACCCTCACCATTAAGAAAACGACTGAGAAAGCCAAGGCCGAGCCCGCTCCCCAATCCAAGGTTGAACCTGCACCAAAAGCCATCAACTACTTCAACTCATCCCGTCACAACAACAACAACAACAACAACAACAAAAAGAAACCCAAAACCAACTACCGAAACTATGCTGTCATCCAACCTCATCCACAACAACAAACCCAAGCTCCACCACAAAACCGAAAAACCTATGATGGAAACGCCCCGCTATGTAACACTTGCCAACTTCACCACCCACCAAACATGCCTTGTCTCCATTGTACCATTTGTAACCGACTTGGCCATCTCCACACCACATGTCGATCCACCCAACGAACCCAACCTAACCAAACTAACCAACCAAGAACTTTTCCCCAAAATTCCCAAAACCGATATGCACCATATCCACCAAACCAACCCCAACAACCCTGAGCTTGTTTTAATTGTGGCTATCCAAACCATTTCCGCAACAATTGCCCACGCCTAACCTTTGCTAACCAAGCCCAAACCGTGACCATACCTTACTACCAAACCCAAGCCTACCAAGTCCAACCCTATCAACCCCAACTCCCCCAACTAAATGCACCAATCATCCAACCTATCCAAGCAATCCAAGCACCACCTCCACCTCCCCAACAAGCCCCACAACTGAACCATGGCAACCAAGGGCGAGCTTTTATGATGAATACAAATCAAGCTCAAGTGGAGAACGATGTCGTGAATGGTATGTTTTTGCTGAACTATCATTTGGCTTCTATTTTATTTGATACCGGTGCCGATAGAAGTTTTATATCTTTGAAATTTGAGTCGAAACTTGCTATGCCTCGAACAGAGCTTTCCCGACCGTTCTCTATTGAAGTCGCCAATGGCAATTCTATTACCATCAATTCCGTCATTCGTGATTGTTCCCTCATTCTTTCCAAGCATATATTTTCCATCGATCTCATCCCGATGAAAATGGGAAGCTTCGATGTCATAGTAGGCATGGATTGGTTATCTTTGCACCATGCCGAAGTCGTTTGTTTCGATATATTCATTCGCATTCCGCTTGTCAACGGTAAAATTCTTAAGGTCTTCGACAACGCAACGCCTCGAAGGCTTAATCTCATGTCGTGTGCTCAATCGCAAAAGTACTTACGCCAAAAGTACCTTCCGTTTTTAGCTTCTCGGTGACAAAAGATAAAAAGAAAAGAAAAATCCAAGATATTTCCATTGTTCGTGATTTCCTTGATGTCTTTCCTGATGATGTCACCGGTCTTCCGCCCGTTCGTTCGATCGAATTCCGAATCGACCTAGTGCCCCGCGTGATGCCCATGACCAAGGCTCCTTATCGTCTAGCCCTGTCGAAAATGCAAGAACTATCAAACCAACTCGAAGAACTTTCCGATAAAGGCTTCATTCGTCCAAGCTCTTCTCCATGGGGCGCTCCCGTTCTCTTCATGAAAAAGAAGAATGGTTTGTTTCATATGTGCATTGATTATCGTGAACTTAACAAGCTTACTATTAAAAATCGTTATCCTTTGCCACGAATCGAAGACCTATTCGACCAATTTCAAGGCGCAACTTGTTTCTCCAAAATTGATCTTCGATTGTGTTATCATCAATTGCGTGTTCGCGAAGAAGACATTCCAAAGACTGCTTTCCGTACTCGATATGGACATTTCAAATTTTTGGTTATGCCCTTCGGGTTAACAAATGCACCTGCGATATTTATGGACCTCATGAACCGCATTTGTAAACCATTCCTTGATAAATTCGTTATTGTCTTTATTGATGATATTCTCATATTCTCTAAATCCAAAGCCGAACATGAACATCATTTGCATTCCATTCTCTAGCTCCTTAGAAACGAACAACTCTATGCCAAATTCTCCAAATGTGAATTTTGGCTCGAGGATGTGCTACGAGCGTGTGTTCTTGATTTTGGTGGGAATTGGGATTCTCATCTTCCGTTCATCGAGTTCTCCTATAACAATAGTTATCATTCTAGTATCTAAATGGCTCCGTTTCAAGCTCTTTACGGTCGTAATGTCGTTCCCCGATTAGTTGGAACGAAATCGGTGAAGCTCAAATCACGGGACCCGAAATGGTTCAAGAAGCGACCGATGTCATTGATCAAATCCGTAAGAACCTCCTAGCCGCTAGAAGACATCAAAAGAGTTACGTTGACAAACGACGAAAACCGATCGAATTTAATGTTGACGACCTTGTCCTTCTAAAAGTATCTCCTTGGAATGGGGTAGTCCGTTTTGGAATGATGGGTAAGCTAGCTCCTCGTTTTGTTGGTCCTTTTAAAATCCTTGAACGTGTTGGGAAGGTAGCTTATCGACTCGAATTACCGGGAGAACTTGCCGGTGTTCATCCGACATTTCATGTTTCGAATCTTAAAAAGTGCTTAGCCAAGGGTAATCTCCATATACCTCTCGATGAAGTGCATATAGATGAGTCTATGATCATGGTCGAACGACCCGTTGAGATCATGGATCGCAGCGAGAAGAAAACCAAGCGTAGTCGTATTCGTTTAGTTAAAGTTTGATGGGAATCACGGCGTGGCGCGGAATTTACTTGGTAACGAGAAGACGCAATGAAAGAGAAGCATCAACATTTTTTCGCATCATCGTCTTCATCTTAATCTCGGGACGAAATTTCCTAAAGTAGGGGATACTGTGACATTCGTCAATTTCGGGTCTCGATTCATATTCGTTTTGTAAACTTTATCTAAGTAAACCGGCCCGTTTTGTAAACCAAAACTTTGGATATAATAAAAATGATGAATTTTATGTTACAATATTGTTTTACACTTGTTGGGTTTTGAAAACACCCTTTTCGGTCCCTAAAATGACCTTAAAACGCTTAAAAACAACTTCGGGGGCAAAAACTGCCAATTTTGAAAGTTCAGAAATTCCACCTGGTGACCTTAGCGCCGCGCTAAGGTCAAGGGCAGAGACCTTAGCGCCTTGCTAAAGGCAGTCTGCACCAGATTTCGGTTTTTGTTATTTTGTGCTTGTTTTGACCCCTTTTTGCATTCAAATACTTGTTTCGTATACTAGTTTTGTGATTTTTCTTACTATATACTATTGTTGCTTAAACTTATGAATTGTTCACCAACCTTTGTGTTGACAAACTTTATTTTATGAAATGTTACAAGTTTACATCACGGTTGATTCGATGCTTGTGGAGAAAATGAATGTCAAGACCTTTAAGTTATTAGCAAAAATGAACAATATTTGATTTACTATATTTTGTTATATTTTGTATTTGACTATCTCTTGAATATTTTTATGTGACATTTTTGATGTTGTGAAATGAAATGAGTTTGTTAAATATTGTCGCTTTAATTATTGTCATGCGCTTATGGGCAATCGTTACACCTCGACATGTTCCGTCGCCTTTGGTCGGGTGTGACACGCCTATTTCAAGAGGACCTATGACATTGTCAATTGGATAATCTCGTTGAATTCTTGACAGAATTGAATTCTCGGGAACAGAGCTGGTGGATGGTAAGTTTGATAGATATTCAAGATTTCAGCGAGAGAGTTTTTCCATACAGATGTCGTCGTACAATGTGAGTATGAGGTACTGGCGATATTTTCATTTGGTATGGCATCTGAGAATAAAGTGCTTCCGTAAATTTGACGAATCGGACTCTCCCCCTCAACTATTGTAGTGTATTCTGCTGGTTTTGGTGAAGACACATTTTCGGTAACATTTTCTTGTTAATTGTCTAACAATGGTTGAGTGGTATCTGGTGATTCTTCGGGATCATCATTCAGAACTAGAGATATATGCGAAACAACAGGTAAATCTTCTTCTTCATTGACAGAATTTGAAACATCAGCACCCGAAATTTCTGTATCAACAACTGGAAACACATTGAAGGGTTTAAAAAGTTCATTATAATCGAATAGCCAGTCGGGACCAACACGAGCATCTGTCTAGTTCTCTTCCAACCAACGCACATCATACGATTCTACTATCTGCTTAGTTGACTTGTTGTAAACTCTGTAGGCAGTAAGACTAGCATACCCAACAAAATAACAGTCATCAGCTTTGGCCAAACGCCCGAAAGTGAGCAACTGTGGGCTTGTGGCCGTAGACTATCTCATATGGATTCTTCATTTGAGACTTGTTGATTAGCACTTGATATTGGAATACCAGAAAAACAACGGCAGCTTTGAATCACACAACATGGTTCTTGCCGCCTCAATAAGACTTTTGTTCCTCCGTTCAGCAACACCGTTTTGTTGCGGTGTTCGAGCTTAACTGTACTGTCGAAGAACCCCATTTTCAGCACAAAAGTAGTTCAGCGTAGAATTCTTGAATTTCAAGCCATTGTCACATCAAATACCCTTCAGCTTTAAGTTGAGTTGATTCTCCATAAGCACCATGAATCGTTTTATCAATTCTGCAGTTTCACTCTTATTTAACAAGAAAAACAACCAAGTAAAACGTGAGTAGTCATCAATAATAACAAGACAATAAGAGCTGCGAGAAAGACTCAGAACATGAACTAGACCGAACAAGTCCATATGCAATAACTGAAAGACTGATGAAATTGTATTAACCAGTTTTGGCTTATGAGATTTGCGATTGTGTTTACCCAAAGCACAAGCCACACATGTTTCAATAGTAACAAAATCTTTGACGGGTAAACCACGCACCAAGTCGTTTTAGCAAGACGATTTAAACTTTTAACGTTTGCGTGACCAAGAAGAAGACGCCAAAGCATGGCATTATGTTCTGACACTTTTGAAAACAAACATGTTATTTCATCAGGGAATGTTTTTGTTCATGTCGATCACATAAGCATTATCTTAACTTTGTGATCTAACCAAAACCCAATCTTCAGGTATAATGATACCAGGTTTCAAAATCAAACACTCTTTGTTAGTAAAATGAGTTGAAAAACCTTTATCACAGAGCTGAGAAACGATCAGCAAACTGTGTTTCAACTCAGGAACAAAATTAACATTCTCAAATTTTAGAACACCATTACTTACAGTACCCTTCTGCGTAATCTTCCCTTTCTCTCATCCCGCAAAGGAAACATACCCACCGTTAAAAATTTGAATGTCATGTAGTTGGGAAATGTTTCCTGTCATGTGTCTGGAACAGCCACTATCAAAATACCAAGGTCTGATGATATTCCTCCATAGCTGTTCCTACACTATGTATGAGATCAGTTAGTTTTTGGTACCCAGTCCATAGTAACAATGGGTGACCCTGATTCATCTAAATTTGTCACAGGTTGCCATGACATGTCTTTCCGATCATCTAATATGGAAATTGATGCCTTTTTCACCGAAGACTTAGGCAACCATTCATGTCTACCATTATAGGATTTACTATTATTTGTACAAATGGATGACTTGGTCTCAGGTTTGCATGTGGGAGACACAAATGATTTTGTCTTCCTTACTTGTTTCGGTTTAAGAACCGTGTTCATTTTTTAGACCGAAGCACAGTTTCTACCACCTTTACGAAACATGTTAGGCTTGGTCTGATGAGGACTAAACCTACCAGATTTGTTTCTGTTCCAATCACCGTCAGAGGGATTAGCCTGGTGATACCCGAAGTCTCGTCGATAGGTATTACGAGGCATATCCTCTGATAGAATCCATAATATGGGGCATATGGACCGTGTGGACAGTTTCTAGCAATATGATCAGGAGTGCCATAATTAAAACATGTTTGATGTTTTATATGAAATTTATTGTAGTCAACTCCTTGTATGGACCTGTTGTGTGGACCAGTTTGCCTTGCCTGGTGTTTACTGCTTCACACGTTGTTTGGTTTATCACCCTGTTTGTCATTAAAGCATCCCTCTTTAACAAATTTAGGCAATGAGTATTTATTAGAATTTTTTGATTTTTTAAACTTATTAAAAACCACATCACCAGAATTCGAAATTTTAACGGAATCAACCACACAATTGTCTTTGCTATTAAAACTAGAGCCCACACAAACAGTCAGAATATCAGAATTCAAAACAGGTAATTTTAAAGAAACATCTGAATTAATGTTTTTATTAATTGAAGCACATAAATCATCATCCTCAATCCAATCCTCAATGATTACTCTATCTACACATGAGGCAAACACATTTGAATCATTCACACCTGAAGTGGACACAGTAGCATTTACGGAATCAGAAGCAGCGTTATCAGCTGAGTTTCCTATGCAGTTGAGTTTCCAACGACTCTCCCAGAACGTGATTAAACATATTAAACTTCTGACGCAAGAGATCTTGATTACTTCTCCTCATGTCCTCATTACCCTCGAACACTTCAATAAGTGCCTTAGCAGACTGTAGTTCTCTAAATCCCAAGGCAATCTCTGGTGAGAGTGCCATAGTCAACGTTGAAAGTGCCTTTTCATCTTCTTCCATTTTCTCAAAATCGGCATCATCATACAGTTCAACAGGCATCACAACAACTTCCTCAGAGTTCTCACGTTGGTATGTAATAGCTTGAGGACCTCTAACAATACTTCTCTAAACCTTGGCATCTTTCATCTAAACGTATTTCTCAAATCTGAACTTCCACTCGCTAAACCCCTCATGAGACAGCAAACATGGTATGCGAGTAGTAGTCCCCATTATGGAGTCCAACTCTTGGTGCAATGAGGCATTAGATTATCCATTAGTGATTTGATCCATTTTAATAAAAAAAGTGATAATGGTCCAGTAAACAAAGTCCAGGTGATATTCTTAAAGCCCAGCATATCAGGCCCAGTATAGTCTATGCCGAGAACTATCAATGTTGACTGAGAACATATCAAGTCAACAGAGAACACCTTTGACCGAGAACAAATGTTAACCGAGAACACTTAAATTTGACCGAGAACCAACAGATTTTCCCGAGAACCCTTAGGTTTGACCGAAAACACACAAATCTGGCTGAAAACGATCAAAAGTTTTCCAGGAACCTAGAGTCTTTGGCCGAGATCCCTTAAATAACCCCGAAATTAATCTAAAATGCCCGAGAACAAGTTTGACTGATTAAGATTGGCAACCAACTAAATCCAATGAATTATGGGATTCAAACTGTTTCCAAACTAACCAAATCTCGAACCAAAAATAAGTCTTTCTTCTCCGATGAACTTATCACCGGAAAAACAAACACTAAAAACACCAAGAAAACCAATGAATCAAAACCTTGAATCTTTTGATATCACAACCGATCCTAGAATAGGTCAAGAGGCTCTGATACCAATTGTAAGTCCTTAAGATGGATCTTTCAATATGATATCTACGATCTCAATGTTATTGCGGAATATAACACAATATGATTCAAGATAAACGAGTATAACACGTAAAGAACACAACAAGATGCTTCAAAACACACGTATATTAACGTCGGGTGCTTAAGCACTAGGTTACACAAAACACGCGTTCACCAAAATACTATGAACGGCCAACCCAAAAACCCTACAGACGTATCTATATATAGGGGAACTACAACCTAGCCCATTACAAGCCCAAGCCCACCGAGATCATTGAGATCTCGGTGTACACATTATACCAAACATAACACACCAAAGTACAAACCAATTTAAATAGGCTCAACAACGGTGGTGGTGAGTGGTGGATGATGGCAGTGGCCGACGGTGGGTGGTGGGGTGGGTGATGGTGGTGGCGAACAGTGGTGGTGCGGACGGTTTGTGGGTGGTGGTGGACAGTGTTGGTGGGCGGTGGTGGTGAACGGTGGTGGGTGGTGGTGGTGGTGGACAGTGGGTGTTGGTAGTGTGTGGTGTTTTAACCTTCTGCAGACCTTATAAGATCGTAGAAGTGGATGGGCCAAGTCTGCACCAAGAAAAGCTTGCGCATACGTTTTTTAATAAAACGTCTTCGAGAAAACAAACATTCTGCAAATAGCAATGTCTACGCGCGATCTGCACGGCGCAGAAAAAAGAGGTTGCGCAGACATTTTTCAGAAAAACAAACATCACCTTAGTTTGCTTATAGCTCTAGTGACATCAAAGAAAGGTTAATTTTTGTGCTTACTATAGTTATTTCTTGTAATGAGATTTCAATACAACCCCTAATATTTGTTTTTGAACGGCCAACAAACATAGAATGCCTATGTATTCCGTAGAGGGTGACCCAATGGTAAAAGGCCACCGTCGGTGTCCCAACCCAGCCGTACAAAGTCCTAAAGCGCCTCCAAGTTATCTCCAATTTCGGGAGAAACCCACCCGCCCGAAGGCCCACTAGTGGTGAAACCGGGACGCCCTGAGGATCGAATTAGCGATCACAAAGATCACAGTCTTCCTTCATTGAGTCACTCATGTCTCCCCCAAAATGTTGTAAGTGAGGCTTGAACTTTGATCTCCATTGAGAAACTCATACTTTCTACCGCTACACATTGGAAAGGATAACCAAAATACAAAACCTAAATTATAAATTTCCAACTTTTATTCTCATGTTTGGGATTGAGTTTGACAATTGTTATCGCCTTATTGGCTTTTCAATAAAAGGAATTTTAGAAAGGTAGAATTTTGGGAATTTAGAAAACTGTTTTTTAACCTTTTAAAAAGATTTAAAAAAAAAAAGAATTTTTGTGATTGCTAAATACCACTTAACTCATTAACTTTTTGAAAAAGCCAATAAAATGTTTTTAAACTCAATTCCAAACATGCCCTAAATTTCACTTGGATGTGAGGACTTTCTTGTAAATTGGGTATTCATTGATTGTATTTTGGTTGTCATCGTGGGAGTAAGCCAAGATTTCACAAAATTGTAGATAAAATCTAAAAAGTAAACTTACTTTTAACCTCAAAAACCGCTTATATGTCGTTTGCAAACAGGTTTATTAGAAATTGTTAGAATCCGCTAGTTTTGATCACATAGCTAAATCAAGAAATTAGTTATTAGGGTTCTTAAATGAAGTCGACAAAAGTTGACTTACAGTGGAATTTTGTATAACTCGTGTTGTGATAACTTATAAATTAGTTGTTCAACTAATATGAATTATAAGAAAAGGTTTAGTTTATAAGTGATGGTTAGACGTGGTAAAACAGGTGGTTAGGTCAAGCGGCATGCTGGGTTAGAATAGGTTGAGTATAAGAAATGCAGACGACGCTTTCGAATCGTGATACTTAATTAAAGTGATACACGAACTAGTTTAAAAAGTACAAACACCTAAAATACTAAACTAAACACGTTCTAAGCCAAGCGTACATATCGTATTGTAGAATAGTAAAGGTAAGTATATCGGATAGTAATTTGTGGACAAGGTAGCTCTTGATACTAGGTCGTCTATTAATATAATCTATGAAAAATGAAAGAAAAACTCTCAACCTTAATTAAACTTAGTCTAAAGGGAAAGAATTTAAATACAAAACAAAACTAAGATTATTTTAACTAGGTTCGGATGACACGAGGATTACTATTAAGAATTGTATCGTCGAAGACAAGCAGACACAAACGAATATTGTCAATTAGGGGTGAGCAAAAAACGTTTTAGAACCGTCATAACCGGAACCGAACCGATGCCTCAGAACCGCTAACTCGTGCTACGTTACGGTTCTCGGTTCTCAGAATTTGCATTAAACGGTTCACGGTTCGGTTCCAGGTAAAACCGTCGGTTCTAGACTTGGAACCGAAGAACCGGAATATTAAAATCGTTTTAACTAAATTTACCAATACCCATTTTTTATAGAGTAACTTATTACCTTGCATCCATTCAATCATTATGTAATTCAAATCTTCTTTATTGTGTTCAAGACCTAAAAACCATTATCAATTTTGATTTAAGCTATCAAGGTAATTTAATATAAAATGATATGATCTTCTTTTAATCTACCGTTGATAATGATTTATTTAACTTCAACAATTAGGTTTTAATAAAAAAATATAACGGATGTTCATGTTGTAATCTAAATTAATTTTACCATGAAAGAAAACATACACTTATATAAACTTGTTTTGTAATTTGCAAAGTTTGCACAACATATCTGATAAATATACAACGGAAACGGTTCTGGCCAGAACCGATTAGCGAGAACCGACTTTACCGGTTCTAGAACCGAACCGGTTTACTAGAATAGGTTCCGATTCTAATTTTTAGTCATTTCGGTTCTCGCGGTTCTGAACCGTTGCACAGCCCTATTATCTATGGAAACAACTCGATAACTAAATTAATAACTGCATTTGAACTTCTAGATGGATCAAAGTCCTTTTGGTTAATCACACTAGATTAGGTTTAGAAGCTATATACACACTTCTTAGACATATCCTAAAGAAGCTAGTTTTATGTTATAAACACTTATGACTTAAAGCCTCTTAACTTACTCTTACAACTCAACTTTTGCGCTTTACAATCATGCTCGGCTTGAAGGAAGTGCAATGTAGGCAATGCTGTAAGGCCCGTCAATTCAAGAAGCGTATAACTTTTTAAGTTCCTTTAATATATTTTGATATATTATAATCAAGTCTATCAATGGTCGCAACATACCTACACAATAAGCATCCAAATCTCTAATCACGGTACCGACCTGTACAGTTGGGTTTCCGACAATTGAGGAGTGGTGAGGTGATTACGACTCAATGAGGGTTTCCAAAATCCGAATCGAGGGGCAATGAGCAGTGAGGTTTTGAAGAAACACGGATCTACTCCCCTTGACGGGTGTCCTAGATCCAATGAGTCAACAAGGTAGGATATGGTTAACTGTTAACATGATATGAACCCGATTGCCTAAAGTCTAGTGACGAACACCTGCAAAACAGACACCGTGAGCTCGTTACGGGAAGGACAAGAGGGGGGATCTTCCCGTAACCACCCTCCGGCGTGAGAATAAGTACGATTCTGTAGAAGATAAGCACTTATGTAAATTGAGAAGGTACAGTAGGAGTGAATGAATACCTCATGATGATTGAGAGAGCATTTATAGCCGAAGGGTGTGGGAAGAGTGATTGGGCCAGCTGTCCTTAAGAAGATGCTCTTCGTAACCACCTGGACACGTGTCCTCTCTTGATAGGTTCGGCTTATACGTTGCATGTGCATGTATAACCACCTGGACACATGTCCTCTTGATATAGGTTGATGGGCAACACTGGCCATGTGCACGGTTATAACGGCCTTGCCAGGTGTCCTTTCTTATTGGTTGAGAGATCACGTATTGCTCAAGAAAGTATCTTGGTAAGTCTTCTAGAAGGTAATTGGTTATTGGCAGCTGTCCCGGAGCATTACCTTGTGGTTATTTATGCGGAAGTATGTTCCTTTCCTGCGGATGACCTTTGAGGGTGCTATGATGTTTCCGCGTGTGTTATGAGGGTGTTTCTTCCTCAAATGATTTGTGCGGATGGTTTGTATGCCCCGCGGGTGCCTTATGAGGGACTCTAGTTAACCCGCGAGTATTGCTTAAGGGTATTTGGGTCTTTTTAGTACCCTACCTCAATAAGTCCCCACAGTCCAGTGTTTCTTCCGCGTGAAGTATTTTATGCGGGTGAAATGTTGGACTTTATGCGTATTTGGGGGTTTTTATATCTGCAAGTTGGTAGAAAATATCTTCTGTTGTTGTAGATAATCATGAAAAAGGACAAGTTGACCACTCGCAGGCGCGTATGCAGGTGACAGGACGTTTATGACGGCTGTAACTATACCCGACTGTTCAACTTTTTCGCTTTTTCGAATTTCCCGCGTGACGTGACAATCTATTACTGTACGGTTTTTTCTCTCTCTACTGCTCATATCCCATCGTATTAATTGTGGTGGGTATAAATAGAGAGAGTTAACTTCTTTTAGGAGTTTTATCTTCTTTGAATTCTATACGTGAATTTGCTTTCTTCCTTCGATCTGCCATTGCTATTTTTTGAAACAATGTTATATTCTACCAAGTGTTTGCGATGGTGTCTGCTCAATCTGAGGTTGATGAGATAGAAGTCTGTTGGGACCAAGGGGAATACCAGAAGCTTATTACGACTTATGGTATTCCACCGGAGTGGGGACCGGAGTTCCCTTCTGCTGGTTCTATAGCTAGCTTTCCACCTCCGAGAAAGATGGCTTTATATGCCGATTATTTTTATCACGGGAATATCCGCCTTCCCGTCACAAAGTTCTTCCAACGAGTGGTTAAGGCGTTTGGGATTCACTTATCCCAACTTCACCCACGTGCCGTCATGCGAAATCGACTTTTCGAGTTCGTGTGTATGGCACACGACTTAGTGCCTCGGTTGGATCAGTTCGCTGTGTTTTACAAGATGATGAATCGGAATGGGTGTTATACTTGCCATAGTTTGCTGGATCGAGCTATTGGCAATGTCACCGAAGAGACTTCCAAAGATTAGAAGAAAAAGTTCTTCTGGATCTCTGAAGATGTTGTACCAGAAGCCATGGTTCGCCGTTTTCCGAATGACGCTCTTATCAACATCACACCGGCTGCTCATAAGAAGCGCGACTGGTTTCAAAAACTTACTACCCCACCTACACCAATGCGAGTGCTTCCGGAAGAAGCCCTTGTGTGGGCGGGTATGAGTCGTTTGTGGCCTTCTCCTTTTATGGAGCCTGTTTTTATCCAGCTGGATGGTCGTGGGTTTTTACTACCTTATTCTTACTTTCTTTTTTCTGAGTTTTTATTGTCTGATGCTTGTCTGTTACTTGCAGGTTTTGGGTCGATGTTGGACGCCTTAGACGATGGCAAGGGCTGTGTGGGAAAAACTGTTCGTGATGCTAAGAATGAGCCTATCTTAGAAAGGATTGCTGAACACTTCCTTTTCCCAACCAAGTTGCACGCCGAACTAGTTGTTTCAGAGGCTATATTTGAAACAGGTGCGTACATTCTAAACCCTCCGCCTCTTAATATGCTGACCTCTGATGGGGTGATCGTCGTTCCGAGTGACAACTCTGATATTCTTGAGGATGAAAGCTCAGATGATGCCACTGAAGTCTCATCTGTCTCTCATCTGTTAGCAGAACTCTATTGGAAGAGGTCCTTCCACGTATCGCAGGCGAGTGACGTGGGTCCTAGTGCTTCGAACGCTGGGAAGGAGCCGAAGATGAAGAAACGCCGGACACATCGTCCGCGGAAACCACTACCGCCTAGCCTTGCGGATCGATTGGGGACTGTGACTGGTGAGTTTGTATGGGTTAACTTTTTGTTATACATGAAGATGAAATCTGACTTCGATTTTGTTATGCAGATCCGTCTATTGCTAAAGGTCGTACTTTTGGCGGGCTGTCAACGCCCACACCAAATGTTGAAAATCAATCATCGCCTCTTCCAGAGAAAGAGGCTAACAGGCCTGTTACTCCTCCTGCCGAAGTGACTGTGGAGGGATCCCACGCCCAACCAGTGACTACCGGATCCATGGACTATCTTTTCCAGGGTGGAGACGTCACTAGTTTTCATCATGATAACCCTGAAGTTACCGCTGAGGGCTTCAGGGTTAATGAATCTCCCCTACGACCCGCCTCTCAATTTTATTCTACTTCTTCGCCTTTTATATCGGGCGAGGAAGGAGAATTCCTTTTTGGGCCGTCTGGCCATGAGATTGGGGGAGGTTCTTCGCATAATGCCCCTCAGCAAACTTCTTCCTGCACTATCCGTCTCGGGACTTCAAGTTCTCAATTTTTTGGGAACGTTCAGTTGGGAGGGGATTTTAACTTATTTGTCCCGCCATGGGACATTGTTAACGGGTCTCGGGTTTCTAACCCAAAGACGTGTATGAGTTTTGTTGAACATTGTATGCCACCTGCTGAGATAAGATATCAGAAAACCCGCCCCTGCCAAGAACTTCATACTGATTTAGCAGTTTCTCTGACTAACAGCTTGGCTTGTAGTCAATAATTTTTTCAAGAGTGGCGGACAATGGGTAGGAAATTGGGTGCAGCTTCCGAGGCTGTGAAGATTGCGGAGAGAGAAGCTGAGGAGCAGCAGAAGGCAGCGGTAGCGGAAAAATGGAAACAAGTCGATGCCGAAGCTGCTCTTAAGTTAGAACAAGACCGGAGTGCTGAAGCTGCTAAGAGTTGGAAAGAGGCCTGTGAAAGGTCTAACGCCACTCTTGCAGCTTCTCGAGCTAAAACTCAAAAGAAGAAGGACGATTTGGCGAGGGCACGGGACGAGGTGTCTCGTCAAAACGCCTGGATTCAAGAACTCGAGGAGGCGTTGAGATTGCAAGGGGAGCAGTCTGAGCTTAAGGACAAGACTATTGTTGAAATGCAGTCTGCGTACGACTCCCTTTTGCAATCTCAAATTGAAACAAGAAACCAAGCCTCTGCCGAGTTACAGGGGCTCCGGGATAGGGCGGAACATGCTGAGCGGGAGAGGCAGTATTTCCTCAACCGTGGTCTGTACTCGGTAATATTTTCTTTCATATTCTGTTTATTTTGTGTTTGTTCAATCCCATTGTATTAACAGAATCTTGTATATAGGTCATCCGTCATATCAAGAGGAGTAAGGAGCTTACTGATTGCTTCGTTAACTTGACCACTGCTTCCGAGGGGGTTGGCCGGGTGAAGGGTTTCAACGAAGGGTTGTCATTCGCTCAAACCGGACAACCTATTGAGAGCCATCCTTTTTATGGTCTTGACGCGGAACAAGAACTCGGTATGCGGGTCCTAGAATATGACTACCTGATCTTTCCACTGCAACATATGCTTCCGGAATTTGCTTTATCTGAAGATGGTGTGAGGCAGTTGCGGGTCTTTATTGATGATGAGTCTGATGAGGACGAATCTGATGATGACGGGTCTGACGATATGGCCCAGAATGCTCCGGAAGGCATGACGCCTCCTAATCCATAGAATAGGTATAGGCGTTAACATTTGGACTTGTAATTTCTTTTCATATTATTATTATTTTTTTTTTGTAATCGTCATTTTGGATATTAATGAAAAGAATTTCATGTATAATATCCCTTGTGAAATTTCTTTGGATTTTGAACTTGTGCAAGTTGAATAGATAATATTGATGACGTGGAGGAGAAAGGTTTTTATACGGTGGCTGACAGGACGTGTAAAACGCCTGTTTTGACAGCCTCTAAGCGCTTTTTTGAATCTCCCGCCTGACGTGTCAATCATCCTGTGGTCCGGAGTTTTCTCTTTCCTCTGTTAGTCAGTCAGTCGCATTAACTGCGATGGGTATAAATAGGCCTCGAGGTCTTCAACCCATTCTTATCAATTCCATATTTTTCTCTCTTGCTTATATCAGAAAACTTTTTCTCTCTTATATCCGTCTCATATCTTTCACAAAATGGTTGCCCAGAAGAAAAATCCTCCCGCTATTAACGAAGTTGTATGCGAAATCAAGAAGAACGACATCGAGGACGTTAAAAACGTGTACGTCTTTCCTCCTGAATGGGAGGCTAAATGCCCTGCCAAGGGGCAATTGCGACGGCGCCTCCGGCGAAGAAGATGGCCGTCTATGTGGACCACTTCACTACCGGGAACTTCCGGTTTCCTGTAACCAAGTTCGTGCAGTCGATCTTGACAGCGTATGGGATTCATTTATCTCAGATCCATCCATTCGGGATGCTTAGGATTCGACACTTCGAATTCTACTGTCAGGCGCGTGACTATGATCCTTCCGTCGGTATGTTTGCCGTTTTCTACAAAATGACTTATCGTGAAGGCTGATATAGTTTTGCTACCACCAGGAAAGGGATTATTGGCTTTGAATGGCTCCGCAGCATTCATGGGTAAATCAAAATTTTTCTGGATTCGGGAAGATGTTATCCCGTTCACTATGACGCGTCGAAAGCCCAAAGATAAGTAGCCGGAAGTCCTTGCTTCCGAGTATAAAGGACATGCTTTGTATCTTACTCTGATCAAGACTCCAACACCCATACATACTATTCATGAGGGGGCGATGGTTCATGCCAAGATGAGCCGTTTGTGGCCATTTCCGACTCTAGAACCGTATTATGAAAATCCTGGCGGAAGTAAGTTTTCATCTATATCCTTCCGGGTGTTCAGTTTGCGTTGTTTAACATGTTTTCTATTGCATGCGAGGGTACAATTCTTTTCACCCTTATGGACAAGGTGGGTGGCAAGATGGTACGCCGCTCCATTGTTCAACACGACGTGCCGTTTTTGGACCGCACAGAAAAGAATTTTCTTTTCTCCACCACCCTTACTCCAGAACCAATTGTCTCCGAAGCGATGTGTGCTCAAGGTGAGGAGTTGGTCAAAAAATGCGAAGGTATTTTCCAACCCCACCCTGTGACCGCCGTTACCTCGAGCGGAGTGGTAGTTCTTATTTCGTCCAGCGAATAATCATCACTCTGTGAAGGAGGGTTGTCGATTGGTGCTACTAACCCTTCGCCTTCGACTGTAGGTTTGACCCTTAAGCAAGATTTGAAGGCCACCACCGATCCGTCAACTGGTGAGGAAGGTGGTCCTCAATCCGTCGAGGGCGAACCTCAGGCTGTGGATGTGGGTACTTCAAAAGTTGCTGGCAAGCGGAAAGCACAGCCTTCCGATGTTGCGCCTAAGAAAAAGAAGAAGAAAAAGGAAAAAACCAAAGTCCTCGACTTGGGTGCTAGCCTCCGAGAGCTGTCTGCCCGAGATGTTTCCAAAGGTACGTTTCGGACCGTCATTACTGTAATTTTGTATCTGTCGTTTTTGATAACTTAAAAAGTTTTTTTGCTCTGGAGACTTTTCAGGTTCCAAGGATTCTACTGCTGCACCGCTTCCGACCCCACCAACTGCGCCTTTAAACATTGTTCAGGAACCGATCAATTTATCGGATACTTCTCCTATCCGTGAGACAGAAGTTGGCGGAGCTGGGCAGTTCCACATGTCTCCACCCCGTCGCGAGCCTTTCTTCAAGAACCAGGGTGGGGTCAATGTATTTACGTATGGGGGGGCAAGCTTCTTCATCTCGAGTGGAAGAAGATACTGCTCTGCATACCCCTCACTGGTCGTTGCTTCATAACTCAATGTTGAGCGATGCAGACGTTTGTCAGGAGTATCTCCAAGAGAGTCTCCCTCCCGCCGAGAGGGAGCGACAACATCGTCGCATCCGCCAAGAGCTGTTAGACTCTAACTCGTATCATATGGCGAACACTGTGTCTACCAATCAAGAGATACGTCGTGATTGGTTGGCTATGAACGATGAGTTAGAGGAAACAGAACGAAATTTGTTAGACGCTAAGAAAGAAGCTCTTAAAGCATTAACAGATGCCCGGGATAGCCATCGAGCCATGGAAGTTGCGAAAACCAAACAACTTGCTACTGAGGAAGCTAAGGCCGCTCTTCAGAAACTGTTGGATGACCAAGCTGAACTGATAAAGACCCTTCAAGCTGACTCAGCAGCTAAAGACAAATGCTTGTCTGATCTTAATGCTAAGAGTCGAGACCAAGCTATGGAGTGTGCTAAGCACAAAATGGATCTTATCCGGGCTCATACGGATAAGAAATGGCTTCTATCGACGGCAATTCCCAAGGTATTGAATATTTTGTTGTCATGATTTTTTTTTGCGCGTATGCGTTTACACATTGTTGTTTGACTTAACAGGTGATCACTGATTTTCGGAATAGTGACGATCTTGGTAACTGCGTCGCGATACTCCTCCGCGCTTCCGAGCAACCGGCCGCCAAATGGGTTTTGAGGAAGGCTATAATTTTGCCTCCGAAGGTAAAGTGCCAGAGGAACATGTCTTGGCTGGTGTGGACACCGCTTCTATCCTTATCGAGAAAACCAAGGATTATGACACTTTGAAATTCTCCCTTTCCGATCATATATCAGCCCTTACAGACAAGGAGGATGCCATAGATCAGTTAAAGGGGTTAGTGAATCTTGATGAGGAGGAAGAAGAAGAAGCCAATGACACCGCAGAAGATGAAGATGCCACTCCTTAAATGTATAAGACTTTATCGTAAATATTTCCTTTGCTTGTAATCTCATTTGACTATTTAATAAGAAGCCTTGTTTTCTTCCGGTGCACTTTGTCTTATGCGCTATAATATAAGTGCCTATCTGGAGCTTCGTTTTAGTCAATAAAAGATTACAACGTATCAAAATAGTGCAAAACTATCATAAGATTCTTCATAAGCTAGGCATGGGCTGTCTTATAATAAAGGAAATTACATAAGTTGCTAGTCTATGTGGGCACGCAGGCTGAAGTAAAAGAAAAATAAAACTGCTAAATGTAGCATTTTTTTAACTGTGCTGCATTCCAAGTTCGAGGGATCTCAGTCCCGTCCAACTTTTCCAATTTGTAAGAACCTTTGGATAACACTTGCTTGATTTTATAAGGTCCTTCCCAAGTTGGGGCTAGCTTGCCCGGAGGTTCCTGGCCGAAAGCCTCGTTGTTACGGAAGACAAAGTCTCCCGCATCGAATTCGCATGCTTGGACCCGAGAGTTATAGTACTTTTGAAGCTGCCTCTTATAATTGTGCTCGCGAATCGATGTTAATTCTCGTCTTTCTTCGAGCAAATCGAGATTCATCCGGAGTTCGCGATCGTTATCATTGATTAACAGAACCCTCGCGGATGGAATCCCGATCTCTGCCGGGATCATGGCTTCGGTACCGTAGGTTAGGCTAAACGGTGTCTCTGAATTAATAGAATTTTTCTGGGTGCGGAAGGCCCAAAGTACATGAGGCAACTCGTCAACCCAACCGGTCCGTTTAGTACTTAACCTCGCCTTAATTCCTTCCTTGATAGTTCGGTTGGTCCTTTTGACTTGACCATTTGCTTGCGGGTGAGCTACAGATGTGAAAACTTGGGTTACTTGAAGTTCCCTTAACCATTCTTGTAGTCCGCTATCAGCAAATTGGGTCCCATTGTCACTTACCAACTGTTGCGGGAGACCAAACCGGCAGATGATGAAATCCCAAAGGAATTTCTTAATACTTGATGCCGTTATTGAGGCAACTGGTTTGGCTTCTACCCACTTTGTGAAGTAATCAATGGCCACTATCAGGAATTTGACTCGTCCTGGGGCTTCTGGGAAAGGTCCCATGATATCAATTGCCCACTTCTGGAACGGCCAGGAAGATGTTACCGGGATCAGCTCGTTTTTTGGGCGCATGGTGTTGGGGGCATGGCACTGACATGAATCACACTTTCTGATTTCTTGTACAGCGTCCAAATGTATGTCGGGCGAGTAATACCCTGCGTTCATGATTTTCTCTACGGTCATTCTTGGTCCAGCGTGTAACCCGCAAATACCTTCGTGAATTTCTCGAATTAGGTAATTTGCGTCTTCCGTGTCTACACAACGCAACAACGGGCCAAGGAATGATCTCCGGTATAAAATGACATCATTCATCTGGTAATTTAAAGCTTTGTGTTTGATTTTCCGAGCCTCAGCTTTTCCTGCTGGAAGTGATCCGAAAGATAAGTAAGCTTTGATGGGTGTCATACAAGATTCAACACCAGTTTGTATTGCCAGGACTTGGTTTTGTGGAACGGATGGATGTTTTAAGACTTCAACACGAATATCTTTTGCAAAATGCTCGAAGTTCGTTGATGCCAGTTTGCTAAGAGCGTCCGCCAATTTGTTTTCGCTCCTCTTAATGTGAACAACGTTGAAGGAGGCGAATTGGCGTATCTATATCTTTGCTTGTGACAAATAGGAAGCCATGACGTCATTCTTGGCTTCATATGTTCCATTTATTTGTCCCGCAATTAGCATAGAATCCACCTGTGCTTCCAAATGTTTCACCCCAAGCTTTTTCGCTATCCGCAGACCCGCCAGGAAGGCTTCATATTCTACCTCATTGTTGGTACTTTTAAAATCCAACTTGATGGCATATGTAAATTCGTGCCCCTCGGGGTTGACGAAGTCCGCTAGTACTTGCCCTTAATTGCCGGCCTTGGTTTATATTCGATTGAGTGTTCACCTAATTCAATGGCCCATTTTCCCAGTCGACCAGACAATTCAGGCTTACTCAACACGTTCTTGAGTTTGTATCCGGTTAATACGTTGATGGGGTGACCTTGAAAATATCTGCGAAGCCGACGAGCTGCATATACCAATGCCAAAACCAACTTTTCCAACATTGAGTATCTTGTTTCCGGGTCTGACAATGTTCTGCTAACATAGTAGATTGGAGTTTGAACGTTCTTCCTATCCGTCAGTAAAACAGCTCCCACGGCAATGTCGGACGCCGACAAATAAAGTGTCAGTGGTTCACCCGCATGGGGCGCAGTCAACGTGGGTAGTTCCATTAAACACGCCTTGACCTCTTGGAATGCTTGCTCTGCTTCCAGGGTCCATCGGAATTGTGCCTTTTTAGGTAATTTCTTAATGTTGAAATGAACGGGTAAGAGTTAGCTGCGTGATTTGCCAAAAATCTGTTTAATGCCACCAACCTTCCGTTGAGTGTTTGGACTTCTTTGAGGGATGCGGGAGAAGGCATTTGGGCTATCGCTAGAATTTTGTCTGGATTTTCCGTGAAACCTGTACCCGTCAAAATTACACCGAGAAACTTCCCTTCTTCCATCCCGAAGGAGCACTTTGCCGGATTCAGTTTCATATTGATGCGTCTCAGAGTTTCAAAAGTTTCCTCAATGTCCCTCAGCATTTGATCTTCTTCAGTGCTTTTTATCACCAAATCGTCCATATATACTTCAAGGTTTCGACTTATTTGACTTTTGAATGCCTGATCCATCAGTCGTTGATATGTGGCACCCGCATTTTTAATCCGAAAGGCATCATTCTGTAACAGAATGTGCCTTGATCAGTGCGGAACACTGTTTTATCCTCATCACCAGCTTCTATATGAATCTGGTGATACCCTTTGTAAGCATCGAGGAAGCACTTGAATCTGAATGGGGCCACAGCATCTACCTTTAAATCAATCTCCGGGAGTGGATAACAATCTTTCGAACATTCTTTGTTAATTCTTTATAATCTATGCACATTCTCCACGTTCCGTTGCTTTTTGGAACAATTACCGAGGTTGGCCACCCATGTTTGATACTTAATTTCCCGGATGATGCTGGCGTGAAGAAGATCTTGCACTTGCTCGTTCATGGCTTTTGTTTGTTCTGGACCCATTTTTCGCTTCTTTTGCACAATTGGGGTGACTAATGGATTCACCTTCAACTTATGCTCTGAAATATTTTGCGGAACACCTGTCATGTCCGCAACAATTGTTTTAAGAAAATTCGGACGATTTCAGAAATGGTTGGACCAATTACTAAGGTTTGATCAGGGAATTTCTTGTTAAGGATCCATTTCTTTGGTTCAGTCCTTTGGTTTTGTTTCGAAACCTTACTCGGCCTTGAATTTTCGGTTGTGAAGCAATGTCGATTAACATGAATTATTGCTACCCCCGGTGCGGGTTGGAACTCCTACAGCTCCATGAGCTGTGGACGGGTGGGCATTGAAGTCACCAATTGCCTCTCGTCCGAGGATAATATCATGTTTAGATGTTGCCGGTAAAACTAAGAATTCGACCTCCTCCGTTCTTGAGTGAGTCCCATCACTAAGTGTGACTGGGAATGTAATGACACCCCGTGGTGCATAATTTCCCCACCAAACCCAGAAACGGGTGCGTGAATAGGTCGCAATCGTTCTTTGTCATCTTCTTCCAGTTGTTCAAAGCATTGTTCATACATAATGTCGGATGTACTTCCGGTATCGAAGAAGACATATTGCGATCGATAGTGTCCAAATAAGGCAGTAATTATCAGGGGATTCTTATTGCATGGTCCTCCTTTGACACGCGGAAAAATGACTGGTTCATTTTTCCATTCCGCGTCCTCAAACTCTTTCCACTTACCACTGACATGTTGTCCTCCGTGGATCATATGAACGTTCAGATCTTTTATCTGCCTTTTGGCCGGACCTTGGTTATCCTTTGCGGGAGGGTTACCAGCCCCTGGTCGCACATTTTTGACCAAATGATCTAATTTCCCGTTTTTCACCATTGCCTCTATTTCGTTCCTTAGGGCCACACACTCGTTTGTGTTGTGACCTACGTCATTGTGGTATGTGCAATGTTTCTTTCCGTCGAGGAATGATTTGCTTGGTAATGGTTGAGGCTTACGGAAAGTCAGATTCTCGGTTGTGAGAATTTCTGATGGAGATTATTACAATTGAGTCCAACTGTTATTGGAAGGACGTGCGGGAAAGTTACGTTTGTTCTTGTCGCTAATCAATGATCTCGCATCAAATTGCTTTGGTGCTTCTGTACTTGGTTGCAGTCTTGACCAAATTGGCCCCTTGGCTTGTCGATTTGGTCTTGTGGTTTGGAATTCGACTTTTGGCACTTGTCTCTGACCGCCGGATCCCAAGGTTTTCTCGGTCCTGACGTCATGATTTCGTCCCAAGATTTGGGCATTCCGTCTCTTCCCATTAAAGTACGAATCAAGGCATCGCTTTTTACGTTCTTCCGGAATGCTCCTCTTAGCATGTCTTCACTGATCCTTTCAATATTGAGGCTCTCTATTGAAACGGGTAATGAAGTCTTCGATGGATTCATTATTTCTCCTTACTACGTCAAGTATCTCGGATGGCTCACGAGTGTGCTTCTTTTGTTGACTGAAGTGTTGGGAAAATTTTGTTACAAAGTCTTTCCAGCTCTTGATGTGTCCGCATGGTAATTTTTCAAACCATTCTCGCGCAGCTCCCGTAAACGTCAATGCGAACATATGACACCAGTATGGAAGAGTCCAACCACTGACTCCCCCAACTGCTTCGAACCTCAGCAAGTGATCACTGGGGTCTGTCATCCCGTTATACATCCCGACAGATGTTGGTATTTTGCGTTTTTCGGGAATGGAGCTGTCGCTATGGCCGGAATAAACTTTGATTTTTCTGCGAATGACTCCGGACGATATGGTTTGGAGAAATCATGTTCCGCGTTGCTGTAGTATTCTGCATGGCGAACAGCCGGTTGCGGGTAACTAGCCTCTCCGGATGGGATAAAACGGCTATCCCCGCTGTAATAGCTACCTCCCGGATGATATGTTGAGTCGTGTCCGTCTAGTTCTTCTTCATAGGACGGTACTCGCATATTTATGCGAGGAAGAGGATGTAACCTTGGAATTTCTCTCTAGTTTTGCTCGTCTAGGTGACTGTACTGGATATGACTTCCCCTTATTGGAGGAGAAATAGATCTCCTAGGAGGGTCGTCATAACTCAGGGTGCCGGCGTAGAAACGTTCATTCCGTACCCTTCGACCATATTCAGTGGCTAAACTTTCTTGTTGAATACGGAACCACTCTTCTGGAGATAAGAGTCCTTCAGATCTATGACTTGCTGTATTAGTTTTCACCGGAACTGAGTCACCTGACTTTTCTTCGAGGTCCAATTCTGAATGAGTCCAGTGATTATCTCTCATAATTCGCCCAAGATCTCCCAAATTGGAACCTCTCTGAGCTGTGACCCCTCCTATGTCATTAGGAGTGGGGCCAGCTGGTGTTACTACATTTCTCGTGCCTACTGGCGCTGTGTCCGCCAGTGGGGTAAAATGCCTTCGAGTTGATGAACCACCCAAAGTAAAGCCTTCGGGTGTTACAACATCATCTTGCTCATCGGGAATAAGGTTTTGAGCAAACAATGACGTTGTCCTTTCACGTGTTTCTAGGCTAGTAACACGTTGATTTTGTTCTGAGGTCCTCGTCAGCCCTTTAGGAATTTGGCTCATATCGTAACTTTGAAAACAAAAACTGTTGTTCTAACAATAAACACGGATGGCGCCAATGAAGAAACACGGATCTACTCCCCTTGACGGGTCCTAGATCCAATGAGTCAACAAGGTAGGATATGGTTAACTGCTAACATGATATGAACCCGATTGCCTAAAGTCCAGTGACGAACGCCTGCAAAACAGACACCGTGAGCTCGTTACGGGAACGACAAGAGGGGGGGTCTTCCCGTAACCACCCTCCGGCGTGAAAATAAGTACGATTCTGTAGAAGATAAGAACTTATGTAAATTGAGAGAGTACAGTGGGAGTGAATGAATACCTCATGATGATTGAGAAAGTATTTATTGCCGAAGGGTGTGGGAAGAGTGATTGGGCCAGCTTTCCTTAAGAAGATGCTCTTCGTAACCACCTGGACACTTATCCTCTCTTGATAGGTTCGGCTTATAAGTTGCATGTGCATGTATAACCACCTAGACACGCGTCCTCTTGATATAGGTTGATGGGCAACACTGGCCATGTGCACGGTTATAACGGCCTTGCCAGGTGTCCTTTACTGATTGGTTGAGAGATCACGTATTGCTCAAGAAAGCATCTTGGTAAGTCTTCTAGAAGGTAATTGGTTATTGACAGCTGTCCCGGAGCATTACCTCGTGGTTATTTATGCGGAAGTATGTTCCTTTCCTGCGGATGACCTTTGAGGATGCTATGATGTTTCCGCGTGTGTTATGAGGGTGTTTCTTCCTCAAATGATTTGTGAGGATGGTTTGTATGCCCGGCGGGTGCCTTATGAGGGACTTCTAGTTAACCCGCGAGTATTGCTTAAGGGTATTTGGGTCTTTTTAGTACCCTACCTCTATAGGTTTCATCAATAATTACTGATTATTTGATTAAGTTGTATTATATGTTTATAATTCTTATTTTAAGTTTATGGCAATCAAACCAAAGTTTTATCGACTTATCGCTTGATTATGATTATATATATATATATATATATATATATATATATATATATATATATATTGGTTTTTATTAATCCCAATTTACAACTTCTGGTCGATGCTGCTCTCAATTAACGGATTGGATTCTCACGGTCCCATGTTTTAACGTATTTGTTCCCAATAGTCCGCGACTAACAGAATCCTAATGTCGTTATTTGCACGTCGTCGGAAATAGCTTTTTGCCAGAAAAGTAACATTTTTGCCGGAAAATACCACCTGAACACCGGAAGCACCACCAACTACCACCACTTGAGCACCACCAACCATTTTTAATGATGGTTTTAGGGCTTCGGTGACATCAATAATTGGAGCTTTTATTAGAAAAATGTTCCTAATGGTCCGATCCAAGGTCACAATAACGTTTGGGACGAAAATGTTGAGTTTCCGAAAAGAAAATATGAGTAATCCGGCCAAATACGTTTTTCCGACGACCTGCAACTAACGACGTTAGAGTTCTGTTAGTCGCAGACTACTTGGAACAAAAACGTTAAAAGATGAGACCGTCAGGAACCACTTCGTTCATTGGGACCGACAACAACCAATATATGATAGTTGAGATTAATAAAAACCAATACACCTTACACACACACACACACACACATATATATATTTATATATACACACATATTTTGAGATTGACAACTTTGAGAACATTTTTGAGCCACAAAAAATCTCTTAAAAATATTTAAAAAAATTATAAAAGAAAATTTTTAAAAAAATTAAAAAAACCAAAATTTTTATTTTTCATCCTGGTTTCATAAAATAACCCTAATTATACGCATATGTATATTTTTATTTAATCTCGATTTACATAATGTACACATATTCACATATATTATCATTTATCTTAATTGTACATATTAGTATAAATGCATAAAGAATAACATGTATAAAATTAAAAAAAATAAACATTATACATATATGTATAATTTTGCTAAACCGATAATTTTATTATTTTTTATTTTTATTTTTTTTATGAAACCATGATGAAATGTAAATATTTTTTGGTTTTTTACTTTTATTATTTTCGCGTTTTTTGTCTTATAATTTTTTTATTTTTCTTAAAAATAATTTTTTCTAGTCTAAAATGGTTTTAAATTTGAAAATGGTTCTCACATGATCCCAATCAAATATATATATATATATATATATATATATATATATATATATGAATATCATTACAGAACCCTTAAATTATTTAAAAATTAATGAAACTCTTAATAAATAACGTTTTTTTATTAAAAGTTTTGTATGTTCATGTTATTTGAGTGTAGTTTTATCACTTTTTACATTTATATTTACAATTACAAATATAAATATTTATTTTTTACACATATCCAATTTTTATTAACATATATGTAAATTTGTTATTACATAAAATTTACATATACGTAAACTTGTGATTTAAATATGTAATAAAAAAATTTATATATAAAATATGGTAAAACTAGTCTCAAACAATGTTAAAATATGAAAATAATTAAAAATTTGATTTGCGAATATGAAAGGCATTAACCTAACAAACAAAACATAATTACAAACAAGACGGCTGTGACATTCGTCAATTTCGGGTCCAATTTGTATTCATTTGTGCATTCGTTTATCATGTAAACCGACCCGATTTATATCACGAACATTTCAAATATATAAAATATTGGATTTTATGTTACTAAATCTTTCCCCGCTTGTTCAATTTGAAAAACCCCTTTACGGATTCGAAAATGCCTTTAAAACGCTCAAATTACATCGAAAACAAACTTCCGAGGCGCAAAACAAACCACGCAAGACGAGCTAGACCAACCCACCCCACCCCAGACCACGCTGCGCTGCCAGGGAAGAGGATCAGGTCGCGCGGCGCAAAGAGCATCAGATCAGCAGCATCTTTTGTTTGTTATTTGTGCTTTACATCCTATTATCCAAATCCGATTTTTACACATTAAACCTCTTCCTTAACCCCTTAAATCTTATCCTATATATACAAGACCCTCTCCTCCATTAATCCCTACTCACACTTCATTTCCTCACTCAAATTCAAGATCTTTACATGTTATTTTCTTTGTTCTTAGAAGATTGACTTCCAAAAGTCAAACTGATCAAGTCTTCCATTTTAATTAACATGTTAAGTCTTATTAATATTTGAAGATTGTTATACAACATATATATAATATACACACCTTGTTACCATTGATGGTCACTTCTCCGGTCTCGGTCGGTGGAGTGTCGGGCTTCGTAAGGCAAGGCTTCATGGAGGACTACGTAGTCCTTGGTATATATATAGAGATAAAAGATCCAATACAATAATCCCTAATCGTACATTACGTACGCGAGTTCCTACACTGTTGATTTCAAAATCACGCGATGGCAATATTGTAAATTTCATAAACTATGATCCACTGCTCCCATCGATTCCATACGCCTTCACTATCACCGTTCATCAATTCGTCACCGTCCAACGATTGTATTCAACGTCGCGACCATCGACGTTACCGTCGTGAACTCCATCTTCCTCCGTCACGAGTTGTTCACAGGTTAGTTTATCAAATTGATCAATTGAAATTAAAATTGATGAACTAATTGATCAATTAAACTTTGAAATTGATCCAATTAATCATCAATTTGAAGTTTCAGTTATCAATTTTGAGTTTGAGTTCTGTTTTTTAACATTGAACGTATTAACATTAACCTAAAACGTATAAACAGAACGTATAAACTTTTTGTACTGAACTTTTAAACAGAACGTATAATACGTTTAAACAGAATGTATAAAGTTTTTGTATAGAACTTCTAAAGTTTTTGTATAGAACTTCTAAACCTTTTGTTAGAACTTCTATAGTTTTGGTACAGAACATCTAAACTGGAACGTTTAAAGGTGTTTGTTTTGGTCAGAACATTTAAATTTGTAGTTTTGATTAGAACGTATTAGTTAAACGTTTAAACTTTTTGTTCATTTTTGGTCAGAACGTTTAAACTTTTTCTTCATTTTGGTCTAAACTTTTTTACTTTAGAAGTTCTAGACAAAAAATTTAGAAGTTCTGTACAAAAAGTTTAGAAGTTTTGTACAAAAAATCCAGAACGTTTTAAGTTTTTGTGTAGAACGTTTAAACATGAACCCTAATTATAGCTCAATTAAGTTTATTATTATGCAATTTCATAATCGATTGATGATTCTAAAGCCTCCTACACATCAATTCTATTGATTAAATCAACAATTTTTGATCAATTTGAAGATTATTAAACTATAGCGATAATGGGTTTATCGATTTTGATTATGCTTTAGTTCTGTGGATGATTGATTATGATTAAAGGCTTGCAGCAAATGATGATCTGTTGTGCGAGAAGTATTTTTTTGATTTAATTACAATTATGCCACCGCGTAGTTTTAATTGCAATTAGGATCTGGTGGTGCAGGGTCTCGCGTACCTAATGTACGATAACCTATTATTGTACGTTAACCCTCCTCTCTCTCTCTCTCTATATATATATATATATATATATATAATTATATAACTTATTCATGCTTATTAACCTTGCTTAAATTTTGCTCATTTTAGTTTGTATATCATTTTTATGGAGTTCTATGGTTATGGTTTTGTAGAGACTAGCCTCGGTTTACAGTAAATAGCTCTAAACCGTAAACCAAACTTTCTTTTACTAGTTTTGTTAAATAATTGTTTAAACATGCTTTATGTTATATTTAAGTTTCCAAGATCATTTTTATAAGTTCCATGGTTATGGATTTTTAGAATCTAAACCTCGGTCTTAACCCGAAACAAGATCCGAACCGAAAAGTGAACTTTTGTTTAAAGACTTTATTATTAACTTTTTGAATGTAGAACTTAATGTATCATCATTTATACATTATTATACAAGTTCTTTGATGTTTGGACATGTGGTAACCATACTTGATCTTATTCCAAGATGGAAACCGAACTAAACCGATTTTTTCTCGCTTAAGATACACAAGTGTGTTTCTAGCTATCAAGATTTGTATATTTCTTTAAAAATCATTTACAAACTGATTTAAATTATTTTCTCAAAGTACTTCGAATGTTGAATCCAACTTGATCTTATAACAAATTTTGGATCGACAAAACCGAACACTCGCTTAATGGACGTTGTTAGTTCTAAAACTATAGAACTACATACTTGGTTAAGTCAACTTAAAATATTATTGACTTATCTCATAACATACGTTATTTTGGATTGTTGACTTTGGGTTTGACCAATTACCATGGCCCGAACCAACAACCCGAATACTCATTAAAAACCGTTTTAGTGTCTATATTATAAAGAGACTTGCATTCTATCATTTTTACCCACTTTATTACTTAACATAGGTTGAGTAAATATTAAGGGCTAGATACTTTAACCCGGTTTCGAGCAAACTTATATTTTAAAAGACTATTATTATAATTTTCTTAAATAATTGCATTTGTAAACCTTAAACTTTAAATTATTTGCATTTCATATGTTTATTTTATTTTAATTTAAAGAATTCCTAGCCCAACTTTCTAATACAAGACTTTCTTTCATTTAGGCTTTGTTCGTAAACCTCATCTTTCTGGTTACTCGTCTTTTTACCGATCATGTTTGTAACTTGAAATGTGAGTACTTTCATTCCCCGTTTTCCAGTTTTCGTTTTGAGGGTGATATTGCATATCTATTCAAACTAACTGTTTTATACTTGAGTCTTAAACCACAAATTTTATTGTATACTTTACTTAAATAAATGCTCGATTTGGTGTTCTATGCTTACATGCTAATGTGTTTGCCGCTTTTGGTTGGTTGATTCATAAATCCGAAGCTATTTGGTATTTTCTTATAGCAAGGTGTCGTTAATGTATTCTTATTAACGATTTCATATAAATCCGAGTATATTTGGCATCCCCTTATAGAAATGTGTCGCTAATGTATTCTTATTAGCGATTTCATTATCTAAATTGTTGCTATTATTTATTGATTTGTATACAAGTTATGTAATTTCTTGTTATATACTTATTGTTTAAAATTATGAAATTGCTCACTAACCTTTGTGTTGACAAATTCTATTTTATGCAATGTTACAGGTTTGACTATAGGTTGACTCGAGAACTTGAAGTGAAACGTTATCAAGACTTTTAGGATATTAGCAAAACGAACCATATAATTATTTGCTAAGATTGAATTCGGTTATTGTATGAACAAGTTATGTGACTATTGATGATTTTATGAATTTAAATGAGTTGATTAAATATTGTCACTTTAAATAGTGTCTTGTGTTCTTGGGCAATCCGTTGCGCCCTGGCATGTTCCGCTGCCTTTGGTCGGGGTGTGACAGATTGGTATCAGAGCAATGACTATAGGATAGGTGGTTAGACGTAACGACATAGTATAGTTTATGCATTAGGGTCCTTATACATGTTACCTATACGTGTTTACCCTACTCGATTGTTCATTACACTTATTTATATATATAATTATTTATTTCATCAAATCATAAGTGTACACATACACACACTTTCATAGTACTTCGAGGTATCCTTACCTTAAAACGCAAAAACATATATTTTTATTACGTTTTATGGATTACAAGTTTAACTTGGATCCCGTTGTTTCAAATCTCCTTAAGGATCGGTTCCATAATGTTTTTCGCGATGACCGTAGGGAGTTGAACACTTGGAAACGACCTTTTGACAAAAAGATTCCAAGAATCGAAGGTGATATACTTACCTGGGAAGTTTGGATCAAAGTGTTTACTCCTAGGCCGAATGATTTATATTATGTGAAATGACAACCTTAAGTAGTCGAATGCGAGCGTTCCGGTCGCCATCCAAATTTTGGTGTTGAAACATAAAAGCCTCGGTGATACGTGGACTAGTGTTTTGACATCCCGTTGTATCTCGATTTATTACTTTGTCATTATCGCTATTTGAGTCAAAAACATGAAAAAGACGCGGTGGTACGTGCACATGTTTAGACTCCAACATGGTATTTTTGTAAAAAGGTTTTTAGTGTCGGAATATCAAGTCATGGTGGTTCATGCACGATTTTTCCGCCTTTAAATCTTAAGACATTATTTACAAATTCCGAGGATTTAAACAATTTTTCCTTTTATTTTGTCATATTAATTCTCATCACAAGTTCTCATTTATAAATTTATTTTCATTGTGAATAATTATTTTAAATTTTGATTTCACATGGTAAAGTTTCTACACAAATTTACTCATTTTGATTTCATACCGCGATTTTTGTTACAAAATTCATTTATTGTGATCTCTTCAATGTAAGTTGAAGAATATATATATATATATATAGGGGAAGGATCATGAGAGAACTCAATGTTATATATATATATATTGAACTATTTATAATGATTTTTAATATGCCATCTTTGTACATTAAGACTATCTATAAACCTAATTTTTATCATATGAATTTCATCGTGTTAAAAGTTTTGTGGTAAATTTTACTTTGATTTTTCAAGTAAATTCTCATTTTATAAATTTTAAATTGTCTTTAAAGTCAATATACGACTTCAAAAAAAAATTATTTTTTATAACGCTCCCGTTTATTTTGAACTATCATTTCACAATGTTGATTATTAAACTTCTCACGACAATTTAATTACACTAATTATATAATACACATGGTAGAATTTTTATTACCCAAATATATCCTCATAACAACTTTCATTATGCAATTTTTGGTTCATTACAAATTTTTATAAATAAAACTTGCTTCTTAATAAGCATCGATTCTTGTACTTTAGGTTTTTGTAAAAAAATATCTGAGTCTTTGCAATATTGGATTACGAAGGCAAGATTTGTCTTATACTTCACAAATTTGTGATATTATTTTGAAGACTAGAAGTTGTACATGCCGAAAGTGTTAGATTCAGCCCCGTAATAACCTACTTTGAAGACCATGGATATATTATGGAGTTGTAGGCAAAACTTTAGCACTACATCAAGAACCGAGGTCGAGACCAGTTTTTCCTTTCATTTTTCCATTTTTTTTCTTTTATTATCATTATGCCATTTATGTGTTTTTTTTTTTTTGTTATTATTAATCCAATCTAAGCATTTGATTCTTTAGTGATCTGACTGTGGGGGATTATTGAAACATGGTATTTTGGGATTTAGGTACTAGCCCACAGCCCCGTTTATATCTCCATATATTGTAACACTATATTGAATATTGAATGAAAACGATAAGCATTTTACCATTGTCTTACATGGTATTAAAGTCTTAGGTTCTGATTACTCTCTTCTTTGCTTTTGCTGTTCCACCACCAACAAAAAGCGAAAAACAACCCTAGCTGTCACCACCAAATTCAAACACTAGAAAGGGCGACGTGCCGCCACTTCTGTCGCCACCCGCCCTTTCTGACCATCGTTTGTTTTCATCTTTCTTCTTTCTAGTTCTAAATAAAGTCTCGTTTTGATTCTTGATTCTAGCCAATATTCCTATATATGTTTAGTGGGTCAATCCTTACATTCAAAGTCTTCGTCGTTCCACGCCCAAAGAAAAATTCCTTTATGAAATTGTTGCCATAATTTATTCAATAAACAAATAACCAAACACTGGTTATTGTGTTTTGATTCTTGTTAGCAGTCATATGTGTTGAACAATAACACACACACACACAAAACAATCGATTGTGTTCGTGTGATCGTCCCACCCATCGATTCTATAATTATGTTTCGCTAGCAGTTACTTTTTTTTCCGGGTATCATGGAATTTCGAACCGCACAAACCAGTATGAATTATTTTTCGTTTCTATGACTTTCCGGGTTCTATTTAGTTTTGTTCGTAATGGTCTTGTGTCTTTCCGAAATCCAAGAACAACCACACAGAGATGATGCTACGACCTCATCTTGTTGATTCCATTTCTCCATTAAGCCGTTTTCTTTCAAGACTATGGTCCTCGTGTCGCTCTGCCATCTCAAATATGACTTTGATCATCTGGTGCAATATTCATCGAGCCACACCGCCGCCCAAGATCAGACTTTAGTCCTCTGGAGCCGCTCGTTTTTTTTCTGTATTGTTGTCCCTCTCTTTCGGGACTACGGTCCTCGAGCTACTCCGTCGCCCCAAATTTGACTTTGGTCCTCTGGCTCAACATGTATATTTTATCCCCTCACTTGTAGGGCTTCGGTCCTCTAGCCGCTCATTAACATCTCGCAACATACACCACTAGTTGGACTATGGGAACATACAATTGTGGATTGCAATTGAACAATATGGAATAAAGATTGCTGGATTCTAGAACTTTGGCAGAAGTTTTGATCGAAATTGAAGACCGTATTATTATTAGACATTATTGTTCTTGTTTTTCATTTTTTTCCTCTCCGGTATGAGCTTCCGGTTTATGTCTCTAGGGTTTTGTCATAATAATATTTGTATATTGTATGACAACCTTAATTAAAAACATCGAGTCTTTTACCATTATCTTACAGGATTTGGGATTCCCTCTTTTCTAAACATTTCTAGTAATACATTATACATATATAAAATAAAATATAAAAAAGTAAAATAAACGATCCAAACCGAGCCATTACAACCCGGGCTGAGCTAAGCTCGCATTGTAACCGAGCCGATCCGGCTTGGCTCAGTTTTATAGTACCGAGTCGTGTTGAGCGAGCTTTTTTTCAAACTAAATCCGAGCTAGCTTCAATTCGAGCCGCGATTTTAAACGGCGCATGTGATGACAATTGAAATCCGAGTTGCAACTCCTCCATTTTAAATCTTACCCATTAACACATGGGAAGGGTCATTTTCCATGGGGACAAAATCTAGAAGCAAATTAAATATAAAGTGACAAAATTCGTCCAATTTCGTGAAATGAAAATATCATAGCATATGTAGGGTCTCCAATAACAGGGAGAAAAATAACTATTTTTAAAGTAAACAAATATCAACGGTAACATTAAATTTGATATAAGTCTACTAAACATACAAATAATTAGTGTAACTACATATTTAACCTATAGTATTTATGTTATAAATAGTGTAATAAAAATTACTCTAGTTTGAAATTTATAGAGTAATAACAAATACTGTAGTAATTTGTACATTTCTTACGATAAAAGTCATTTGTATTTATTTATCATAGGGTGATTTGTTATATAACAGAAGTAATTAACATATGTTTATTTGTAAATTTTAATACTCTAATAGAATTTTCTAATCAAAATCAGGTTATTTTTTCAACGGCAAAATCACGTTATTTGTAGTATATATTTTGGATTGATATAAATATTTGTGAACCACCCTACCTACATCTTAATGAGAGAGAGAAAAAATGAAATAATTTCGGACGCATAGTGGGGTACAAATTTGTTGCTTGTATGACGACTTAATGGGTCTAGTTGAGTAGTTGATAGCCTGATAATTGTGTTGCTATAAGCCTATACCACATGAACCATATGATCGATTATTGATCTATAATATTTAGTGTCATAAATGTGTAATTGCAAATTACTCAAGATTAAATTGGTAAAGACTTGAAATGAGACAAGTTTAATTAGCTTAAGCCCGAGCTTTATGTACTATGACCGTTAGTGAGTCTAAACGAGTTCTCAAGGATTTAAGCATGTGCGTAACTTTATTGTAAATGGGAAGGGCTATGTGGTAACCTGACCTAACGACCTATACTTGGCTCAATGTCTCACATGATGTGAATTTTTCCTTTCAAGCTAGTTTATCTAGCTACTCAAATTGTTTTTCTTCTGACTTCTCGGTTTTGCATATAAAAAAGTGATACCAAGTTTAAATCCTTCTAAAAGTCAGCAAGCTCATTCATTGATGTGACGGCTTAACGTCCTCATTCTCTCACAGTTGCTATTGATGAATGGATTGGTATTAAGTTGCTTTCTAAAAGTAATTTTTGTTATCTTGCTTAACTAAGTCTTCACCAACCTTCATATGCGTATAAAATGGAATTTTGTCAACAACACATGTTGAGTGAGCAACACACCAGTTTAGTTGTACATATAGTGTATATATATATATAACAAAATATGTAGCTGCAACAAGTCATATGAGAATAACAAATTAACCAAATGAGCAAGTATAACTGAGATGTCGAGAAGCACAAAGGCTAACGACTGGCGTATGATCATACTAGACTGAGATTATGTTGGACCTCTCCGAATGCGAAAGCATACAAAGCAAATAAGCACATAAACAAGTAAGGTATAAGTTGTTAACACATAGGACAAAGTTGCAGTTTTGAGTATAAGTATATATATGAAAAGTATATTTACGCATATGTCCCCAAAACATTGAAAGCCGTAAAATAGGGGAATGTGGTACTCACCTCAATAGACGAACAAAGGAAATAGATAACAAGCAGAATGACGATTTACGGAACTCACGCATTGACGATAAGGCCTAATAAGGAAAGTAGAATGCGGAGATACTAAGTAAAAGAACTAAATCGATTAAGGAAGTTCGGTATTTATAATTATTATTAAACAATATTATATTCTTTTTAATCATACTTAATATAATATTTTATTATTTATAAGTTATTATATGAAGAACTATTAGTTTGCCAAATTATAAACAAAGTATATTGTAATTATTATTTATAAAGGTATTATATAAGTAAAACATATCTTTAATAATATTACTAGTTTATTAATCCGTTAAATAATGCATTATAATATTTTATTATATAAAAATATTATACATCTTTAAAAATATTTATTAATTTGTTAAAACATTCAACAAGTTTGTCCATTTATATATATATATATAGCGAAAAATATTAGTTTACATGGTATTATATATACGTATATATAGATATATGTATATCTAAATACACATATACATACATACACGGACAAAGACGTGAGAAAATAAGTATTCTAGGCTCGGTTTCTAATAAAATAGTTTTAATTAGTTATTATTAAGAATAATGTATTTATTAAATGCTTTTTACACAAAAAGATCGAAAAATACATGGTGGCAAGGAGTCGAACCCGTGACCTCTGCCCTACTAACCAAGAGTATTTACCAGCTGGGCTAACCAACAATATGCAACAAGAATCCGATTTGATTAATTATAAACAAAAACTATTTAAACAAAAATCAAGAACAAACCCTAACAATTGCAATTGATTTAATCCGTGAATGTTAATTAAATCAGTGTTAGGGTTATCGATGAGGGATGGACGACGAATCTAACCATCAAACTAATTACCTGTGATGATGACGAATTGAAGGTGAAAGAAGATCTCGACGTCGACGCTTGAACGACGACTGGTAATGCCATTAACAGGTCGTTATAACTCAATTGCTTCTAGGGGTATGGTCGGAGATCAATGGGAGTATGTACCACAGATTAATTGAATTGTTATTATGTTTATATAATCAAATCACGATCGGGTATAAGACGGTGAAGTATTTGGAGCAATACGTATCATATATGATATTGTTTTCTTAATTAACTTAGTCAGCAAGGACGGTTTAGGCAAGAGAATCATAATACATAAATCAATTTCCAAGTTTGAAGCGAAGATTAAGGTGCAAGATACGTAAACGGGTAACGGGTTGAGTTTATGGATCGTGGATACGGGTTCGGGCTATTGGGTTATTGGGTTAAAATATTATAATGTTCAACATTTGCTAAAAAGCCCCTAGACTATTGAGGTGGAAACGCTAAAGGGTTAAAGTATAAGTTTAGGTTAATTTTTGCTAAATTATGAAAGTTATAAATATGTTTTATATAATTAATTAAATAATAATATAATAATTAAATCTTTTTGATAAACGCGATATAAATAGCCCGAACGTAAGAGTGGGTCGGGTATTTACTAAAAAGTATTAATCCGAGAAACCCGAGTTGTTACATTCTTTTTCTTCCTCCATTAGCGCTTGGTCGTATGGCGGTAGGTGGCTAAAGTCTTTGGTTAGAAAAGTCAAACTCTTGAAACGGTTTCTTTTATGTCGAGCTTCACCAATCGATTGGAGGCCACTTGACAATTCCTTAATTTCTTTTTTATAGTCGCCATCAACAACCGTTTTTTTCCCACGATTCCTACCCGGAGGGCGGCTACAACCTTGGTCTTTCAAATGACCTTCGGACAAGTTTAGGTCGAAGTCAATATGATTCTCCGACCCGCTCGAAGAGACGTATGTGCCGGACGCACTAGTTTTTGTACGTTTTGCCCCATCGCCCATGTCCTCCGCACATAGTTCAATCCATTTCGAGCACTTTCTTAACACCTCCCACAAGTAGCTATCGTCAAACGTCTTCACCACCCCATACCTCCGCAACACCTCTTGTTTCCATTCATCACAAGTGAATTTGCAAACCGTGAGATCATCAGACCCACTCGGCCGCATGCTAACCACCCACTCGGCCGCATTCGGTTAGCATTGCGGTTATGATGTTGGTAAACAATCCTACATATTTACGAGTATCGGTCCACCGACCCGATATCATATTATCGGTACGAGCCCTATTCCCCACTTGTTCGTAAAAACATTCCCGAACCTTGGCCCAAAAATCTCGAGCTTTTTGAAAGTCGGCTACAAAATAAATAAAAAAAAATGTAATAAGTACACATAAAACTTAAAAGAAATATCAAACAATAAAATTCACGAAATAATTTACCCGCGTTCCGATCTTGGGATATTTCAATCCAAGCTTCCAACGCAAGCTTCTCTTCTTTAGACCACGGAGTATCTTCCGCTTCTCCGGTGGCGAGGGACCATCCGCTTCACCGGTCTTCTTCCCCTTCTTTTTGTGGGATCGTTTTACCGGCTCCGGTTGTGTTTCCGGGACCGAAAAATCAGGTTGTGACATCCCAATGAACTCTTGAAACGAATCGTCGTCCATGTAGTTATATTCCTCGGGAAATGGAGTGTCGTTGATGTTGCCCCAACCCGACATGGGGTTGTAACTTGATAAATTCTTAAATTATTAGAGAGAAATGAAGTGAGAATGGTGTGTTATTGGTTATAAAATGGGGTAATTATTTATAATGTGTTATTTAGTAAAAAAAACAATTTAAACTAGCCAACGACTAGTTTTTTACACCCCAAAGCCCAACGGCTATTTTCTGTCCCGCGACCACAGTCACGCCGCCCAACCGCGCCCCGGCTCACCTGACCTGTGTAGCGGTGTTCGCGAGCCACATCACCGGCCACCTGGACCGCACCCCCTCCTTCGCGAGCCACTATCCACGGTCTTAGAAGTAAGGAACCAACAATCACATAAGCAACATAAATTAGCGACTCTTCAAAATTTTGATCATTCTACTTTAAATTCGAAAAAATTCTCATTACTCAAAAACTTAAGACATTAGGAATATACCTAAATAAATCCCCTCCATGTTAAAAGATTCCATAAATGTTATAAAAACTTTTGTAGTAGGCATTTTTGAATAACCACTAGCTTGGTCTAGTGGTAAATGCAAGAAAAAAAACGGTTATGGAATATAGTCTCACGACATGATTTGAAAGGAAATTAATTGTTAAAAATAGGTATTCATGAATGATCCAATAATCGATATAGATAATCTAGTATCGATTTTGACAAGACACTACTGTTCTATGACTTTATTTTACACAACACATTGAAAGCTATATGTACGCCTCTCATTATCTTGTTTCTCTCTTTAGTGATTGGAATAAGTACTACAAATATCAAAACAAGAGACAATGTCACATGCTAAACTTAAAGAGAGAAATTATTGAAAATACGCTTACATATCAAATAAAATACATTTTTTTACAAAAAAAGATTTTACTCCTTTTACTTTTATTTTTTAATTACATACAAAAGATTACTCTCACATCAATTTGAAAGAAAATAATAATAATAACAATAAACACCTGGTAAAAAGTACAAAATTACTAAACAAACATGCATCAAGTGATCAAATCCAACGAATTTACTCTTAGAAGGAGATACCCATCATGTCTATCATGAAATTTTCCAACATCAAACCCTCATCTTCTCCACAAAAGTAACTCTTGGATCTTGTTTCATCTGCATTTTCATTAACATCCCCAAATCAAATATGTTAGAAATATGGTTTCACATATGAACAAAGAAAGATCACATAATAATAATTAAGGTTTTTCATTAATCATACCGTAGAATGAGGATTCGACAAGGTTAGTTTGTGGAACGGGCGCGATCTTCTTGAGGGGGCATGAGGTGATAGGAAGCATAGGGAGAACATGACAATTGCATATCTCAATCATGTAACCATCTGGATCATGGAAGAAGAGCTGGTCCACCTCCACACCGCCTTCTTTCACAACCGCGGTCACGTATTTGATTCCCATTTGCTCGAGTTTCTTGATTATAAGACCCATGTTTGTGCATTGGAATGAAATGTGGTTGTCTTTTGGATTGATCACTGCTTTCTTTTCTGGAATTGACTCCATTTCTAATAAATGGATTCCAATCCCATGGTTGAACAACCTGTATTCAATAAAATCATCATGATTATGAGTGCCGATCGCAATTCGTGATCTGATGTGAACTGAACTCGCATCCATTTTAGGTTAAGAAATTCAGTATCTAGAAGACAACTTTAATTAGTAAGTCAGCACTGCAATGCAACTAGGGATGTTCTTAAGCCGTTGAAATTACGTCAAAGCGGATCTGCTTGTTTAGTAGTTTGGTTGTTTGACTGTTAGGTTTTTAGAGAATAACAGTTTATCCAACATGTTAAACCTTGGAACAGGTTGTGTAAACAAACAAAGTTTTAACCTTTTCAATTTTCATTTATGTACATTTATTATATTAATAAAACATTTTTATCATTTAATGTTTTTGATATAAACAAATAATTTAAATCATCTAAACATATAAAATTACATATTTTCCCAAAACACAAGTTTTAACTTTAAAATAAAACATTGTAAGCTGAAAAATATGAAATTCTCCCTCAACAAAACTCATTAAAACGCTAAAACCGAACATTTATTTCAAACCACAAAAACAAACTGCTTTAGTTCGTTTGGCTAGTGCAACCAACCAATTAACCCAACTAGCCAGTCCGGTTAAGTTAACCGTAAAAACTAACCGTTTTGGCTGGTTTGGTCATTGCAACTGACCCAACCGGCTAAACCAGATCATGAACACCCCTATCTGTAATTCGGAAATGATTCTCACCATGCGCCTTCAAAGTCGAAGGATGAAGGCCGTCTAATGAGAACAAACCCAAGAACATCGCTATAAAACTTAACGGATGTTCGAACAGATCTGCAAACAAACGACACATGATTGAGAGACAGAAGAGGCAACTGCTGTGACGAAGATGTATTGGAACCGAACTGATCGTGTCCACCATTAACAGCCATTGAAGAAGCTAATTAATTATTATAAATGGGGTAGTAGTGATAATTGGAGTGGTGAGTGAGTTAATGTATATCTAGATCTGCTGAAAAGCTCACCTACTTATAGACGAGAATGGTGAGCTGCTGATGATACTGGATGCATATGTAATTGTACGGTCCGATCCTACGTGGCATCGTGTCATCCTTGGTTTCATAAATTTACATGGTTATAGGAGAAAAAAAAGTAGTTCCGAGTCTAGACCACGTGTTTTTAATGTGCATTGTTAACACGCTTTGTCATTGATATATATTTTTGTTTTATTGTTGAAACTTGAAAGAAAATCATAGGCCTCAATGTTCACCTTTTTTTTATCTGCTTCAGACAATATTACACAATATATACATGTGATTTTGGTTACTCTCACCGTCATTGTTTTGATCTTTGAGACGAAATCAGGTAAGATTTGTCAACTAAAATGTATTCGCGCGTTATTCAGTGTGTTAAGGTGCGATCACACATGGTTTGAATACTTGCATGTCACCAGGTCTAGCTATATATGTTTAGGTGAATGCCGGCCGAGTTGTGAAGTTGTCCACATATGATCGTTGATCCACCACTGAATATTTTTATATCTTTTGGACCCAACCTCGTCAGTTGAAGTTCCAAAAAATTACACAACGTTGCCCGTTCTCTTGGGTGTTCCATCATCGTACGAAACACCTTGATATTGACTTTCATTTCAAAGGACATGGTACTCGCACATAACATTAATGTTCGATATGTGTCTGCCGTTGTCCAGATTGCAGATCTTTTGATCATACGGTTGTCATCTACATAAATGGGGACTCTTCGTTCCAAACTTCACATTGTTATAAACGTTTAGCTTGAAGGGCATATTAAAAACATTTGTTAGTCGTTTCATCATTATAGCAATTACTTTGTTCTCATTCAGTTGTAGACCCTCATTCAGTGTTGTCTTCGTATGTTTTGTTACTGTTTTTCTATGACTATATGGTTATGTTTTCATAAACTTTAGCTTTTAAGGTATAAAACACGTCACGTAGATTTTGATCTTTGAGATTTAATCCGTCACCTACTCATCTTTGCTGGATGTGGGACCTCAGTTTCTTTTGTTTTTTCTCTCTCTCTCTCTCTTTGTAATTATATTTAAAGTCATATTTTTTAATAATAAATATCTAAAAATGCGATATATGAAAATCATGTTAAATACACCATTTGCAATTATTAGAGCGACAAGGATGGGTGGGTGCCAAGACTATTTAGAATTGTGAGCATAAAAGAGTCCTTAAGACTAACACGAAGTCTACATTATAGAATGATGGTTAACAAAAATTATCATCACTTTATTGTCATTTAGGCGGACGAGAATTATTAAAATACTTCACTGAGTACAAAAAGAGTAATCATTCATAAAGAAAATCGTAATAAGGGTTACAATTTGCAGAAACAATCAAATAAATTAGTGGTATGTAAAACACTAGTTATCACAGATTGAAACACGAGCAAGCAACAAAACGATTCTTTGAGACAGTAATCTCAATCGAATGATTTGAATCATTCAGAAATAGGATGAAGAAGATGATCTTTGTGTGTGTGTTCTGATCTTTTTAACAAAACTGAAAGTGTAAAAATAAATGGCTTGGGTCTTGAGGAGTATGCCAACTATTATCCAGAAATCAATTACCCCAAATTAGTTGCAACGGCCCAATCCTTCCAAAGCCACATTTCAACTTTCTTTTATTAAAAACTCACACAAATATAAGAAATTTAAGAATCAGAAATATATATATTACTAGAGTTTTACAAGGCGCGTTACGTCGGGGCAGATTGATAAAACCCGGGTAGTGGTAAATCAAAGCGTTGTCAGTCCTAAGCATTGAGGCAGTAAGTCGACGCGAATTCGGTCGTTTTTGATTACGTGCGTTATTATACCAGAAAATTACTAGTTAGATCTGTAGAGACGCTCGATATGAAGGCTATGGGTCTAAATACCTTTGGTTTGATGAAGCAGTCGAGAAAAGGGGCTAAAGTAGTTCATCAAAGGACTTCATCAGCTGCTAAAGTTTGGAAGATTTGCATAAACTGAGGTTGTTGTTGCTGCTGCTACTGCTATTATTTTGAGGAGCATGCTGTTCCTGTTCGAGGGCCTACAACTGCCTTTGAAACTATTTCCGATGATGAGGCTGATAGTCCTCCATCACAACCTGTGGAGACTGAACACCAGGTGCAACAATCTATACCTGCTGCTGAACAACTTGATGCATTCGAGATATTTAAAGAAAAGCTCCAGTCAACTGCATTGAATCCTCCTTAATCAGTTGTTGTGACACATGATGATGCTGATGTTGAAGAAGAGCAAGCCACCGATCTTATTACGCGTAAACGAAGAAAGAAAGATCCAAGACCGGGTGTGCTGGCTAGTGATCTTGTGCCAACCACTCAACCAACACCTTCTGAGCCCGTCACTGTTGAAGCTCAAACTGAACAAGGCTCGTCTGTTGAAGCTTCACAAGCTCAAGATCAAATTTTTGATGATATTACGCAAGTGTTTGAGTTTGAAGCCCATATTCAGTCTACCACCGAACCCTCTAGATCGCCTGATCCGACTGGTCAAGAAAGCTCAACTACAGCTGCAAATATTACCCATATTCTCATCATGCAAGACCAATTTTTACAGGATAAGGGTAAAGGATTGCTTTGGACGCTGAACAGTCGATGTACATGCTTTACAACGCAGAGTCTTTGAGCTTGAACAAGATTCTGTGGTGAAAGATGTACGCATTCAAGAACTTGAAGCCAATAATGCTGAAAAAGATTCGAAGATTCAAGAGCTTCAAGCGAGCATGGGCGGTCTTACCGCTTTTTATTTTGATCTCCAACAAAAGCTTGTTAAAAGGTTTGGAGATGACTTTAAAGGTGGTGACGATAGCGGTGAAAGGACGTTGATGATAATCAAGATGCTCCTGTTGATAACGGCTCTAGTTTGCGCCCCGCATCAAATATTGATATAATACTTACCCGCTCCACCAAAGACCACTGAGCAGATGGAAAGAATAATGAGGAAGATATTGATCAGAAAGAACTCCAATCAGAATGTAGTGTCTTCCGATCACCCTGAAAAGTTTGTCATGGAGATTCAAAAGGGTTTTTCTGATAGATATGGTGATCATTCGGGGGTTGTTTCTTAGGGTTATGACATAGATAAAGAAATGTGGTGGCTCAAACGCAAGTCTGGAAACATGGAGTATTACAAGAAGATGAAGGACTTCCGTTCGTGGACGAAGGTTAATTTAAATGATTTAATACATGCTCTTTTCCACAACTGCAATCATGATCCAAAGGCCACCAATTTCTTGAATTACTTGAGCAACCAGATTGAAAGAGGATTCCCTGATATGCCTACTGTTGAGTCCTTTATCAAGAAAGTAAAGGGTGTACTTGATCCCCATACTAATAAGACGATGCTAATGTGATGTGGCCTCCTACTGCTAAAGTGACGCCAAATCTGATCACCAAGAGATTTCCCGAGGGTGCTCTTGATGAAATAAAGTTTTGGACTTATGATGGTGAGACGGCTACTGTTATTATACGGCTAAAAAAAGGACGATACCGTATTGTTGATCCGTGAGACCTATTGAAGTTTGGTGAGAAAGATATCAAGACCCCTTAGTGGCTTTCAGATTATGGCTGAACCACTTTATGAGCCAGCTACTAAGGAGTATACTGGAATGGTGGGATTGATTATACGAACAGGTTTATGGGCGGGTGCTTACAAAGAAGCTTATGCTGAAGTAATGGAGCATGAGTGGGATCAAAATATAAACCAAGGGGGAGATTGTTGGGCTATACGTAAATGGTTTATACTTAATCGTTGCGGGCTTGGTTTTGGGCGATTATGCAAACCGAAATATCTTTGATTTCGGTGGGCTTTTGTGTGGTTTTGGGCTTAGGGTTGTTGGTATACTATATATACTTTGTTTCTAGGTTATTATATGGTTGGTCGGTCATAGAACAGTGAGAGACGAGCGAGTTGTTTATCATTGATATTGTAATCATTGTTAAGGGCTTAAGAACCTGAGGTTGAATATACCGTGTGTTTTGAAGCCATCTTGTGTGTGTTTATTGCGTTTGCTAGTATTATATTGCATCAACTCGTTGTTAGATTCCGTCTAACATCAGGTTTAAGTGATATCACATTGAAAGATCCTTCATTGGGACCTACATGAATGCTTAAATTTGTCTTGAATGTTGAAATTGTGGAGTACTTGGCTAAAAAACTTTTGTTTTTAGTCTATCATAAAGTGGGTTTTAACCTTAAAATGAAGAACCCAATTTCATAAACAATAGTTGGTGTTTTTGCTTTGATTTAATTGGATTCTACATGTAAATTGATTGTTGATGTGATTTGAATGAAATTAGAATTATATAAGTGGTAGAAAGTTATGAAATTTAACTAAATGTACAACTTAGAAATCATGCCTACAAGGTGGTTGATGAAATGCTTGAATGAGATGTACAATGTGCCATAAGGAGGTTGAGTTGAACTATTTGGATAATGTTGGCATATGCTAATAAATATGATATAAAAAGAAAAGTATTTTCATGAGTAACTGGGTTGTGACTTATAGGCTACTCGAGTGACTATCAAGAAAATCAACCCGGAAGGAACGTGAAACAAAAAGGGAAACTTTAAGGTACGTGACTAGATGTTGCTTTTTATTATGTTACGAAATTATATCGATTTATTTATCTTGCCATAATAATTGAAAGAAGTTTGATTATTGATTCTAATAATAAAAAATAAGTTTTCACAAATTAAATAAAGGACTTGTCAATACGATTATATGAAACATGGCTAGGACCATGGAGAAATTAAATTACAACGTTGGATTTATTCACAAGCGATGGATTTCACAAGAAGGAATCGAACGAGTCGCCTTTGGCTTATATGGCCTTCAACCGACATTGACAATGAAACCAAGGTATAAACGACCATGGCGGCATTATACCGAGGTGTGATTATATACCAATCATAAAGTATTTTATGCTTGGATGAATATAAGAGCTTTTACTTGGAAGTAATATAATGAATTAATGACAAAAATACCCTTAACGGGCCAAGTAATTCGGGTTAGAAATCGGAATTCAAAATGGAAAGAAAACAAAATTTTTTTTATAAACAAGGGGTGTAGATTTGGAAACCTCTATTGAAGCTATCGTTGCTTAGCTTGATAGGTTTGCTTGACTTGCTAGGTCTGTTTGACTTGTTAGGTATGCTTGGTTTGCTAGGTCTGCCAAATGGTCTATCTATATAATTGATAAGAATAGTCTAATTCTTAAAATTTTCCAATCTTTTAGAGACATTTCTAGCTCACTAGTGTTTCTATTCGAATTTACCTGAACAATTTCAATTTTTACAATCTAACTAAAATATAAAGATAATAATCAAGACAATATTTTAAGATTTAGTAGTTTGTTCTAAGAGTTTTCAAAACATATAAAGTGGGAAAAATTAGAAACCGGTAAAAATTAGAAATAGAAAGGGAGACATAATCTTTAATGTATATATTAGCATTAAAAGTTGAATCTTGAGTGGGTAACTAACCCTCACTAAACCCAAGATGAATCCGCCACCGATCTTGTGTACCTCTTTAGTGATTCAAATGAGTACTACAAATATCGAAAAAGCGACAATGTCACATGCTAAATTTCAAGAGAGAAATTATTGAAAATTTTCTTCCATATCATATAATTAAATAAAATCCATATATATATATATAAAGATTTTACTCCTTTCACTTTTATTATTTAATTACATACCAAACTCTCACATCAATCTAAAAAAAAATCAATAATAATAACAATAAACACATGGTAAAAGGTACAAAATTACTAAACAAACATGCATCAAGTGATCAAATCCAATGAATTTACTCTTTGAAGGAGATACCCATCATGTCTATCATGAAATTTTCCATCATCAAACCCTCATCTTCTCCACAAAAGTAACTCTTGGATCTTGTTTCATCTGCATTTTCATTAACATCCCCAAATCAAATATGTTATAAATATGGTTTCACATATGAACAAACATCACATAATAATAATTAAGGCTTTTCATAATTAATCATACCGTAGAATGAGGATTCGACACGGTTAGTTTGTGGAACGGGCGCGATCTTCTTGAGGGGGCATGAGGTGATAGGAAGCATAGGGAGAACATGACAATTGCATATCTCAATCATGTAACCATCTGGATCATGGAAGAAGAGCTGGTCCACCTCCACACCGCCTTCTTTCACAACCGCGGTCACGTATTTGATTCCCATTTCCTCGAGTTTCTTGATTATAAGATCCATGTTTGTGCATTGGAATGAAATGTGGTTGTCTTTTGGATTGATCACTGCTTTCTTTTCTGGAGTTGACTCCATTTCTAATAAATGGATTCCAATCCCATGGTTGAACAACCTGTTTTAAATCAAATCATCAAGAATTTGAGTGTACTGATATGAAATGAACTAAAACTCGAATCAATTCTAAATTAAAAAAAAATACTCAATTTTGGAAGGTTAAATCTAGAAGATAAATAATTTCGGCAAGTAGCTGGGAGTGTTCATAAACCTCTAAAACTGAGGTTAAACCTTGAAACCGACTCTGTAAACTCAACATGTTTTTTTTTTGAATGACAAATTAGGATCACTCACGGACCACTGGAGTGAGTGTTCATAAACCTCTAAAACTGAGGTTAAACCTTGAAACCGACTCTGTAAACTCAACATGTTTTTTTTTTGAACGACAAATTAGGATCACTCACAGACCACTGGAGTATCATCGTGTCACCAGCAGAACCACGCGATCATATCCATCTCCACTAGGCAACAATGCCTAACCACCAATTCAGGAGGAAACCCAATAAATCTTGGAAAAACCCTCTTGTGGGATTCGAACCGAGGACCTTATGGTCCCTAAGCCTTATCCCACCACCAAGATGCCACTAGGCTATAAAGCCATGGACATTTATGTACATTTATTATATCAATAAATAATTTTATTTTTTAGAGTCTTTAATTTAAACTAAAGATTTAAATTCTTCTAATTTAAAAGTTGCATATTTCCCAAAACACAAGTTTTCGAAGATTTAATTGTACTTCAACTATAACTTAAAAAGAATATATGTACTTTTGTAAGTTCACAAAGGAAAAAAATATGAAATTGTCCCTTTAACAAAACTAAATGAAATGTGAAAACCGAACATTCATTTCAAGCGATAAAAACAAACCCGCTTTTGTTTATTTGTCATGATCAATTCAACTAGTCCAACCATCTAGACCAGTTTGGTTTTTTTAATTTTCATAACCCTATATATAATTCAGTAAGTGATCATGCTTACCAAGCGCCTTCGAAATCGAAGGACGAAGGCCTTCTGATTAGAACAAATCCTAGAACATCACTATAAAACTTGACGGATGTTTTAACGGATCTACAAACAAACGAGACGTGATTGAGAGACAGAAGAGGCAGCTGCTGAGATGAAGATGAAGAACCAAACTGATCAGGTCCACCACTAACAGCCATTAATGAAGCTAATAAGTTATTATTATTATAAATGGGGTAGTAGTGATAACTGGAGTGGTGAGTGAGTTAATGTATATCTAGATCTGCTGAAAAGCTCACCTACTTATAGACGAGAATGGTGCGCTGTTCATACTGGATACATATCTAGTTGTACTCGGATCCTACGTGGCACCGCGTCATCTTAAATTTACATCGGTTATGTGTCTGACCACGTTTTTATAGTGCATGGAGTTCACTTTTTTAGTACACAATACATACAAATGTTGTAGATAAACTTATCTATAGTTTACATGTGATTTTGGTCACTCTTACCGTCAATTGTAGTTGCTAATGTTTATTTTTTGAAACAAAATCGGGTAAGAGCAATCAACTAGATTGTGGCCAGGCACGTGTTTTATTTAGTGGCTTAAAGGTACGGTCATACATCTTTTGAATATTTGCATATAACCAGCTATTTATGGTTATGTGGATACTGGCCGAGTATTCCATATATGATCGTTGATCCAGCACCATATATTTTGTGTCTTTTGGGCCCAACCTTGTCAGTTGGAGTTCCAAAAAACCAACATATAGGTGCTTCATGGTTACCAGTGGCGGATCTGAGAATTTTTTTTAAGTGGTGCACTAGTTTAAATGTTTCAATTTCATGAAATTGAATATTAAAATTTCGGGTCGGTTCGAAACCTAGAAGTATATTTGTTTAATTTGCTAATTGTATAGTTGTTTAAATGTTTTGGTTATGAAACCTAAAAGAATGCATCCCTATGCCATCAGCTTATAATATAATCGAAATGGTTTTTTTCTAATTTATAAGATGGTTCACTCTGTTGTTTCCCATATAAAGATACACTATTATTTCCAAACTCGGGTGGTTCCTCCGAACCACCCATTTATATGGTGGATCCGCCAATGATGGTTACATATATCTGTTCCTAGTTCCTAGTTAACAATATTGAAGCTTAACAATCAATTGGGTATTTTTATTAGACTAGAGTAAGAAACACCTTGAAATTGACTTTCATTTCAACATACATGGTACTCGCACATAACGAACCTGCTACATTTCGCTGGGGAAGAAAGAAGGAATTGAGTCTTTTCACATTATCACGGAAAAAGGGGGCTTATCGTTGTCCAAACTGCAGATCTTTTGATCAAATGGTTGTCTTCATAACTAGACACTTTCCATTCCTAACTTCACATCGTTATACATGTTTAGCTTGATGGACATATTAAAACACATTATAAGTTCGTTATTTCATCAATATAGCAATTATTTTTTCTCATTCAGTTGTAGACCCTCTGCCGTTTCATTTATTTCTCCCTATTTCATTTCTCTTCGGATAGAATTATAGATGTGTTGTCTTCATATGATTTTATAATATTTAGCTTTTAAGGTTTAAACTATATTACCTAGATTTTAATTGATATAATCCTTCACATGCTCATCTTTGCTGGACGTGGGACCTCAGTTTCTTTTCTTTTTATTTTATTTATTTATCTTTTGTAATGGCAATTAAAGTCAGATATTTTTAAAATAATATCTAAAATGAGATATATGAAAATCATGTTAAATACACCATTTGCAATTATTAGATCGAGTTGGATGTGTGGGTATTGACTTTTGGATCATAACGTATTCAAGTAGACTAAAGAAAAATAATATATATTATTTTCATTGTTTTCTTTAATAATATGATTACTTCATGAAAATTTTGAAAAGAAAAAAAAAATGAAAGAGATAAAGAAGGTGAACAAATTTACTTATCATCGGTTAACTTGTATGGATTATTAAGGTTCAATGTCCCCATGCCAATTCAGCAAATCATTTCAGGCTTTTTTAGTTGTTCTACTCGAAAGGGGTCCGGCAAAGAGTTTTGGTTAGAATGATTATGTCTAAGCGATAATGATAATAATTTTAATAAAATCTTTCTTTCTTTTCTTTTCTTTTCTTTCTTTTCTTTTCTATTTGTTTTTTTGTTTAAACTAGGGTCGTTAATTTCTTAGACGGCCCGTACAAGATATAATAAAACAGATTTTTTTCAGGCAACACATGTGACGACTAACTCCCGGTACGCCACATAAGTTGGGCTTACACGTGCAAAAATACAGTAGCTCTTAAACTCCGGAATAACATTAACCCATCGAAAAAGAGATCATTATTACAATTCTGTCCTTTGTTAACAAATCAACAAAAATACCGAAAGAAACATAATAGCGAATCTAAACTTGGATGCCACTAGCCGCCTAGATAACCAGCTATACCCTAGCATTCCTTATTCCTTCAAACTAAACCCGCTAACCTGGTATGCATACAAAACGTCAGCTACACACTTAGTGAGTTCGAGATTTACTAATAACAAATAATATAAATAATTATAATTTCACTGCCGTGCCGAAACACGAACATAAATAAAATTGGACAAACATAAAGAATAACTGTCAAATCAACTAACCATACAACCATACTGAAATGTTCTCATTGCGATCACTGACAGACGCCACAAAGGCAGCGTCAACTAGTGCCCAAACATGGAGCCCATCTAGTACCCATACAACGTGGTCTAACTGAGTGCCCACACAATAGGGTCTTAACTGTGTACCCATGCAACGAGGTCCAACTGACTAAAACTTGCCTACACAACTGTTGGCTAACATACGATTAATTAACTTGACACATAACGTATGCATACCGGCCCCAAACCATATTTTAAATGTCTAAAAAAGGGGTTTTAGAAACTCATATGAATCTTGTTGCATTCGAAATTAATAGTAATTCCCTTTCTTAACTGAGCACGACTAACTGTTAAACAATTAGTTGTTAATTAATTATTCAATAACTTAATTATACTTAATTAAATTAACTAAGCTAACGGGTTCAAACCCATTAACTTAACTAATTTTACTAACACTTACTAACTTAACTAAGCTGTCTATAATGATTAAATATCTAATAAGGAGCATTCCCATTTGCCAAAAGTAATCCATTTTGCAAGGACTATTCCCATTTGCAAAGAGTATTCCCATTTTCAAGGAGTATTCACAAGTGTAAAGAGTATTCCCATTTGCAAACCGACATCAAATACATATAGTTTTCTAAACTAAAACGTACCTTAATCAAGTGAGATCCGAAAACGTATGTGATATTTGATGACGGCTCCTTCACGTTTTCTTTTTGTCGAACACGGATCTACACTTTTATGGAGTCGGATCTTGAATTCTTTACTAAAACGAATCGTTCTAATCATGAGCTTCATGTGTATGTTTTGAAAGGTTAAATATGAAGAGATTTAGGGTTTTAAGAGGGTATTTATACTCTCTATCTCATGGACCCTTAATCACATCATCTCTTCTTATGCCCATTTCCACTATTCAAGTCCATTTCCAGTAAATTCTTATTAGCTAACTCTAATTAGCTCATGTTAATATTTGTTATTTTAAACAAATAATAAATCCATCGATTTGTAATAATACTCCTTATTATTATAAATTCTAGGAAGTTACATGGCACATGCTTTCATGAACTTTCAGCTTTATGAATGCTTAAGCAATTACCTTTCCTAGTTGCATTAGCATGCAACCTAATCGTCGGTGCGATGCATTAGTTCAAATGACCATTTATTCATTATCATCAGGTAAAGAAAGCACTGGGCTTGCGTCATCCTCTTCTTAACTCGGTGAAGGCATCCTTCTGAAACTTATTCCATCGGAAAACAGCTGCCTTTCGGGTCAGGCTAGTTAGCGGTGAAGCTATCTTGGAGAAATCCTGAATGAATCTCTTGTAACAATCCACCAACCCTAAAGAATTGTGTACTTTCATTGGATTTTGCGGTGTCTTCTAGTTCGTCACCACTTCAACCTTAGCGGGGTCAACCATGATCCTGTCAGGATTGATTATGCGACCTAAACACTGAACTTCACGTAACCAAAAAGCTCACTTAGAATACTTTGCATACAACTTTTCCACTTCAAACACTTCCCGAATACGACAAGCTTGATAGGACTCATTCTTTAAATAAATCAAGATATCGTCTGTAAAGACGATGACCGATATGTCTAACATCGACTGGAATACCCTATTCATCACATCCATAAATGTTTCTGGAGCATTCGTTAATCCAGACGGCACTACGAGGAACTCGTAGGGCCCATACCATGTCCTGAACACTGTGTTAGGGATATTCGCCTCCTTCACTTTCAATTGTTGGTAGCCTGATCTCAGATCTATTCTAGAGAACCAACTCGCAATTGATATATTTTCTTTACCATAAACTTGTTCAAATCATGATAGTCTATACACATGTGCATACTTCCATCCTTTTTCTTCACAAACAACACATGTGCGCCCCAATGGGAAACACTTTGTCCGATAAAACCTTTATCGAGGAGTTCCTGTAGCTGGGCCATTAACTCTTTCATTAAAGACGACGTTAGGCGATAATGGGCTTTCGTGATGGGTTGTGCTCATTGTACTAACACTATCTAAAATCCTACCTCCTAATTGGGTAAAATTCCTGGAAGGTCCTCAGGGAACAATTCTCGGAAGTCACACACTATGTGCACATCAAGAACTATCTTTGTCTCGATCTCGCCTTGATGATATATGCCAAGTAAGCACTGTACCTTCTCCTCATTAAACTTCCAGCCTTAACCATCGGAATAATTTGTGGCCCTAAACTATCTGACTCACCATACATCGTCACAGAGCTACCATCAAAGCTTTCAAATGTATCATGCTACCCAAACACACTCTCTGAGCCTCGAACTCTAACAACCAGTCCATTACCAAAACTACATCGAACACTCATAACGTCATGACATACAACGAAACTGGGAAATTGTGCCTCTATAACTCTATCGTACAGTCCTTAACCATTCTCAATACTTTAATGGAAGTATCACTAGCGGTTTCTACCAAAAATATCTTAGGCACCCGACTACACACACACTTAGCTGACTTACAAAATGACGAAGCTACAAAACTTTTGATAGCACCAGAATCAAATAAGACAGATGCATGAATACTAATACCAAGAAAATTACAAGATATCAATTTGGTGTTATCCTTGGCTTCCGTTGGTGTGATCATGATGTAACACAAAGTGTACATATTTTAGCATCGAATTTTCCTCATATTTTGGTAAAAATCCATGTAAATTCATTCTATTTGGTACTTACATGAGTTATATGTGAATTTGCAGGTCCGGGCGCTCGCCCGACGAAGAAATGATGAAAAGATGGCGCTTTTAGGACAAAAATCAAGAATATGACAAAAACAGCATGGTCATGCACTTTTTCTGCATGAGTGCCTTTCTGAGAAGATTAGCCAATTCACTCTGGTGCACTAGCTGGTGCCGAGACAAGATGATCAGCACGGTCATGCACATTTGGTGCATGACCGTGCACTTCCGAGAAAACATGCCAGTTGACTAGGAGATGCCGAACAAGATATATCAACTTTGAAAGTGCACCGCCAGTACCGGTCATGCACGACCATGCACTCTTTGTGCATGATCGTTCACTTTTTTGGAACTTGCAAATCTGGTCAGCAAAAAGTGAAACATTGACTTACTAAATTGGGACACGACCTTGCACGTTTAGTGCACGATTGTGCAGTTTTCCCAGACAGTTACAAACACTCATTTCTCTTTATTTTGAGTGTGTGGAGCTTTACTCATTCTCTCTCAACTCTTGAAAATTATTTTGTGTGATTCTTTGAAAGTTTAAAGGCTTCCACCATCCTCAAGATCCTCCTATCTATTCTTCAATCCTTATTTGATCTTAGTTTACTTTCCATTGTTCTTGAACATGATTTGTAATCTTATATCTAGTTTGATTGTAGTTGTATTAAGCCTTATGGGCTAATTACTTTTGCTATCTAGACAATGTTGAAACTTTTTCTAATGTGATATGCATGATTTTGGTAAATTGGTGTTCTTTCAATAATATCGTTGAATTTATAAGTTGATATTGATGGTGTTCATACTTGTTAGAATTGCATAATCTTGTTAGTTTTACAAATGTTTAGGCATTCATGTTGGAAGACTATGTTCTAGATATTGTTTGTAAACTTTGAATGCTCATATTTTCTTTGTTTACATTACTAAGCAAGGAATGACTAGTACTTGGTTATAATATTATTGATGAGTATGGAACCCTACACTTAATATTGGAAAATTGATAAGTGTTGTTATGATTCTTGACTTGGTGATGACTTGCCAGTTAAAGTTTCATAATTTGATATTAATTTCATGAGTTTGGATACTTTAGTGTAATCTTAGGTGGTTAGAATGCTGTTCATGCTAGCTTCCCTTTGATAATAAGACTTTGTCGTTTTGAAAAACAAGTTAGTTTATGTTTATCTCTTGATTGAAAAATCCATCATGATGATTATTTGCTAGTATTAGGTTGTTTGATTGTAATCTAGTTTTCATGTTTAGACTCATGATGTTTTACCATATCAATGCTATGTTATCATAATAGTATAGTGGATTCATGTCTAGGTAGTTTCTTGGATTGATTGTGTTCTTGTGTTTTTACTTACTTATTTTCATTGTATGCTAGTTTAGTTAATTAAAATTCAAAGTGAGATTTACTTCTTCGGTTGATCATTTACAAAGATTTAGTACCAGATAGTTGCCATGTCCATGGATTGATACCCGGTTCTTACCGACACTTTATTACAAACGATTTGGTACACTTGCCTTTCGTGTGTGGTTTAGTTGTAGTTGAAAAACTATTTTAAAACCCGATTTGTGTTGAAATTTTATTAACATTTTTATATATATATCCACTTACGTCAGATCACGAACGCCTTTGCCTTGGCCTTTTCTTTATCAGCTTCTACCTTATTTCCTTTCCTTGAACCCTCAGCTCCATCCTTCTTCAATCCTTAGCTATATGACCACCCACCACAGTTGAAGCATTTTTTGTATTAGGACAGTCTGGGGAGAAATGCCATGGTTTTCCACACCGAAAGCACACATTGCTTCCAGGACTGCATTCACCACGATGCTTTCCCACAGGGAAAGCACACATTGATTCTGGCCTTGGTTTCCTCTTTCTTCACTTTCTTAAGCGCCCCTAAGGTTGCTTGAGCAGATCTCTTTGAGGTCCCAGTCCATTTATTCTTGGGATCTTCAGGTACTGGATCTTCATTTTCAATGTCATCCCTCATAATTACGCTAAAAGTGTTCATGGATTTGTTGTTCTTGGTTTCACTTGCCTTAACGTACGTGCAGACCTTTTAAGGGAGTCCTCGAATGTAGTACTTCATGCGATTTGTTTCATTGTTAACCAGATGCGGGACTAACCTTGCTAATTTATTGAACTTGGCATTGTACTCATGATGGGCCATATTGTCGGCTTTAAGTTTCAGTAATTCCATCTTTACTTTTTCAACTTCATTTGGTGGGCATAATTAACAAAGAACTAATTGGCTTTAAGTCATTTCATTTTATCTTTTCAAGTGCCTCGGCACCCATGTTCTCCTTCTTAGCTTCCCACCAGAACAAAGCTTCATCCTTAAAAGAATGGGTAGTAAACATAACAGCTTGATATTCATTGCATTGACTCATCTAAATGGTTGCGTCCATTGTAGTGATCCATTTGATTATGGCCACAGCATCCTTACTAACATTAAACTTAGGTGGGTCACATCCTTTGAAGGCTGTGTAGTTACAACCCTGTCCATGTATTTTCATCGCCTAAACAACATCCTCTTCATCATCAACACTGGTAGTTGTTCTTGGGGTCTTAATGTTTACTCTGGTTGCTTTCTCAAATGCCTCATGTTCTTTCTCTTCCTGACCCGCATTTTACAATGCCTCTGATAGCAAGGAGGGCGATGCTTCTTCTAACATAGCTGGGAATGAAGTCTTCATTGGGGAAGTAATCTCCTTAACCAAAGAAGCCCTCACGGGTAGCCTTAACTTAAACTACCCCGCTTACTTTTCCTTATGATAAGGTTGGGTCGCACTGATTTCATTCTCATCTAGAGTGTCTTGCACCACATCATCATAGTAGTTGTTCCAAGATGCTGCTTCTTGTATTCTAGCACTATTAGGTGTCCACGGACTTGGCCGCGACCTCTGTCTCGATTAGCATTACTCCCCATTTCAATATCCTACACATGAAACGCTAATGTTGTCATACCAGGTATAAACTTAGAACACGATTAGTAAGGTAAACCGTTAACAACATTGATAAGGTGATATTAATCCTTCATGTTACTAATCGAGTTCTAACTTTTTTCATATTCTGACAACCATTAATACTGACTATTAACCTCCTAAGAGGTAACTTGCTAGCACTGGGTTATCCTTGTTGTTATTCACTACTTGGTCCTGTTCTCATGTTTAAATTTACATATAGGAGATCCCCAAATCTCTCAAATTACTGCTCTGATACTAATTATAAACGTCTGTGACCCTGTACGCCACATAAGTTGGGTTTACACGTGCATAAATAGCTCCTAAATTTTGAAATAAATTAACCTAATGAAAAAGATCATTATTACAATTTTTTCCTCAGTTAACAAACCAATAAAAGTACTGAAAGAAACATAATAGCGAATCTAGACTTGGATGCCACTAGCCGCCCAGATAACCCACTATACCCTGGCATTCCTTATTCCGTCAAATTAAACCCGCTTAATTAACATGACACATAACGCATGCATACTAGCCCCAAAACATATTTTAAATATCTAAAAAAGGGGTTATAGAAACTCACTTGAATCTTGGTGCATTCGGAATTAATAGTAATTTCCTTCCTTAACTGAGCACGACTAACTATTACACAATTAGTCGTTAAATAGAACTTAATTATACCCAATTAAATTAACTAAGCTAACGGGTTCAAACCCATTAACTTAACTAATCTTACTAACACTTACTAACTTAACTAAGCTGTACATAGTGGTTAAATATCTAGCAATGAGTATTGCCATTTGCAAAGATTAATCCATTTTTAAAGGAGTATTGCCATTTGCAAGGGTTATTTCCATTTGCAAAGAGTATTCCCATTTTCAAGGAGTATTCTCATTTTCAAGGAGTTTTCACATTTACAAAGAGTACTCCTATTTGGTGTGAAGGGAGGGTTATGCCGTGCACCCGAATTTATTAGCCTATTTCTCAACACGTTGCGTATCGCGATGGCCTATTAAAGTGGCCATTGCGTAGCGCTAAGACTCAACGAATCTAGATGCTGCCAAGTGTTTGACACGTGTCATGTTTCCATGGAAGCTACTTCGCATAGCGTGATGGCCGAAAGAGTAAAGTTGTCACTTAGCACGACACTGCCCAAATATCGTGTTTTGTGAAGCTTCATCGTGTATCGCGATGGGTTTGTCACTTGCCCATCGCGCTGTGCAATGGGTTCTAAAACTTAAACTTTTTTACTTTTGATCATTCTACTTTCTCAAAATACTATGGCATCTCTCAAGCGACTCGCGGTTATGCGCGTGTGCAAAGTGCAAAGTTCTCCATCAAAGTGCCACATTGCACCCATCTCTCGAGCCCGTGCCCGTGTTGTGCACGTCAGGTGCTTCCCATCCTTGCTAAGGCCACTAAGTGTCTTGTTATATAAGAATATTATCTTGTGAACATATCTCCTTATATGGAGCTTACAAGTTTTATATTCTATTAACGTGGGACAAGTTCTCTTTTCTATTTATACCCTTGTGAGATAACTTAATTTTCTTCTTTCTCCAATATGGGACAACTTTAATTTTCTTATATCACTAAGGTGGGATAAACCCACTTTCTTGTTTCCATATTCTCAATTATATATTTCGAAGAAATTTTGGGTGCCTCATCTTTACTAAGTGGTCATATCTAGACATAATTGTTTGGGATGTTACGATCTACATTTCAAGGGGAGTACAACTAACTGATCGTTTAAGATGCGTACGCTAGAGACTAAAGATTATTAAAGACCAACACAACACAGAAAGTGATAAAGTTTTTTAAGATAATGATCCAACAATCCAAATCCTTCCAGAAATAAGATATATCGAGAGAACTCATTGAGAAGATTAAAGGCTGAAGACAGAGAAGAATCTATGAATCTATTGTCAAGGGAGAGTTTGGTGCTGCATATCTTGTGTGACAATAGCTTAATAGATTAGCCGTGTTTGTAATCGAGCATGTAATATGTTTTATGTTATGTTTGGAATAGGGTTTAGGCTGGAGAGAATTTCCCAATATAAGGGAGGCGAACTTGTCTTCTATATAAAGATAAGTCGGCCTTAGGGTTTTGGTTACACAATTCCAGCTCCATTCCACCCGTATACCAGAGAACTTAGTGTTCTATGGTTCTAGTACTGATTATAATATTGATATAATCAATTGAAGAATCGTTTAAAGTGAATTGTTCTTAGTTCTACTTGTTTACTTCTCGTTAGCGTTAATTATAGGGATTTCGCACCTCTGATAGTACGTATTAATCCTGTATCGATCCATTCCAGGGACCTACACTTACCAGTTATGCACTACATTTCTTCTTCATGAAGAAACGCCTATTTATAAAAATCTTTATGTTTCTTCTTCTATAAGAAATGTCAATTTGACTATAACCATTGTATGTGAAACTTTACGTTTCTTAGTCATGAAGAAACGTAAGGTTCTACATACAAACGTTTATTAAATGAACCTTTGTTTAAGAAAAGCTAAATATATATTTTAAAAGTTTCGAGGTTTAAGCTCGTTCCACAACTAGGGTCAAAATTATGTATTTATTTAACTCAGCAGAACCCCTACCTTATCACGGGTATTCGGGAATAAGATTAAGATCGAATGAGTAGCACTTCCACTATACTCTGGGTTTCGGGGCATCTTCGAGACTCCAACTGTTATCACATACTATGGGGCTTGGGGATTTTTTGATTCATCGCAAGGGGTTGGGGCCACGAACTTTGAGGGAAAGTGTGTCTAAGTCCCAAATCAGGATCTTTCAACGTGATATCAAACAAACTCGCTGTTAAGCGGAAATTAACAACAAGGTGATTCAAGAATAACAAAGAACAACCACAAATCAACACACAATATGCTTCAAAACACACATTATATTAACGTCGGGTGCTTAAGCCCTCAATAATCGATTACAAGATGATTGGAATGCAAACCATGTAACCTACAATGACCGCCAACCCATGAATGATCAACTACAATACATATATAGTAACCCTACAGCCCAAGCCCAAAACACAAGCTCACCGAAAACACTATGTTTTCGGTGTTACATACATACCAAGCCCATAAGATTATGTATAAACCATCTAATAAGCCTAGCAAAACAATCTCTCCTTTGGTTTATAGCTTTATCTTCATTCATGCTCCATAACTTCAGCATCAGCCTCACGGTAAGCACATGCCCATAAACCAGTGCTAATTATTGATCCCACCATTACTATATACTTCTTAGCAGCTGGTTCATAAAGTGGTAGAGCCTCAACTTTAAAGCCGCTAAGAGTCTTGATGTCTTCCTTTCCAAACTTCAGAAGGTCTCGTGGATCAAGAATACGATACTGACCCTTCCTTAGCCTTATAACTACAGTAGCTTCTCCATTGTAAGCCCAAAACTTCATGCTATCAAGAGAACCCTCAGAAAATCTCTGGGTAATCGGAATTGACTTTACTTTTGCACTTGGAGGCCACATAACGTTCAACATTGGTTTGTCTGTATAAGGATCACGAACCCCTTTGCTTTCTTTACAAAAGAATCAACAGTGGGCATATTAGGAAATCCTCTCTCCACTTGTTGCTCAAGAAGTTCGAAAACTTGCTAGCTTTCATGTCATGATTGGGATTGTGGAAAAGACCTTGTATCAAATCACTCAGATTAACTTTCATCCACGAACCAAAATCTTTCATCTTCTTATAATATTCCAGGTTCCCGGACTTGCATTTAACCCACCACATTTCTTTATCAATATCATACCCCTATAAAAAAACCCTAAATGATTACCTTAATTATCAGAAAACCTTTGAAGTTCCATAACAAACTTATCTAGATGATCGGAAGACACAACGTTCTGATTGGAGTTTTTCATGATCAGAGTCTTCTTTCTTATTCTTTCCTTTTATTTTGAGGTCCTAGGTGGGGCGGTCATGTATTTCTCCAGTTGCTTGCAAGTATCGGCGTTTGAAATAGGAAGCGAATTGGATCCACCAATGTCAGCACATCAGAAGCATTGTGCTAAGTGTCGAGGTCTGGAAGAGATCCAAAGCCTCCAGTGCCACTGAGTGTTACCACTATCATCTTCAATACTGCTGTCATATGATCTCCTGAACTCGTTTCTGAATTGTTTAATGAGTTTCTGCTGAAAATCAAAGGATAGAGCAGTGAGACCACCCATGCTAGCTTGAAGCTGTTTAATTTTTGAATCCTTGTTTGTGTTGCTAGCTTCAAGTTCTTGGATACAAACATATTTAATCACAGAGTCTTGTTCGAGCTCAAAGACCCTACGTTGTAGAGCATGGACATCAACGAGTTCGTGTTTAATGGCAATCCCTTTACCCTTGACTTGTAGGAACGTGTCTTGCATGAAAAGAATGTGGGCAACTTCCTCAGTACAACTCGAGCTTTCTTGAACCATCAGATCAAATGACCCTGAGGGTTCAGTTGTTGACTAGACGTGAGCCTCAAAGTTAAATTCATGTAGTATCTCATCATCAACCGGATTTTGTGTTTGCTGGGCTTCAGTCGGTGGGCTTGGTTCAGACTGAGTCTCAATGACAGGCTCAGTTGGAATTGGTTGATTGATTTTCACATAATCACTTGTCAGCACACCAGGTCTTGGATCTCTTTTTCTACGCTTGCATGGAATAAGATCGATGTCTGACTCGTTCTGAACAACCTCATCATCTATCACAGTAACTGGTTGAGGAGGTTTCAATGCAGTTGACTAGAGCTTTTCTTTAAATGTTTCAAACGCTTCAAGTTTTTCGGTTGGAGGTACGGATTGTTGAACTTGTTCATGGTGTTCTTTCCCCATAAGTTGAGATGGAGAGGCGTCAGCTTCATCATCAGATACAACTTCGCCTTTGAACAGGAACTGTATGTTCCTAGCCACATCAGCATCTATCTGGGTTTCAGCAAATCTACCGAACTTTTCTAACGGATAAAGCCCTTGGTAGACCACTTTTTCTCCTTTTCTTGATTGCTTCACTAGACCAAAAGTATACGGACCCATATCTTTCAAATCAAGCATCTCCACAGATCGATTCAACTCGGGGTAGTGAGAGTCTTCCCCATCAGGTTGCTTATCATCTCATTGAACACGAAATTTGAGTAATTGTAATTCCAGTTCATGATCAAAGCAACAACAGCCGATATTTGAGTGTGAATAATCTCGTCGGATCCCCCTTTTCTTCCCGAAATACGTGTAAAGAACCTGTGAATTAGAAACCTCCAGTACGGATGAAACAGTTTTTTGATGGCTGGTAAAAAGTCTTTCTCTTATCCTGTTCTTCTAGCAATTCCAGCCACCTCTTCGCTTGAATACTCTATAGGGTGTTCAGGTTGATCACCAAATAGAAGTACATCACGTATTATTGCCTCTGTAATCGTCACATGTCATTTCTGAATCGTCGACTCGATAGAAACAACAACCCCTACACCTTGTAGATGTTTATACGCATTATTCTAATCAAAGCAGTTGATTAGAATTAGAATGAAGAGGAAAGAGTCTCTTGAGATCAACAATATATTTTGATGAATGATAATCATACAAAATTTGCTGGGTGCGTTTTAATCTTCAAACAAAGTTTTTATTTGGGCCGAGAACTGATGGACCTACAATATCATCTAGACCAGGCCCCATGGGCCGAGAACACAAATAAACATCAAAGACTGATTCGGGTTTGATTAAGCAATTCCTTAATGCATTTGTTTCGAAAAGAGTAAACATGGGGTAAAACCAAAGACGTAAAAATAAAAGTTAAAAAATAATACAAAATAAACATAAAAACAAAAACGACAAGAAAACAACTAGATTTACCACCCAAATAGGCTTTCAGTAGTTCTAACATATTACGAGATCAAACTTCAGTTTCGTCACATGAGCAAACTTTTATGAAAAGACCCTAATATGGAATCATATTGACTAAGATGCTTTCACAATGATTCATTAAGATGCTTTTGAACACGAACTTTGAGTAATTGTAATTCCAGTTCATGATCAAAGCAACAACAACCGACATTTGAGTGTGAATACTCTCGTCGGATCCCTCTTTTCTTCCCGAAATACGTGTAAAGAACGTGTGAATTAGAAACCTCTAGTACGGATGCAACGGTTTCTTTATGGCTGGTTAAAAGTCTTTCTCGTATCCTGTTCTTCTAGCAATTCCAGCCACCTCTTCGCTTGAATACTCTATAGGGTGTTCAGGTTGATCACCAAATAGAAGTACATCATGTATTATTGCCTCTGTAATCGTCACATGTCATTTCTGAATCGTCGACTCGATAGAAACAACAACCCCTACACCTCGTTGATGTATATAGGCATTATTCTAATCAAAGCGGTTGATTAGAATTAGAAAGAAGAGGAAAGAGTCTCTTGAGATCAACAAGAGATTTTGATGAATGATAATCATACAAAATTTGTTGGTTGCGTTTTAATCTTCAAACAAATTTTTGATTTGGGCCGAGAACTGATGGACCTACAATATCATCTAGACCAGGCCCCATGGGCCGAGAACACAAATAAACATCAAAGACTGATTCGGGTTTGATTTAGTGATTCCTTAATGCATTTGTTTCGACAAGAGTAAACATGAGGTAAAACCAAAGACGTAAAAAATAAAAGTTAAAAAATAATACAAAATAAACATAAAGACAAAACGAAAAGAAAACAACTAGATTTACCACCCAATTAGGCTTTCAGTAGTTCTAACATATTACGAAATCAAATTTCAGTTTCATCACATGAGCAAACTTTTATGAAAAGACCCTAATATGGAATCATATTGACTAAGATGCTTTCAGACTGACTCATTTTCAGCATTATTATGACATAGTGGACAGGTTGATAGCAAGTATTTATCTACTTAGCATGATTCACATTGCATCAGTAATATGCATTAGGTTCAATTAGGCATAAAGCTTAGATGTACATCACTTATGGACCTATGATGCGTCTTATCTCTTCTCAAAGATTATTTGGCTTTCTCCAAATCACCCCAATTTGACTTCAACCCCCTCGTGCTTGATCAAAAGATTTTGATTTTGACTATACAAACAAAAATTTAAGCTTTAAGGTGGAACGTTGGACTTACATGCCGTCCGGACTTACAAGTCTTTCTTTCTGAGTGTTTAGGACTTACTTGATTTCCCCACCCTTGTAGTTCTAGTTTGACCCTTTAAGCTTTAGAAAAGAAGTTTAATTTCAAAATTATATACTTTTTTCACAACAAAAAATATTTTTTTTAAACGAGAATAAAGGAACAAAAATATTTGTGGTGATCAAGACACTAACAGGCTTGTGTATGACTGGGTAATTGTTTTTCTGCCTATCATTCAGAGAGATGTATCTAGAGACATGCATAAATCTTCAAAATGACCCTCCACAGTAAGTTTAGCAGATTTAGTTTATATCACTTCAGACTTTTACACACCATGGAAAGCTACAATACTTTTCAATGACTGTTCAAAAGCCTTTTTAGCCTAATAACTTCACATGTTAGGCACCCAAAATCAATTTACATATCATTACCCAAAGGTTGGATCAAATTTTCATTTAAAAACATTTTTGAGCTTCTATAAAGCTTGTAACTGAATAAACATATCACTTCCCTATCAAAAAAGGAACCAAATGCCACATTTGTTTTAAAAACACACACATTTTTTTTAATAAAGAACACACACACTCATTTTGTATTTTGGATTTTCTCCCCCTAAATATGTGTAAAAATTTTAACAAAACGAAAAACTTTTATGTACAAATTTAACCCCAATAAAACTCAATTGTCGAAACGTAGCATTTTAAGAAACCCTACAAGCACATTGAATCTGGCTGTTCCGACCGGTTTTGTAATCAATTCTGCCACATTATTATCAGTGTGGACTTGTTCAAGATGAATTATTTATGGTCGTAGTAGTCACAAATAAAATGGATATTAATTACGATGTGCTTGATTTTAGAATGTTGGACCGGATTTTTCACAATGGCAATTGCATCATCATTATCACAAAATGTAGGAGTGTCAAGAAATTCCAAACCGTAATCCAGCAATTGTTGTTGCATCCAAATAACCTGAGAGCAACAGGCAGAAGCATCAATGTACTTAGCTTCTGCAATTGATGTGGACATAGTCTGTTGTTTCTTGCATTGCCATGAAATAAGTCGATCTCCCAAGAATTGTCATCCAGCAGATCTAGATTTCCTGTCAATATCATTACCTCCATAATTGCTGTCAGCAAAAGCATATAAATTAAAATATGAGTGTTTGGGGTACCAAAGACCTAACTTTGGTTGCCCTTGTAGATATCTAAAAATACGTTTTATAGCAGTCAAGTGAGAATGTTTAGGATTAGCCTGGAAACGCGCGCATTGACAGACTACAAACATAATGTCGGGGCGACTGGCAGTGAGATACATCAGGGTTCCGATCATTGATCGATAGTACGTTTGATCTACGGGTTTCCCTTCTGGATCAGATGAAAGGAGAGGTCTTTCAGCCATGGGAGTCATCGCACATTTAGAATCTTGGAAGTCGAACTTCACCAACATGTCTTCGACATATTTCTCTTGGTGTAATAAATTCCTTTCGAACTCTGACAAACCTGTAGCCCCAGAAATATCGTCATCTCCCCTAACCAACTCATCTCAAACCTTTTCTTCATTACCTCCTCAAACTCATAACACAGAGAATTGCTGATGGAACCAAAAATGATGTCGTCCACATAAATCTGAACCAAAATCAGATCTTTCCCAACAGTCTTAAGGAACGGTGTCCGATCGATGGTCCCTCACTTTTATCCATGTTCCAACAGATGAGTTGTCAATGTGGCATACCATGCCCGAGGAGCTTGATGAAGACCATAGAGAGCCTTTTCCAACTTGTGTACGTGAGTAGGATGTTTCGAATCAGTAAAACCCATTAGCTGATCCATGTATATTTCCTCCTTTACCTCTCCATACAAAAATGCCATCTTGACATCCGTTTGATAAACCGTGAAACCCATGTAGGAAGCATAAGGCAAGAAAATTTGAATGGCCTCAAGACGAGCCACTAGAGCGTACACTTCGGTGTAATCCAAACCCTGAACCTGACAAAAACCACGAACCACAAGCCGCGCCTTATTTCGAACAATAACCCCATGCCAGTGTCATCTTGATTGTTACGAAAAACCCATCTCGTATCTAATGCCTTTTTCCCGATGGGTAACTCATTCAATCTCCAAACCTTGAGTTTCTCAAACTGGTTCAACTCTTCATGCATAGCTTCCACCCAACTTGGTTCTTGCAATGTCATTTCAACAGACTTCGGCTCAATCTGAGAAATAAATCATGAATACAGAAAGCTGTTGATGTTTCCTGTCTGACTTCTGGTTGAGACTCCTGCTTTAAGTGGACCTCTGACATTATCGATTGGATGATCCCGTTGAATCCCTGTTGGAATAGAGTGATCGGGAACAGAACTGGTAGCCGCTAAATTTGTTGGGTCTCCAAGGAGTTCAGAGAGCGTGTTCCTCATCCTGATGTCAAGGTACTATACCAGTACGAGGTACTGGCAATATATTCGTTTGGTATGACATTTGGGAATAGAGTGCTACCAAATATTTGACGAATGGTACTCTTCCCCTCTTGTAACATTCGTTAATTTTCAAAACCGAAAACCTGACCCGTTTTAAATTTTCGGTTTTGTTTCTATTTAAATTTATATATTTTTATAATATTTTAATTAATCTCAATTTTCATTAATGTATTTTATGTGATCATTTGTATGCAATTATACTTTTCACCATCCTTGTAGTATTACATACTCATTTAAAACATTCATAATCAAGATCAAATATTTATGTACATGTCCCATGCAATTTACTAGAATTATTATTTAACTACTACTACTTTATTATTATTATTATTATTATTATTATTATTATTATCACCATCATCATCATCTTTTCATATTATGTTACTTAACTGATAAAAAACTAATGAATGTTTTAACTAAATAAATTTTATTAAAATAGTTAAATCTTTTGAATGCCCCATTAAACTATTTTTAATTTGTGTTTTAATTATATTAAACATTATTTAAATTTCTTTAATTCCATAAGACATAAAAGCTCTATATTTTCACCATAAAAGGATGACAAATCCTCCATTATTTTCACACCTCAATACATTATTTTCTTAATCTTAAGAGCACTAACAAGTAAGTTTTTACCACTTCATGCATTTTATAGCTATTTTTTTTGATATTTATCTTGAATGTACATACCTGTTCATAAGTTGTTCTTCATGATCATGTTAGTTTTATCATAAAAATCTTATATTTTGGTTTTAAGAATCATTATGATCATGGATATCAAACATAAACACTATGATTTTTCTAAATCTTAGATCAAACCTAGTTATTTTGCAAGAACATTAAGCATGAATATATATTTATCTAAATCTTATGATTTGTTGATCATCATAAACTTATAAACTTTCTTTTACATAAGATGATTTATAAAAATTTATTTTATTTAAAATATTTCACAATAGATATAACATACTTCATATATTTAAATTAATAATTGAGTAAATTAATTATTGTTTATTTTATTTCAACATAAACTAATATTTATAATTTCTTTAAAAGAATTCATGCAAAACTTTTAAGTTAATTAATTAGTAAATTAATTAATTACGTTACTTGAGAAAAAAAACGTTTAATCATAAATTATTATTAATATTGTTATTTAATTTTATATTAATAAGTTATAATTATGTATCTACAAATCATTCTTCAACTAATAAACATCAAATGATTTTTATAAACTTTATTCATTTTTGTTAAACTCATTAAAAATCCCCAAGTCCGCATTTGCCAAAAGTTAATGAAATAGATATTAAAATAATGCATAATTTCTAAAACTAATATTATTTAACTTTTATAATCCCAATAGTTTGTCTTTAAATTTTGTATTTCCATTTTAATTATAGTTTGTGAGGTTCGATAATTTCAATTTCCTTAAACGCGCTCTCGGTTATTATTTCATGCTGTCTTCAATCTCAAAGGTGAGTTTCTCACACCCCTTTTTACGCTTTTACTTTTGGGGGTAGCATATATATCCTATCAACATTACAATTTCGTTTATTCATTATTTACAAACTACAATTCGTTACATGGACTTGTGTGTTTATTTTCTTACTTGCTCAAAGATTACGTGCTCATGGTTTCCTCATTAAGTATGATCATACGCTCCCTTATGCACTTAGGACCTCGATGTTATGAGTGGAATAGGGACCCCCGATTCGAGTACGTTGGTTGTTACAAACAGAAAATATACTTACTTGCGCTATTATCCGAGTACGTTGGTGCACAATCCCAACTGGAAAGGACTTTACTTGGTCATTTACACTTGTTCATGGAATTGTAGATTTTTATGTACATATATCAAAACTTGTGTGAATTCACAAACTATTCATTTAGTTGACATTATTTTATATATATGCTACAGGTACCTTATTTAGAGGATGATGCCTTGACAAAGACATTAGTACTTAGGATATTCAAATTAAATGGACGAATTGCTTAATTGTGTATTTCTTTGTATTTTCCTTGTATTTCTTGTTACAAACTTGTGTACATTATGTTTAAATTAATTAATGATAATATTGTCACTTAATAGTGTCACATGTGTTTTGAACAATCAGTACGTCACACTCGGGCGTATTCCGCTTTAGCCGGGGTGTTACACCTCTGCTGATGGAACATCAGCTGCCGGTATCCCAACTGTATGCATTTCACACTCTTCGAGAGACTTTTGTGAGGAATCAGTCTCAGGAATATGTTCCTGTGGAATCGAAGACAAAGGTTGTGCAATATCCTAAAATTCTGACGCTTCTATACCTAGCACCAGAGACTTTTCGAAACCAATAGAGATGTCTTCTTCTTCATAAACAGCACTTGAAGTCCCTGCACCTGAATTCCCTACATCAACAACTAGAAACATATTAAACGGTTTAAACAATTCATTATAATTAAATAACCAGTCAGGACCGAAACACGCATCGGTTTCATTCTCCTTTAGCCAGCGCACATCGTAAGATTCCACAATATGCTTCGTTGAATTTTTATAAACTTTGTAGGCAGTGCGACCAGTATAACCAACAAAGTAGCAATCATCAGCCTTTGCTCCAAATGTTGGAGTTGATTCGAGATTCAATAGAGTGCATGGGCATCCAAAAGCATGGAAGTTTTCTACAATGGGCTTGTGACCATAGACAATCACATAAGGAGTTTTCTTCTGTGTTTTGTTGATCAGCGCCTGATTTTGAACATAGCATGCTGTGTTGACTGCTTCAGCCTAGAAGAACAGAGGTAGCTTCTAGTCGCACAACATGGTCCTTGCGGCTCCAATTAGGGTTCTGTTCCATCTCTCAGCTATACCATTTTGTTTCGGTGTACGAGCTGAGCTATATTGTCTGAGCACCCCTTTCTCTACAAAAAAATGATTTAATATTGAGTTTTTGAACTCGGTGCCATTGTCACATTGAATCCATTTTAACTTAAAATTGAGTTGATTCTCCATTAGCATCACAAATCACTTTATCAGTTTTGCAGTTTCACTCTTATTTGACAAGAAAAACACCCAAGTAACACATGAGTAGTCATCGGTTATAATCAAATGATATGAACTGCGAGAGAGACTCAATACATGAACAGGATCAAACAAACCCATATGAAGCAACTGAAATACTGAGGATATGGTATTAACCAGTTTTGGCTTATGCGATTTACGATGATGTTTGCCTTTCGCACAAGCCAAACATTTCTCAGTTGTTATGAAATCATTTACCGGTAGTTCACGGACAAGGTTATTTTTAGCAAGACGGCTTAGGTTTTTAACATTTTCATGACCAAGACGACGATGCCAGGGCATGGCATTAAGTTCAGACACTTTTGAAAATAAACACGTGACTTCTTTTGGAAAATTTTTATTCATGTCGATCACGTATGCGTTATCCTTCTGTCTCATGAAGGGTTTGCTGAGTGGAAATTCAGATTTAAGAAATATGTTAAGATGAAGGATGCGAAAGTCTGGAAAAGTATTGTCAGGGGTCCTCAACCCATTACTTATGAGAAGGATGACGGTGAACTCGCTATAAAACCTATCTCCATGTACAGTGATACTAATTTTGAGAAGGTTGGGGAAGAAAAAGGCTCTTGCCACTCTTACCATGGCTCTTTCACCTGAGATTGCTCAAGGATTCAGAGAGCTACAATCTGCCAAGGGTTTGTAGGAAGCTCTCATTGAGGTGTATAAGGGAAATGAGGATACGAGGAGTCGACAGGATCTGTTACAACAAAAGTTTAACATGTTCAATCATGTTCTTGGAGTATCATTGGACACACAGCTCCAATGATTTGTTACTTTGGTCACTGAGATGCGAACTACAAATATTAATCTGAATCTTATTGAGATAAATAACAAGATGATCAACACTCTGCCTCAAAGCTGGGACATGAATGTTGCAGTGATAAAAAAGACAAAGGACTTGTCCATATTAGCTTTGTCAGAGATGATGGCGATCATAAAGTCTTGTGACATGGATTACTAGCAGCGTGCCATTAATTATGCTAACTCCTACAATGCTGTTGGTTACAATACTGCTTTGAATAACGCTTTCGTATCACAAGATAGCTTTTCGATGTTTAAAACATCTCAAGGTCAGTATGTTCAGCCACCGCAAGCTAATGACAATTTCTCAATATTTACATATTCAAGGTCAATTTGCTTAGCCACCTCAGCATCCCACTGTGTTCTTTAAACAACCCACTCCACCAACTAAACCTCAATCAGCTGCTACGACTCTTAGTCAATCTTCCACTAAATTTTCGGCTATTTCAAAGGAGACTTAAGAAAACATTGCCTTAATGGAAGGTTTCATGAACTGCTACAATGCCTTTCTTGCTGGAAATTTGGTTCATCCAGTCATGGCTGCTGAATTGGATCAAATTCATCCCGATGATGTAGAGGAGATGGATATATCCTAGCAGATTGCCATGAAAATGTTCAGAGCGAAAAAATTCACCAAGAGAATAGGCAGAAACAAATGGAACATGCCTGCTGACAAGAAGGTTGGGTTTAACAAGGACACCCTTAGGTGCTAAAACTTCCACGAGCCTGGTCACTTCGCTCGGGAGTGCACTAATCCAGCAAAGGAAGGAAACAGGGAAATGGCACTGGTTCCAGTAGGTGGTGCCCGAGGAGAAAATGGGAGTTGTGCTAAAGAGAATGAGCGAGGATTAGTTGCTCAACAGTTTGACTAGAATGACTAGATGCAAGCGCTCAACATAAACAATCAATCTGCTAATCTTGCTCAGATTGATGCTGATGAAGAAGAGAACGATGCAGAGAAGCTGGTCAAGTATCTTCAGTTTGCCTTAATGGCCTCCACTTTTCCTAGCTCATCTGTGGTAAGTTCTAAATTGTGTGTACATTATGCATTGATAAAGTAGAACTATATAGAATACACAATAGTAATCTTCTTAGAGAAATGGAGGTTGTCACACATGAAAACTTAACCCTTAAGAAAGCTGAAAAACCATTTAACGATAAACTAGAGGCACAACAAAAGGATTTTAAACAACTTCAGAATGATTTAGTGTAAAATGTTGTCACTACTTAGATGCAAAACAACGGATTGCTGAACTAACCGCCGAGTTAGATGCCTCTAAGATAGATATTGCCAAATTAACTAACATATTTGATAATGCTGAGTTTAATTTTAAGAAATTTTATGTCCCTAGTACATTTTTTGAGTCTATGATTGAAAAACAATTAAAATGGAAAGATAAAAGGAGTGAGGGTATTGGATGCATTGAGGTTCCACCTCCATATAATAATAACTACACTTGGTTTCCTCTTACTAAAGAAGAGGAAGAGATGGAACAATTTATGCAGTATGGTAAACAAAGTACAAATGAAACAGTTGGTTATGATTCAGTCTAACCTATTTAACCAATCTTGAGAGTGAATGATACTAACGTGTCTACTTCGTGTGCATATGAAGTAATTATATAGTATTGGACTGATGAGAAGGAAGACACATTTGTTTTAACTAATACAGACTTTAATTCTGCTGTTTCTTTAAATTTACCTGCTTTAGATTTTGTTGCTACTAATGCTTGTGTGGGCTTTGTTTTTTAAGAGCAAAAACAATCGTATGGTTGATCCTTCTAAGACATTAAAAACTTGTGGTGTGGTTTTAAACAAAACTGATAAAAATAAGATTTTGGATAAACATTTGTCACCTAAATTTGTTAAAGAAGGGATTTCATGTGTGCATGACTGTATTAAATCTAATGTTCAGGCTAAAACGAGGCAAACTAGCTCACACAAAAAGTCAAAACCAGGGGTTGGCCACAACGAATTCTCTATTAGAAGACAAACGTGTTTTAATTGTGGTACTCCTGGACAAATTGCTATAAATTGTCCGCACCATCCTTATGTCCCATACTACGGACATAAACAGAGGAATATGCCTCGAAATACCTTTAATAGGCTTAATTCTGATAAATCAAGGTATTACAAGGCAAATCCCTCTGATGGTGATTGTAAACGAAACAAGGATGAAAGGTTGAAATCCTATCAGACTAAGCCTACCATGTTTCGAAAGCGTGACAGAAAATCGAATTCGGTCCCGAGACCAAAGTCGGCCTCTAGATCGAAATTGATTTGGAAACCAAAATCCAGCTTGACGTCCGTTCGCAAACCAGAGACAAAGCCAACCGTTTGTGTTAGTCACAAAGTTTTAAAACCCGACTAAAATGGTTGCCCAAATCTTTGATGTCCAAATCACTAACACTGTGTTCCTGAGTCTAATTTAACGAGGGGTGTCGAAGGAAAAGAATGAAAAATATGAAAAAATCATGTTCCGGAGATTTTTTAAGAAAGAGAGGGGAGGGGAAAGGAGGGAAAAAGCTAGAAAATTTGAGCATATTATCATCCTCCCAAATTAGAGAGATTAGGAGAATATTTGTGTCAAATTATAACTTCTATAAATTCCTAAATTACTCTTATATCTAACTCCATGTAACAGTTTACTTAAAGGGTATAATAGGAAAATTTATCTTTCCTTTTCTTTTCCTCTTAACTTGGGAACTCCTAAAATGTTTAATTTACCTTATTTTCCTTTCCTTTTCATTAAACTGGGGAACACGAAGCAAAATCATGCATTTTCCTTCCCCTAGCTTTCTTTCCTGTCATAATTCCGCTTCCTTCCCCTCCCCTCGTTAAATGAAACTCGAGAACACAGTGTAAAAGCTTCATGTTCAATCTTTGATAAACAGGAAGACATGGCATGGCAACCTATATCTTTCATAGATGAATCAGAAGTACCCAACATCACTATGGACTGGGTACCAAAAACTAATTAATCTAGCATATCGTGCAGGAACAACTATGAAGGAATATCATCAGACCTTGGTTTGTTGATAGTGGCTGTTCCAGGACATCTCTCAACTGCACGACATTCAACAAATTAATGGAGGGTATGTTTCCTTTGCGGGAGGAGAAAAGGAGAAGATCACACAGAAGGGTACTGTAAGTAATGGTGTTCTTAAGTTTGAAAATGTCAATTTCGTTCTGGATTTGAAATGCTCAGTGTCTCGCAGATATGTGACAAGGGTTTTTCAACACATTTTACAAACAAAGAGTGTCTGATTATAAAACATGGTATCATCATACCAGAAGATTGGATTCTTGTTCAATCACAAAGAAAGACGTGGTATGCGAGTGGTAGTTCCCATGATTGAGTCCAGCTCTTGATGCGACGTAGTAATGGATGACACACTAGTAACTTGATCCATTTTAACAATGATCCAAAAGTATCAGTCCAAAGAGATTTGGCCCAATAGCAAAAATAGCCCAAAACCAAAAATGTTCTCGAGAACAGATTGACCCGAAAACTCTATTGAGAACTGTAGAAACTGAGAACACCAAAGTAGTACCGAGAACCCTTAATATGAGCCCGAGAACACTGATCTTGGCCTGAAAACACCAAACTGATCTCGAGAACCCTTAATTTGAGCCCGAGAACACCGATCCTGGCCCGAGAACACTAAACTGATCCCGAGAACTCTTAATATGACCCCGAGAACCCTGAATTGTTGTAGAGAACCGTTGATCTTTTGCTCGAGAACCTTGAATTTGCAAGTTATTTTATTTCTTTTTAGTTAAACAAATCCAATCAATCAAAATCTGAATTTACTTTTTATGCAATTTAGTTTAATTAATTATTTGTTAAAACTACTACTAAACACACATTCCACAAACTCTCTATGTTTGGCACCCATTTACTGCTATTTATTTAGTTGTATTATTTTTGTGTGAGAGTTCGACCTCACGTCAAATTTTGGCGTCATTGCTGGGGGGTAGTGCGCAACGTTTGTTAACATTTGTAGTTTTTGGTTGTTATTTTCGGATTTACGCTGATTGTGTTAGTGTGCAGGTACTTATGGGTGTATGAATACTAGAGGCTTTAACGGGTCATCACCACTAGTTTTTGATCTCGAGATTGAACGAACACTTAAAAGAAACCGAGTCTTACTTCGGAAGAACAAACTTCTTGGTTCTCCGACCGCATCGAACAGCACAATGGAATCACCGGCTCCCACTACGATTCAAAGATCACCAACCACACCTCCACTAAATCCACCTCCACCAATTTCTACTACCATAACTACTTCATCAAGTGAACTGAAACCAACTTACACAACTATGCCCACTATCGGTCAATATTCATACCCATCTTCATCAACATTACCACCCATTTCCCAACTATTTCCTAATTTCGGTCAATCATCATCCCAACAATACCAATCACCTCCATACCAAAAAGAACCACCTCTAGGTGCATACCACTCCGATTTCAACAACCACAATCAAGTTTTCAATATCAAGCAACGCCTTTTGTGCAATCTTCAAGAACACAAGGTGATGGTTATCGTGATGGGTTTAAAGGGGAGTTTGAGGGTTATGAAGTGGAAGGCTATTACACGGGAGGTGATGGGAATCAAAGGGTGAATCAAGGGAACTTTGCTTATTCTCAAAGTGTAAGGCCCCATTGCCGGTGTCTCACATTTGGACGTTGGATTTACTCATTAACATAGTTCTATTCATCAGAGTTATTAAAAACATTAGCGGAATATTAAAACGTTCATATAACATTACACATTAATCCATAACTTGTCTTATCAAACATATTGTCTTTAAAATCAAAACATAAATTATAAAACGACTTGAGTCTTCGGATGCCAGTCTCTTATTCGTTTGCCACGTGTTTCCCTCAAGCGAGCTGTTTCATTCTACTCACATGCGTGCATACTAAAAGTCAGCTACGCTGAGTGAGTTCTAGTTAATCGTACAACATACAATACATTCATTACTTCATACTTTCGTGCATACTTTATATTCTCATGCTTCGTACATAATATATATACATACCTTCATACTTTATTCTAACTTATACTTTACATTATTCTATTCTTCCTCAGATATTATTAGGGTCCGGTCCCTTTTTCTGCCTTGAGTATTATTAGGGCTCAGTCCCTTTTATGCCTCAAGATTATAAAGGGTTCGATCCCTTTTCTTCCTTGAGTATTGTCACACCCTCAATTTCCACATGCGGGATTTTACCGCGAGGCGCGTGACAAACCAGGATCTCAATCATTAGTTACAACAAACGTCTAAATATTTTAAATAAACTTTATTGCCCCATATTTGGGATATCATTAAGAGTTAATGTCTTAAGGTTTTAATATGCGGAAGCGTAACATAACGGGAAACATCCCTAAACAAAACCAAATAGTATAAGGCGCCCAAAACATGCGCAAGCCATAACATTATTAAATAAAAGTTTCCAGCTTAAGATGCAATGTCTATTGGTGATCATGAATGCAACCCCTATCCTTGTACTATGAGCGACCTGAGAAAGACATGCTAAAACGGGTCAACACAACGGTTGGCGAGTTCACAGTTTGAGTTTAAAAACAAGATTGTCAAACAACCATTTAGTAAGTAAACAGTATAGTAGTAAAGCACGGATATTGTACGGATAATGTATGCATTAGTAATACCGCTAGTTAATTACGCTAGTAATCATGTTACATTAGTGTGTTTTCCATTGTGACCGAGGCTGACATGTTAGTTTTGTTTGCCACCCACGGAGTCTAATATAAGACTAGTGCATATTGTGTTCCTAGTAGATGAAACGCCCGGCGACTCCCTCAACCGAGAGCCCCGAGGGGGTTTGTCAAACCCAATAGTACTACCTTTCATTACCTAGCCAATGTACAATTGCTAACGGTCTAATGTGCATGGGGGACTTCAGTTTAAGTTCAGTATGTATACATGAGGTATTAAAAAGTCTATAATTATCCAAAAAGTTTGTATGTTGCATGCTTTCCCCCCAAAAGGAGTAAGTAAAAAGTGGGGTAGTGAAACTCACCTCGAATGCGGTTCAAACTGAAAGTCAACTTCTTAAATCAATGTTGTTCTAGTGTCTAAATCACACAAGTACTATAAGTATTTGCTAAGCGATTCCTATAAACCTTAGTATCCAAACAATTCTCTTTTTTATTTGAAGTTTGACCAAAGTTTGACTTTTTTGTTGACTTTGACCAAAGTTTGACTTTTGTTGACTTTGACTAAAGTTTGACTTTTCATTTGACCTTTGACCAAAAGGTCCAAGTTGTTGACAGTTGACTAAAAAATCCAAGTCTCGATGACCGAAGACTAAAAATTGAGTTTTGTTGCCTGTTTGACCAAAATGTTGACCTTTGACCAAAATGTTGACCGACGGCCCGTTGATGACTTTTGACCAATTCGTTAGACTTAGAATGTTTATATTATGTTCCTAGTCACAACTTTAACAATAATCAAGTAATATGCACTTAGCCACTTTTCATGAAACTTTTCATGAAACTCTATGACTAATTCTGAAAACTAGATTCAAAATACATGTTCATAGATCAAAAATCGACCAAAAACACAAACGTATCATCAAGTTATTAACCATATAATCCAAGACACAAAGTCTGCCAGCAAGCAGATTCAAACCATAATCCACTAAAAATCATAATTTTTACATCCTTATGATTCTAAATCATCAAAGAACATTCTTACTCAATCAAATTTCATGTCTTACTATTATCCATTTGATTTCATAAGAAAAGTAAAAACAATTATATTTATAAAAGACTCAAAATACTAGACCAAAATACATACAAATTCTTTTGACTCATCAAACTTTGATCATCCCCTTTTATGATCCAAATCATTTGGATACAAGGTTCATATGTATACAACAAAACATAAATACCTACCCTCTTGATTGATCCAAATGTTTACTTCCCTTGCTTCCCAATAATCACCAAACCTTTTGTGTATGAAAATGATATTGAAAGAGAGTGTTTGCAAAACAAAATGAGAGTGTGTGTGTGGGTGTGTGGTTCACGGCCAAAGAGAGAGAGAAGGGAAAGAGAAAGGCTTTGAACTCCAATAGTTTGTAACCTCCTTGTTATTAAAAATCCTTTACTAATGATTTAATGGAATAATAACACCTTAAGTTATTTTTATTAATCCATATGTGACATGTTACATAATTTATAAACATTTTCTATGTATTATAATCTAAGGTTCCATATAAATAACCAACATGTAACATGACATATAATGTAACTTGTTTAATCACCTAGCTTACTTACAAATCACATAATTATGTATCAACCATAATATAACATATTAATCACATAGCACATTATACTTATCATTTACAGTACATGCTTCATAACACGTTTATCATAACATGTATGACGAGTTTATAATTCTAGTTATAATTAGCCACTTATTCTTGTTTAAGTCACCAATGACACATTAACTTAAATGTACGCATACATGACACCACATGTACAAGAGTTCATATACATGACCCCACATGTATAAGAGTTCATTAACATAGTTAACAGAACTAACTAAGTTTACAGACATAGTCAACATGATTTAACTGTGTTTGGTTAACGAAGTTAACCTGAAATTTGGCAGTTGTCACATCATCCCCTTGTTAAAAGAATTTTCGTCCCAAAAATTTTAAAATGTCGCTCAAGGACTGGAAAGGAAAGAGAGGAAAATAAAATAAATTTTTTTCAGATTGTCACATCATCCCCTTGTTAAAATAAATTTCGTCTCGAAATTTAGATCGTACCTAAGGTTTATCATTGGGTTTGAATAAGTGAGGATACTTTTCTTTCATCTGATCCTTGTCTCGAAATTTAGATCGTACCTTAGGTAATTTGGTTATGAAATCCATGGATATTTGTTCCCAATTAACCATTGGGATTACTGGTTGTTGAAGCAAACCAGATGGTTTCCTATACTCAACCTTTACCTCAGCACATGTCAAGCACCTTGCTACATAGTTAGCAATTTCTTCTTTCATGCCAGGCCACTAGTAGAGTTCTCGTAAGTCCTGGTACATCTTATCTGAACCTGGTTGTACCGAATACTGAGATTTGTGTGCCTCGTCCATGACCAATTCACGCAAATTCCCATAGCGAGGTACCCAAATCCGGCCGTTGTAATACCGAATTCCATTGGATTCGACTTCGGACTTTCCATTGATTCCACGCAAGGCTTCGAAATCAAAATTTTCTGCTTTTAAGGCTTCAATCTGAGCTTCTCGAATTCTGTCCGGCAATCCTGTATCTATAGTTAACTACAATGCTCGAACTCTTCGAGGCTTTGGGTTTTCCTTACGACTTAAAGCGTTAGCTATCACATTAGCTTTTCCCGGATGATACTTAATAGCACACTCATAGTTGTTGAGAAGTTCGACCCATCTCCTTTGCCTCATATTGAGCTCTTTCTGCTCGAATATATGCTGAAGACTCTTATGGTTAGTGTAGATGGTACACTTTGTTCCATAGAGATAATGTCTCCAAATCTTTAGTGCGAAGACAACAGCTCCTAATTCCAAATCGTGAGTCGTATAATTTCGCTCGTGGACTTTCAATTGTCTAGAAGCATACGCTATAAATTTCTCGCGTTGCATAAGTACACATCCAAGACCTTGGATGGAAGCGTCACAATATACAACAAAATCATCGACTCCATCTGGTAAAGATAGAATCGGTGCGCTACAAAGTTTTTGCTTAAGCGTTTGAAATGCTGCTTCCTGCTCCTCTCCCCACTTGTACAAAATGCCTTTTTGGGTCAGAGCAATGAGTGGTTGTGCGATCTTTGAGAATCCTTCAATGAATCTCCGATAATAACCAGCCAAACCAAGAAATTGGCGAATCTCGGTCGGCGTTCTTGGGATCGGCCAATCCTTAATGGACTCAATCTTAGCTGGGTCAACATGAATGCCCTTCTCGTTAACCACATGACCTAAGAATTGAACCTCTCGGATCCAAAACTCGCATTTCAAAAACTTTGCGAACAGTCACTCTTTCCTCAGCAGTTCCAAAATCAACCGTAAGTGTCGTTCATGATCCTCCTTAGTCTTTGAGTATATCAAGATATCGTCAATAAACACAATGACAAACTTATCTAGATACGGTTTACAAATGCGATTCATGAGATCCATGAATACTGCGGGTGCGTTCGTTAACCCAAATGGCATAACCGCAAACTCATAGTGACCATAACGAGTGCGAAATGCCGTCTTTAATATGTCCTCCTCCCGAACTCTGAGTTGATGATAACCCGATCTAAGATCGATTTTCGAATAATAACCAGATCCTTGCAACTGGTCAAAGAGATCATCAATACGGGGTAAAGGGTATCGGTTCTTGATCATAACCTTGTTAAGCTCTCTGTAGTCGATACACATCCTGAAAGTTCCATCCTTCTTCTTTACGAATAGCACAGGAGCTCCCCATGGTGATGAACTCGGACGAATAAAACCCTTGTCTAACAAGTCCTTCAATTGTTTCGACAATTCCTCCAACTCACTAGGAGCGAGTCGATAGGGTGCGCGAGCAATGGGAGTTGCTCCCGGGGTTAATTCGATTTGAAACTCGACCTGTCTGTGAGGCGGAAGACCAGGTAGGTCTTTAGGAAATACCTCAGGAAAATCCCTGACGATAGGAATATCCTCGATTCGCTTCTCTTCCGTCCTTGTGTCTGACACCATCGCCAAAACTGCTAAGTGTCCCTTACGTAACAACTTTTGAGCTCTTAACATCGAGATAACACCTATGGCAGTACCGCCTTCTTCTCCTTGAACAGTTAGAACTTCTCCATTAGCGACTGGGATACGAACTACTTTCTCATGACAACCTACTGCTGCTTGATGCGCGGACAACCAATCCATACCAATGACCACATCAAAACTACCGAGTTCAATTGGTATAAGGTCAATGTCGAACGTATGAGTAGATAATACTAATTTGCATTCCTTAAGAATCTTGGATACCTCAATGGTTTTCCCGTTGGCGAGCTCAATTAAATCGTTCGACTCTAAACTTGATGGATTGTGTTCTATTAGTTTACAAAACTTAGTAGAAATAAAACTTTTATCTGCCCCGGTGTCAAATAAGGTTAGAGCAGGACGCCCATTCAACATACATTTACCATTAACAATAGAAGAATCGGATAGAGCCTGACCTGATCCGATCACGAATGCCCTTCCTCTTCCTTCTCCACCGGAGTTGCCATTTCCACCATTCTTGTCTTTACCAGTGTTGTTGTTCACACCATTATTCTTATTCTTGAGCTTCGGACAATTTGGCCTGAAATGTCCTTCTTGTCTGCACTCAACATTTCTTTGATTTCTCTTGAGCTTGTGGTTGCTTATTCTTAAGTTCTCCTCGACAAACTCTTGCTTCATGACCCGGCTTTCCACAACGCTGACAAACTGCTTTTTCACACTGTCCAACGTGATGCAGATTGCACTTGTTACATCTAGGGTGTCGGCCCTGATAACCCCCGTGATTCTGGTTAGGGTTAAAGTGATTGTTTTTCCGGGTAGGTTCGAATCGTTTTTCTGACGATGTTGAGTGTTGTTTGAATATGGTGCTTTGTTCGCATAACTGTGGTTGTTGTTGGTCTTCCACTTATGTTTGTTTTCACTTGATCCAGCAGTCAATTTATTTCCTGGTAATGCCCCTTGCTTGATAGCTTGTTTGGTTAGTTTATGAGCTAGACGAATAGCTTCTTGAATCGTAGTCGGCCTAGATGAAGTTACCATCCCCTGAATCTGTGGTACTAGACCATCAATATACTTCTCAATCCTCTTGTAGGCAGGATTCACCATTTGTGGGCACAAAACAGCAAGTTCATGTGATCGGTTCGTATAAGTTTCAACTTCTGAACCATCCATGCGAAGATTCCAAAATTCCTGTTCTAGCTTCTGCACTTCATCTCTCGGGCTATACTCCTCTTTCAGCAGTTCAGTAAACTCAGCCCAAGTCAAAGCGTTGGCCGCATCAAGTCCCATTGTTTGCACCTGGGAACTCCACCAGGTAAGGGCTGCTTTTTCTAAAGTCCCAGTAGCAAACTTTACTTTACTCTCGTTCGGGCAGTTGCACATAGAGAACACAGACTCTGCTTTCTCTATCCAATGTAGCAACCCAACTGCTCCTTCCAAACCAGAAAAAGCATGCGGCTTACATTCCATGAAGTTTTTGAAAGTACAACCGGCTTGACCTGAATTAAAGTAGAGGTACACTTAAGTTTCTATATTTGTGGATATGATCACTTAAGTAGTACATTTGTCTGATTCTTGACAAATAGGTATGGGATTTTTACCTCCCTGTGGCTGTCCTTGAGCCTGAGCTGCGACCATCGCAGCCGTAACATGCTCATTAATTAGCGCTGCCAACTCGGCTGGGGTCAAGTTAAGGTTTCCACCACCACGTCCGCCACGAACAGATATAATTCTTCACATTCACAGAATACAATAATGTTAGTACCTCTAATACCAACCATTATTCTAGTATAAAGTAAATGGCATGCAATCATATAACCACAACATAATAAATTTAGACAATAATACTTGAATAAATAACTTGTAAAAACCGTTTAGAAAGTACTTAAGTTCAAATACCAAAATCCAAAAAGTATTAGTTGGATGGGAACAACCCTCCCCATCTAGGTTTATGAAAACTAAGCATGAGAGAAAAAAAAAATCCTTCCATCATCAGTGAGTCACCCCAGACCCAGCACTATCAGCTGGCCCTTCTTCAGGGTCCTCCTCCGGTTCCTCTTCAGGGTCCATGATGCTCCTCCAACTCTCTAATCCGATCAACTGCCAGACCCAGATGGCCTGTCAAATGCTGCACTCTACCAACTAGTTCAGCAACCTCAGTTCTCACCTTGTGAAAAGCTCGTACCATCCCACGATGGTAATCCCCAATTTGTCTGTTCCTATATGTCAGTTCTGAAATCCTGATCTTAGCCATATCTAAGTCTTTCCTCAAGTAATATATCCCTAAACTGTTTTCTTCCATTTGACTACGCTGGCGTTCCGACGAAGACAACACAACAGCCATAACTTGCAATTCATGACACGGAAGTACGGGAAGAGTAGGCTCAGCAGTTAGATCATTAGGTAACAAAGGGTTAGTCAAACTAGTCATAGGTGGGACATGCTCCTTCAAGACGAGACTAGAAACGTAGTTCGGGTACCAGTCCCATGTCATCTGTCTCCTAAGCGAGTGTTCGAGAGATAATTCACCTAAAGACGTTGCTCCCTCCGGTAATGAAGGATGAGTTGGTGACAATGGTTTGTCGTTTTCGGTGACAGGTTCCTTTCCATGAGCACGATCGAGGTTGGATGATGACATACTGCAACATAGGCGGGTGCACGAATAAGTACCCAATATGTGTGTGTTATAACTATCTTAACAAGTACAGTCATAGTTAGGAATGCAACCTAGTTCACTTATCACTAACTAGAATGCAACCTGGTTCACTATAACTAAATGCTCTGATACCAATCTGTCACACCCTCAATTTCCACATGCGGGGTTTTACCGCGAGGCGTGTGACAAACCAGGATCTCAATCATTAGTTACAACAAACAACGTCTAAATATTTTAAATAAACTTTATTGCCCCATATTTGGGATATCATTCAGAGTTAATGTCTTAAGGTTTTAATATGCGGAAGCATAACATAACGGGAAACATCCCTAAACAAAACCAAATAGTATAAGGCGCCCAAAACATGCGCAAGCCATAACATTATCAAATAAAAGTTTCCAGCTTAAGATGCAATGTCTATTGGTGATCATGAATGCAACTCCTATCCTTGCACTATCAGCGACCTGAGAAAGACATGGTAAAACGGGTCAACACAACGGTTGGCGAGTTCACAGTTTGAGTTTAAAAACAAGTTTGTCAAAAAGTAAAAGTGGGGTAGTGAAACTCACCTCGAATGCGGTTCAAACTGAAAGTCAACTTCTTAAATCAATGATGTTCTAATGCCTAAATCACACAAGCACTATAAGTATTTGCTAAGCGATTCCTAGAATCCTTAGTATCCAAACAATTCTCTTGTTTATTTGAAGTTTGACCAAAGTTTGACTTTTTTGTTGACTTTGACCAAAGTTTGACTTTTGTTGACTTTGACTAAAGTTTGACTTTTTGTTTGACTTTTGACCAAAAGGTCCAAGTTGTTGACCGTTGACTAAAAAGTCCAAGTCTCGATGACCGAAGACTAAAAATTGAGTTTTGTTGACCGTTTGACCAAAATGTTGACCTTTGACCAAAATGTTGACCGACGGCCCGTTGATGACTTTTGACCAATTCGTTAGACTTAGAATGTTTATATGTTCCTAGTCACAACTTTAACAACAATCAAGTAATATGCACTTAGCCACTTTTCATGAAATTCTATGACTAATTCCAACTCCTAATACTTTCAACATTTCACAAGTAAGACTAACCACTTAGTCAAGTAGTTCTAAGTTGACTCACAAAGTCAAAATTCCAATTAGCATAGTCAATATACTACAATTTATAACCATTTTAACTAATCAATATATTAATCACCCTTAACACATTTCAATCATTCAAAAACCGATTTTTCTAGTCAATCAAAACTTGGAATTAAATTATCAAATAAATCACACATATACTCACATGTATTAGGTATAACATATATTTTTCTCATAATTTTATAACTTACCAAAACATACAGATTATTCACACACTACATCAATCTAACTTTTAACTCTATCTCAACACAACAGTAAAAATATATTTGTCAAAAATTCCATGCTTGTCCAATTGATGCAAGACCAATTGGACTAGATTCCTATTTCAATTTACAACATTCCAGAAGTGAAATTATCTCAATATCTATTTTCAACATCAAGTTATGCAATTTATAACACAACTCAAAAACTTTACCTCTAAATCAGATTTGCATCCTGTTTTTATAAATTAATAAAAAGTACTCAAACAAAGTCCAAAAATTAAGATTCCCGACTTTCTGAAAACTATATTCAAAATACATGTTCATAGAATCAAAAATCGACCAAAAACACAAATGTATCATCAAGTTATTCACCATACAATCCAAGACACAAAGTCTGCCAGCAAGCAGATTCAAACCATAATCCACTAAAAATCATAATTTTTACATCCTTATGATTCTAAATCATCAAAGAACATTCTTACTCAATCAAATTTCATGTCTTAATCATAAGAAAAGGAAAAACAATTATATTTATAAAAGACTCAAAATACTAGACCAAAATACTTACAAATTCTTTTGACTCATCAAACTTTGATCATCCCCTTTTATGATCCAAATCATTTGGATACAAGGTTCATATGTATACAACAAAACATAAATACCTACCCTCTTGATTGATCCAAATGTTTACTTCCCTTGCTTCCCAATAATCATCAAACCTTTTGTGTGTGAAAATGATATTGAAAGAGAGTTTTTGCAAAACAAAATGAGAGTGTGTGTGTGTGGGTGTGTGGTTCACGGCCAAAGAGAGAGAGAAGGGAAAGAGAAAGGCTTTGAACTCCAATAGTTTGTAACCTCCTTGTTATTAAAAATCCGTTACTAATGATTTAATGGAATAATAACACCTTAAGTTATTTTTATTAATCCATATGTGACATGTTACATAATTTATAAACATTTTATATGTATTATAATCTAAGGTTCCATATAAATAACCAACATTTAACATGACATATAATGTAACTTGTTTAATCACCTAGCTTACTTACAAATCACATAATTATGTATCAACCATAATATAACACATTAATCACATAGCACATTATACTTATCATTTACAGTACATGCTTCATAACACGTTTATCATAACATGTATGACGAGTTTATAATTCTAGTTATAATTAGCCACTTATTCTTGTTTAAGTCACCAATGAAACATTAACTTAAATGTACGCATACATGACACCACATGTACAAGAGTTCATATACATGACCCCACATGTATAAGAGTTCATTAACATAGTTAACAGAACTAACTGAGTTTACAGACATAGTCAACATGATTTAACTGTGTTTGGTTAACGAAGTTAACCTAAAATTTGGCAGTTGTCATAAGTATTATTAGGGCTCAGTCCCTTTTGTTCCTTGAGTATTATTAGGGCTCAGTCCCTTTCTTTTGTACCTGGCTACCTCTTACATTCGTTCATAACATAGATACATATCTTTCATACACTATACATAGCATTATATCTATAATCATAACTTGACAATACGTGCAAAATCCGAAGATCGTTCACGTACCGACAAGAAATCAATCATACCTTTCACATAATTCACATAAGGCATACACTTATTGCTTAGGATAAGAGTATTAACAATTCAAATCGAGTATGCACACAGCCCGGAAAACATAACAAGGATTGGGGCTACAAACTCACCTGAATGCGGTTACGTTCGCCATTAATACTTATTCCCTTCTTTAACTGTGTGTGACTAATTGTATAACAATTACACATATCAATTAACTATCACTACCCATATCGCGTTTCAAGTTTAGTTATAACCCTCAACGAATGGGGGTCCGGGGGCAGCGCCCCTGGCAGCGGGGTTTAGGGGCGGCAGCCCCTAGCTGGGACCAAGTGGAAGAGCCCCTGGCTGGGGTCTATTAACTGTCTTAACACATTTCCTTTAGAAATTTAAATCATTAACAAATTGGGTTCATAACGAATAAACCTATTCGTTACTTTATAACGAATTGACTGTTATAACGAACTGGTCCTTGTAACGAATTGAACCCTTATAATGAACTGGTTAGCATAATGAATGACCACTCCGTAACGAACTGAACCCTCTAATTCGTTATCTCCTTTTAACGAATGGTCATAATGAATTGGGGTTAATTCGTTATCTTTTCCTAGCGAATTGGTATAACGAACTCGGGTTAGTTTGTTAGGTTCCCGTAACGAATTAGGGTTAGGTTAGGTCATAGAATGTCAGAAACATTCTCTGACAACCTTAAATACTCGCGCCGCCTTTCCGGCGCCGCCGTGTCGGAAAACCGGGCGGTGGCCGGTAAAACGTAAGTTACCCCATTTTACCCCGTTTTTCACCGTTTTTCGTCCCGTTTGATCCAGATCTCAGCTAGGACGACCCTTAGGCTCATATTTTGCTTGGTTCATACCCGATTCCACCCAGATCTCGTGAATTTAATGGTTTAAAGGTGTCAGCTCGTCGTTTCGTGACTAAATCTAGCGGGTTTGGACTTATACTATATCATACTATCTTTACTTCGGGTTGGTGTTCGGGTTGCTTGGTGATTTCGGCTAGAGAGAAAGTAGGATGAGAGAGAGCTAAGGGTGTGTTTTTGACGGTTTAAAGAATGAGTGAAATGGATGGATTGATGCATAATTATTGCTTATATATGATGGGTCATGGGCTTAAGCCCATGGTCTTTACTCTCTTTCTTTGCAATCCAAGTCCATTACCCATTTTATTTAACCCAACACAAGCCCAACTCATATTACTGTATTAATCGAAACGAGAAAACGAGATGTTACACAAAGGCAACAACCGGAACCGGTTCAAGAATTTAATAGAAAACCAACCACCACCAGTTGCACAACAACAAGTTCCTCAACAACAAGAGCAACAATATCAACAACAAATGCCTTAACCGCAATTTCAACAATTTGCACCTCCAAGGTCCATACAAAGGCAAATGGGTCAACCAAGAGTAAGATTGGGGGTACCAAGAAGACATGCCAGAGAAATGGTAAGCGGAATTGAAGCTCATTTTTGACCGGTCATCACTAATAATCTGTCCCCGGTGGTTATTCCTCATATCAACAAGGAAGGACAGTTGAGGTTAGAACCAATTCACTCCAAAGTCTACAAAAGTATAAGGGTTTAGCAACGAAAGAACCTTACTTTCACTTGGAGGCGTATGACTCTATTTGCAACACGATTGGCGATCAAGGTTTTTAATCGGATGAGGTTAAGTTGGTCTTATTTCAATTTTATTTGGAAGAGAAGGTGAAAAGATGGTTTTACACATTGCCTTCCGCATCAATTTATACTTGGGCCGAGATTCAACAAAGGTTTTTGGAAGGGTTTTACACGGCTAAAAAAACTAACAATGCAAGAAGGATTTTGAGAACTTTTCAACAACAATCGGGTGAGATGTTTCATGAAGCATTTGAACGGTTTAACATGACGATCAAGAATTGTCCTCACCATGGTATTGCCCTTTGGGAGTTGTCGAATGCTTTTCATGAGGGGTTGAGCACGGAGGATGAGCGGGATTTGATGTCGATTATAAATGGTACATTTGGTACTAATTATGAACAAGATAATTGGGCGTTTTTGGAGCAAATGTCGGTCACATCAAAAAGAAAGTATTAAACCACAAGAAACGTAAGGCCGACAATTGGAAGACCGCAAGTACATGTCGTGAAAGATAGAGGAGTACAAACCACGAATCAAGTAATTGATGTTTGTACTAATTATAATGAATTGGGTCATGCATCGGGCGTCTGTACAGTGGGACAAGTACAAGTGGAGGAGGTGAATACAATTCAAGGACAAGGGGAGGTGGTAGAAATTACAACATGAACTCAAACACTTACCACCCCGGGTTGAGAAATCATCCGAATTTTCATTATGGGAATCCGGCTACTCAATCCAATTCGAATTTCCAAAGGAATAAAAGAAATTATTTTCCACACCAAAATATAAGAATCAAGGCTTTCAAAGTCAATTTCAACAAACGAGAAATGGTCAAAGTGGGTCTTTGGGTCAAAGTTCTTTAAGTGGGAATGAAGTCATGGATATGCTTAGGATGATGCAACAAGACATGCAAAGGAGAAATTAATTTGATGAAGTGCGCATGCAAAAAGATGGAAGTCCGTGACAAATCCATTCAATCATTGACCTCTAAAATGGGTCAACTTGCAACCGATGTGGCAAATTTGAAGACAAACATCTCTAGCTTAAGGAAGGGTAACAACGTGCATATCAATGGGGTAAATCTTTTACCAAATTTTGAAATTGTAGTGTACAAGTTGATCCAACACCACAGTTTGTTGAGGGGGTGGTGGAAGATATTAGTGATGAAATTGAAAATGTGGGTAATTATGAAACAATTTTGTAAAATAACTCTAAACAACAACCGAATGAAACATCTTTTTGTGAAAATTGTTCTTGGGATAAATGTTTAAATGACAAATTAACTAAAATAAGGGATGGGGGGGGGGGGGGGTTGATAATAATATTATCCCAAGTAAACTTCAAGACCCATGAGTGCCCCTTTTGTCAATTCAAATTGGTGAATTTAAAACTGATCGAGCACTCCTAGATCTTGGAACTTGTGTTAGTATCATGCCCGGTAGTTTATATGATTAGTATGAGTTTGGTCTGCTACAGAAAGTAAACGCCACCGTGGTTTTAGTGGATCAAGCCAATACACTTACCTGAGGCATGATATATAATGTGATGGTACATATGGAGGATTTTCGTTACCCAGTTGACTTTTTATTACTTGGCTATGCTAAAAATGTAACTAACACGCAACCCACGGTTATATTGGCTAGACCCTTCCTTTCCACTTCACTTGTAGTAATTGATTGTGCTAAGGGGATGCTGGGAATTAAATTTGGGAATCGTGATAAACGATTATTATTATTTGAATATAATACTGACCCTCTTGTTGACAAGGAAAACCTGAAGGAGGATTTTGTTAACAAGTGTGTATCCTTGAGCAAGGATAACATGAAAGTTTAGTGTTTTGTGATTGGCAGGTGAGTTGAGAAGAAAGAAGTTGAGCATCAACAGCGTGAGTAGGTGGCAGAAAAAGGTGGCCGGCCAAGGAAAACGAAAGTGAAACATCCACATAACCTAAATGATCTAGGGTGGAGGATGAGGATGTTCGGGACCGACCCTGGTTTGTCAAAAGACTGCAACAGTTGCTTGAAAAGAGCGTGCTTATAACGAGGAGGCTGCACGGGAGTGGGCCACTCACCCACCTTGAATGCCATAAAGTTTCAAAAAGGTGGTAATTGTACATTGGTATATTTTTATTCATATTTTGCTTTATAATTTCTAGTTTGTTTGTTATTAATGGTATTTTAAGCTATCATCTTAGCAAAAACCAAGTGTGGGAAATTCTTATGGATTTCTCTCGACATAATGTTGGGGACAACGCAGGTTTTTCATGGAAGGAAGTGGAGTTTTAATTAGTAGTGTCTTTGTTTTTATTCTCTACAAGCCATGCATTGGGGACAATGTATCCCAAGTGTGGTTGGGGACAATGCTAACCTTAATAATAAAAAATTAAGAAAAAATAATAAAAAAATTAAAAATTTTAAAATTAAAAGAAAACCGGAAAGTGGTAAAAATGTGGGGGTAAGGTTTTGGTCCCTCTTCGTGGTCATAATTCCCTAATGGACAAGTTTGCCTAGTTGTTTTAGAAACGAGGTTCTTTTCTATTCTATTCAAGGTTAGCATGCTTTCGGTAAAATAACCTACATAACATGTCCGGATACACTTGTATATTGAGAAAGTGAATATTGGTGAGAGATTTGATATTCTCCGATAGAACTTGTGCGATCAATGCATTTCGAGACCTTAGCTTGGCATGAGTGTAAAAGTGATAGAGACAATTAGGTTAAAGCCTCATCTAGATGAGTGAGAGTGTGGGTTTTAGGGGTTAGGTCTCATACATTACACATATGAGCGTGGTTAATGAGAGGGGCAGGGGGTTGGTTCCCTTAGAAAACATTATTGGGCTTATTCTTTATTCAATCAACCCCGATGTTACATTTGCGAGACGATCCGGCTTAGTAGGTATTTTGTTGTATTGTATTTGTTTTAGTGCTAATCGATGGGAAGTATTGAATATTTGCAATGTTAAAAAAAGAAAGAGAAAAAATAGCTGAGATTCACCGTTCAAAGTATTGAGTGACTAGAAAAAAAAAGAAAAAGAAAAAAAACGGAGAATTTAGTGGTGTATAAAGTTGTTTATTTCATTGTTTACTTAGTTTGTATGTAATAAACCGGATCGAATCACCTGAGCTATTTTCAATATTCCCCTTCCAAATCCTTGCACCTTGACCTTGTTATAACCCGTTTTAAGTCCTCATGATTTGCATTTGTGTTAAAGCATTTATATATGTGGAGATTTGACTGTAGTACAAGCGTATGCGAGGAGAATTGGTTACGATGGAATATATGTGAACGATCACTGAATATAGCGTTAACGAATGAAGGTGTGTTATGTGTGGGTAAAAACCGAAATCATGTTAGGTTTGATTAGAATTCTATGGTTTAATTATAATATCAAGTATACTAGTGCAAACCTATAGTAACAAGGGAATAGGGTATGACTTGGTACCTTGACTAAACCGGAATTGTATGGTACGTATGGTGGTTGTAATTTAAACATCAAAAACATTGTTGTTTGAGGTGTTGCTTGGGGGCAAGCAACGGTTAAGTGTGGGAATGTGACGGGTGAAACCGTAGGGAAGCCGTTAAGCGAGATAAAAGATATAAATGCATATGCGTAACCAATTAACTTTATGGAATTAGTTAACTACGTTTACTCGTATAATTGCAGGTATGAGGATATAGAGGATGAAATCATGAGAACTTGGGTGAAAACGGCGAAGAAAACATAGATGAAACCATAAAGATATGAAGAAAAAAAGATATTGAGCAAGATCTCCACCGTGGCCCACGGCGTTAAGCGTGGGCCACAGTCAAAAAATTCCACCAAAACAGAATTCACCGTACCGTGGTCATTTTGGTCACCGTAGCTAGACCGTGGTCCACGGTCCGAGTCGTAACTGCAGTTTTTATTCCTCTTTTTAGACGGTTTTAGGGTGTCTTTTCACCTACTTTTCAATTGAAACGAGTTTAGGGCGATTTTTGGGGTGCCAAACAATATTTTGGTGAATGTAATCATTGGTTTGTGTCTTCTATTCCTATAAACAATACAAATGAAGTGATGATGATTCTACATACCATGAGTTGGTAATTCCATTGGTGATCATCTTGGATGTAAAGTTTAATTGATACACTATGTTATGCTTTAATTTCTAGAATAATGACTTCGCAATGTTTGTTTAGTTGTTATGGTGTTTGAATAATTGTTTGCATATTGTTGCTTGTGTTTTATCATAATTTAAATCATAGGTTCTTGGTGCTATTGGTAATCGGGATATCATGGGAGGAATTAGGGTTGAATATTAGTTAATTTATCTTTGTGTAACAACATTGCATTATATTAATCCAAGTACTTAGTTCCCTTATATCACAAACAAGTAATCAAACATGAACTATGTCTATGTGGTTCTTTCTAGTAAGCATGAACATTAGTGTTGATTTAAACCTGAAATCTAGGACGATCGCTTTCTCTTAATCGGCTTATTAATTTTAATCATTGTTTGCAAGTTATTTTATTTCTTTTTAGTTAATCAAATCTAGTCAATCAAAATCAAAATTTACTTTTTATGCAATTTAGTTTAATTTAATTGTCTGTTAAAGCTACTAGTAAACACGCATTCCACAAACTCTCTGTGTTCGACACCATTTACTACTATCTATGTAGTTGTACTTGGTTTATTTTTGAATGAGACTTCGACCTCGCGCCAATGGGCCATATTACATTAAACATGAAGACTAAACTATCCCTAACTTATCCGATCGGCTACAGACAACAAATCATGCAATTACATCATATGCAAGCAGTCCTTTCAACATACCACCAATGTGTGAATGCCAACACCTTGGGGTGTGGTCAAAATTCAAATTGATCAATAGGATGCAAAGACTTTCTATGCTTCATCAATGAAGCCGATGAAAAAACCAACAAAAGCATAGCAATTACATAAGAGAGCACAAGATGTCTTGGAATGAACATGATGTAAAGGAAGTAAAACAAGACCCCCGGGATCCTGCAATCAGAGTGCTCATAGGGACCGGTATCCACAAGGATACATAAAGTCAATTGATCAGCTTTCTCAAAAGAAGGATATCCACCTTTGTCTAAAACATGAAGATATGACAGGTATTTTAAAAATATTATCACTCATAAACTTGGTATAGACAAAAGTTTCAGGCCCATCTATCAAAAGAGAAGAAAATTTACACCGGAAAGAAACATCATCATACAAGAAGTTGAAAGATTATTGAAGACTAGGATGATCATAGAAGTGAATTTTCCAAGATGGCTAGACAATGTGGTGGTGGTCTAGAAGAAGAATGGAAAATGGAGAGTTTGTGTTGATTACACTGATCTAAACAAAGCATGCCCCAAAAATCCATACCCATTACCACACACAGATTCAATGGTGGATACAACTACAGGTCACAAGATGCTGACATTCATGGATTCATCCTCAGGATTCCAACAAATTTAGATGGAATCATTAGATCAATTGGATATCGCATTCATGACCCCTATAGGATTATTATATTGTTATATTTTGTTGGAACCCGAAATTATCAATCTAATAACAATTAACAGATCTCGGATCTGTTTATAATAGATTAATACCTTAACTATAGATCTAGCTCATAATTATCTTTGATTTAGTGTTGTATGCGTGTATGTATTATTAGTATGTATATAATAGTAATTGTATAATATTAGGATGAAGATTGAGAGAGAGAATCTGGACAGAGTTTCGTTAATTAGCTCTCAACACTTAAATTAAACGTTAACAGTGTTCACTATATATAGATGATAGGTCTGGTTCGCTAACATCCCCTAGCGAACCAGACGCTACTTCGTTACATACATAAATCAGACGAAACACCCCCTGATTCGTTAATATTTCCTAACGAATCAGGAGGGAATAAACTTAAGTCTTAGTTCACTAACATCCCCTAGCGAACTAGACCCTACATATAACAAACTAAACAATAACTTAACTAATTATTACATTAAATATAAAACAAATACGTTAACGATAATTACTAAGACTTAAGACGCAAATCCGTGCACTAACAGACACCCCCTCGTCTTGAGCTCTTTGTCTTTAAGTTACTGTCAAGTTCAATAACTTGATCCACAATTGCATTATCATCAGATGAAGTAGAAGCATTATCATAATGAACAGGAGACTCATTATCAGGTTCTTTAGTTGAAGCAGCAATTGGAGCTTCAACATCATTTGAACTTGCGAACCTTGGAATTTCCAAATGTTCTTCAAAATAAGCACGAACTAAATCTTCATATGGATGAGCAGTTGTTGGAGTAAATAAATTGAATAAGCCATCATAGTCAAACATCCAGTCGGGACCTTTTTCTTAGGAAGGAGTAGTGTACTTTTGACAGTCCACATGGTACCATTCTTCAACACAACCAGAAGTAAAGTTAAACACTCTTTTCTTAGGTGATGCATACCCCAAGAAATAACCTTCAATAGTACAAGGACACATCCTTTTTCAACATAGTACAAGGACACCCAAATGGCTCCAAGTACTTTAAATTCGGTATACGATTATTTAATAATTCATAACTGGTCTTCTTGAGTCGTTTAACAGTTAGAACTCGATTGAGGGTATAACAAGCCGAGTCGTTTAATAGTTAGAACTCGATTGAGGGTATAACAAGCCGTATTCATAGCCTCATTCCAAACCTGGACAGGAAGCTTAGAATCAGCAAGCGTCGTTCTTGCAGCTTCAATCAAGGTTCTATTCTTTCGCTCAGCAACGTCATTTTGTTGAGGTACATACGGTGCACTATATTCACGGTGAATTCCCTTTTGGATACAAAAGAAATCCAATATAGTGTTTTTGAATTCAGTTCCATTATCACTCCGAATTCTCCTCACCTTTTGTTTGTAAAGTGATTCGATTTTAGTGATAAGGTTTTGTACCAAAACATGCGTTTGATCTTTCGAACTCATAAATAAGACCCATGAGTATCTAGAATAATCATCAGTCACGACTAGGTAATACCAGTCTCCAGAAATACTCGCACAATTCACTGGACTGAACAAATCCATATGAAGTAGTTCAAGTGGAGTATCAATGGAATTTAATATCTTAGATGGATGCGATTTCTTCTTCTGTTTGCCCTTTTTACAGGCAACACAGTGATCAGATAACTTAAAATTCTTTAACGACACCCCCTCTACCAGATCGTTTGCCATTAAATAATTCATCTTCCGAACATGTATGTGACCCATTCTTCGATGCCAAAGTACGGAGTCTTTCTCGGTTGCTTTCGAGACAAAACACGTTTCGATCGATGTAGATACTTTAGAATTCATATTCAAGACATAAATATCATTTGATCGTGGTGATCGCATAACAACCATGTCCTCGGGAATCATATAACCCGGTTTCAGAATCAGACACTCTTTATCTGTAAATACTGTAGTGTATTGCTTATCACAGATTTGCGACACACTCAATAAATTATGGTCCACTTTATCACAATAGTTAACTTTCTCAAATATAATCTTCCCATTTGAAACATCACCTTCCTGTGTAATCATACCCCCAGAATTCCCAGCAAACGCCACATAACCCCCTTGAATATTTCTCACGTTTGATAAGAGGTTGAGATTTCCAGTAATATGACGAGAACATCCACTGATGATCCAATTTTTCACCAGAAATGGTCTTTGAATTAACATTTTTGCATAATGGTTCAGTAGGAATAAACTTAGGTTTAACGAAACCATGAGTTTCATTCACATGAACAACTTTTCGAGGATGTATGTTCGAAAACATAATATGAGTATCATTAGCACACGACACCGGTCGTTTCAAAATCTCCTTTACCAAAGGAATCGGTTTGGAATGATCCTTGATAAAAGGATGAAGATTCTGATAGTTCTTCTAGCCACAACTTCTTACTACATGACCTTGTTGACCGCAAAGAAAACAACTTCGCATGACAACATGATAATGTTGAAAATTTGTTGGAACATGTGACACAGATGATGACTGATGACTTACATTTTTAGTCATGCTTTTAGCAAAATCATCAGATAATTCAGATTTCTTTTTCAAGTAAAAATCTAAATTAGAACAGTTCGAAAAACTTTTCAATGTGTCTGTCCCAGTTGACTTCACAAATTTAATTTTCTTAGCTTGTTTTAAAACTTGTGTTGCTTTAATCAATGTGTCAGATGAATCTGATGTATTCGCATGAGCATATTGACGTTCAAGTTCACGAACCTTGGAGGTTTCATTGTAAAACACACTCTCAATGAGTTTAGGTTTGATGATACTTACTGTAATGTCTTTTTCAGTGAACATTGTATCCATCCCCTTTAACTTAAATAGACGAGCAGATGATGGCTTAAGTGCATTAGGATTTATAAAACGTAACCAATCCTCATCAGAAATTTTGGATTTTTCTGGTTTCTTAGACTTCACTAGTTTGACAAAAACATCTTTTTCATCTTAGTTGTGTGCGAACCATACACAGCCTCCTCAAATTCATGAGATTCACATAGTATGTGATTAGAACTTGGAATGTTCTTGTTCTTGTGTATAAGTTCCGGTTCAAACACATCCTCAATGATAACTTTGTCAACATTTTCAACAAAAACTTTGTTGCTTTGAACATGAGGTTTCTGAGAAACAGATTGGGTTTTAACAGTTTCAGACTTATTATGTTTAGAATTATCTGAATTCACAGGCTCTTTAAGAATAACATCTTCCTCAGTTGGAGCAAAAAGGATTAATTTTATAATCATTATGAAATGGTGGTGGAATTTCAACAAAACTTATACCTTTCTTTGAATCCTTTTGTTTTCTGGGAACTTCAATAATTTCATTCAACAGAAAAGATGAATTTCGAAATTTACCCAATTTGTTCATTAACTCAAGAACCTCATTCTCAAGCTCGGTTATCTTTAAACGATGTTTCAAAATTTCTTGAAACTTTTGATCATTAATTGTCATTTTTACAGATAACTCAGCTTTGAGATCATGATTACTTGTCGACAATGCTTCAATCTTTTCACGAGATCTCATTTGAGATTCAAGAGATTGTCGATAAGTATCTTTTAGAGATGAAATTTCTCTCACTAAATTGTCATTGTGATTCTTTAAATATTCTAACTTAGGTTTGTTAGATTCACAGTCAGCACAATTTACTTTAACAGATGAGGTAGCATAAATAGAATGACTAACCTCGTTTATCTTAGCCATGCATGCAAAGACTTTTGTAGGCTTGTCACAAGAATCATCAGAATCCGATCCAGAGTCATTATCAGAAAAAACCTCACTTCCATGGAAATCTTGAGTCAACCCGAACAAAGCCAAATTAGCTTGATTATCATTGCACAGTAATCGTTGTGACCAATCATCTCCATTAGCCAACATTACTTGTGACCCAGAACTTGATGGTTTCTTCTCAGCATCATTACCTCGTAGTTTTGAAGAGTTTGAACTTTGACCACGAGGACCATTATATTCCTTTTTCGGTTTGTCACATTCTTTTTCAAAATGACCAAATTCTTGAAAATTATAACATTTCACTTTCAACTAGTTGAATCCCAACTTCTTGTTTAGAGCAGGAAGATCTTTTCCAGTTATTTGCATGAATCTTTTCACCTTTCGAGCAATCATTGCCATGTTCCACTTTAAATCCATGATTTCTAAGTCATCTGGATCAATCTGATCATAGTCTTCATCAGTTAAATCACTAGTGGCAATTTTGCTACTAACCAGATTTTCATAAGACGTCATGAAAGCGGATAGAAAAGCAAAGTTTTGTTTAGCTTCTTTCATATTGACGTTTGGAGGTGATGAGTATTGATTTGCTGAAGATGAACTTCCTGAACCAGCAGAAACATTTGGTGATCCAGAATTACCAGCGGTATAAAAACATGCTCTAGGATCACTATAAATTGTTGTTTCATTCTCTTTTGCGTTCTGTGTCAGAAAAGCAGTGATCGGTGAAATTGTTGAACTTAAAGGCATGCTACCACCATAAAAGGCAGGATCTTGACTTTCCTTGGATGACTTTTGACACTTGAGATCATACTCACGAGCTTCAATCTTTTGTAAAAACTCACTTGCAGTCAAGTCTTCATTGAAATAGCTGTTTTCTTTTAATACCATTAGAAAAGTAGAGTACGAACTTGGTAATGCACTCTTAATAGTATCAATCTCTGGAATTTCCATCTTCATTTTATCCATTTCTGCAATCAAGTGATTGAATCTCGTTGTCATCTCTTCAACCGTTTCACCTTTGAGTAAATTAAAGTTTCTGAATTGAAACTTAAGCATCACCTTTTTGCTTTCAGCTGTATTTCCCATACTTCTCTTTCGGATATGTTGAAGCAAAGAAGCACATATTTTAATACTACCCACTTGGTGAAATATATTTTCAGGTAAAGCCATAGTTAGAGTAGAATATGCTTTCGTCTCTATCTCTAGTGCCTTCTTTTCTTCTTGTGAGTATTGGGATATAGCTTTAGGTCTAAATCCGATAGTTTCATCTCCAATCATAGGAACAGTATAAACTTCATCCAAACAATATGAGCAATCAGGATGAACTGTTCCTAGATGAGCACGAAACCGAGGTTCCCATTTGGCAAAGTCACTGAACTTCATAAATCTTGGACATTTCGAATCTGAACCTATCTCGGTATCAAGTTGCAACATTTGTTGAATCAACATGTTTTGAGACGCTAATGCATACATACCGGCCATTGTTGACAAGTTTCCAAAATTTGAAGGTGTAACGAATTAACCAACAAATAAGATTAACGAATGAGAATTTTAACGAACTGTAAACAGTTGTAGCGAACTGTGAATAGTAGATTAACGAATCAAATCTTAATGAAGTTAAGATTGATCAGACAAGGAATCACAATTGAGTTTAACGAATCAATCTAATGAATCAGAAGGTCAACGAATCAGAAAGTCAAACTAACGAATTGACTAACGAACTGGCTAACGAATTGATTAAGAAATCTTGACGAATTAAAAAGTATTCAGTAGCGAATCACTAAGAAAGACTTAGCGAAATAGATAACGAACCAGCTACAATTGATTAGCGAATATAACGAATCAGATTGTTACAACCGTTTGTAACAAACTCTGACACCTTATGCCACGTGGCAAAGGTTGTTATGACATAAATCCCAAAGTAGACGCGTGTCACACGAATCAGTTAATCCAAATAACGAATTAGATAACACGAATCAACTATTGATGCGAACTGGATAGCGAATCACTTGTAGTTTATAACGAATCAACTAACTTAGATAACGAATCAAAGGAAACAAGATAGCGAATCACCATAAGGATGATAACGAATCATGTTCATCTTTAAATCTTCAAATCTTCAACAAAAGATTTCCAGAAATCTGAAATGATGAACACCAACCCAGAAACCCAGAAACTTAAAATTTGTAATACAATCTCGATACTAAACCAAATCACACAAATAACCAACCAAAACACTCGTAACTCGATCGTGAATCTAATACATCAAACCTCGTAATCAATTTCCTCCGATAACCAACGCAATTATACCAAAATACACCCCTGTTTCGGCCTAAAACCAAAGCCGATACCAAATCTACTCAAAACCAATTCCAAACTTCAATTCCAACTCACAATTCTTTACCAATACCTTTAACAACTAAAATCCAATTTAAACCGACCATAAAACATTCAATTAACAATAATTTGATCCATATTTACTAAAAACAGAACACTATCAAACTAATATTCTAAATAAACACCAAACAAAGTGTAATTGAGCCCCAACAGCTCTGACCACTTGTTGGAACCCGAAATTATCAATCCAATAACACTTAACAGATCTCAGATCTGTTAATAATAGATTAATACCTTAACTATAGATCTAGCTCATAATTATCTTTGATTCAGTGTTGTATGCGTGTATGTATTATTAGTATGTATATAATAGTAATTGTATAATATTAGGATGAAGATTGAGAGAGAGAATCTGGACAGAGTTTCGTTAATTAGCTCTCAACACTTAAATTAAACGTGAACAGTGTTCACTATATATAGAAGATAGGTCTGGTTCGCTAACATCCCCTAGCGAACCAGACCCTACTTCGTTACATACATAAGTCAGATGAAAATCCCCCTGATTCGTTAACTTTCCCTAACGAATCAGGAGGGAATAAACTTAAGTCTTAGTTCGCTAACATCCTCTAGCGAGCTAGGCCCTACATATAACGAACTAAACAATAACTTAACCAATTATTACATTAAATATAAAACAAATACGTTAACGATAATTACTAAGACTTAAGACGCAAATCCGTGCACTAACAGACACCCCCCCCCGTCTTGAGCTCTTTGTCATTAAGTTACTTGAAACGCTTGGACTGCCAGTCTCTGCAACAATGAATTCCATTTTCATGACATACACGCACAACGCACTGGAATTGCATAGCCAGGTCGTAGTCTTCATTGCGCTCGATCAGAATCTGTTTTCTGTGTAGCACGTCATTGTCTGTCTCTGATAAATTAACCAACCACATCGGGTCGATTATCTTGATGAGCTCAGTCTTTAGTCCTTTACCAAGGACAATGACTGCCTCGCCAGTACGATTGTCATAGTACCAGCGGTTGAATGAAAGATGCATCTGTTGGGGCATCGTGTTCATAGGAACCCGCTTCATCGTCTTTGGCGGCTTTACCTTAAGGACAAGTTTCCTCCAGCCAGTCTGATGTGTTGAATATCACACTTATATTTCCTTACAATTTTATGATGTTTTAATGATTTAATATCAAATTTATGTAAGTTTAGGGGGTTAAGTGCAAAGTTTTACAAAGTTGAAATGTTTTGTGTAGGTTATGGAAAGATGTGGAAAAAAAGGCAAGAAAAAGAGAACTTGGAGGGTTTAAGTGTCAAAGTTTCAAAGTTTAATCAAGGCCCGGTCCAAGCCCACAAGTTAAAAGCCCTATATTATATTATATTATGATAATTAATAATGTTTCCAGCCATTAATCTCAGCCAATACCCGAAATCACAAAACCTTAACCATAAAACCCTAGTTCCGATCGGAACTAAGGCAGCCGGCGGCAGCAAAGAAAAAAGAGAAAAAGAGGCGGCCAGGGGCTGTTGTGACGGCTGAGGAAGAATGAGAACATCAACGTGATCTTGGGCAGCAGCTAGGGGCTTCAATACATCACAAATCTCAGCCATACTCTTGAGTATACATCTTTAAACTTTAATTATTTGTTCAAGAACCTTAACTTTGATTGATTTGGTCTTTTGTTTTACATTGTTTTGCAATTGATTGATAGATTGAATTGTTATTGATTGAGTTTGGATCTTGAATGTGTTTTATCATGTTTATATTGATGTTTATGATGTTTACTTTGATTGTTTGTGGCTGTCCAAAAGTGATGAGTAGCTAAACTTGTTTGTTCTACCTAGGATAGATGATTGTTGTATAGTTTTAACTTGTTTAATGGATTGTTAATGTTCAAGACTTAAATTATTGATGTAAAGTTTAACTAAACCATGAATTAGATTGTGTGTGATGGCTGTGTTTTATTTGTTATTACTTATAATCCTCTTGCATTAGTTAATTGAATTGGTTTTGATTAATTGATTGCTTGTTAAGCTCTTTACTTGGTGTTTTGGGTTTATTTGCGGGATGCGCAACCGTAGGGATAAGTGGGTAATATATCATCTAAAATCAGTTAAAATACACCTTCTTTGAGACCGAGAGGTGATAAGAAGTAATATTGTCTCGTTGCTTTTACTTGTTAGAATTAAGACCGCGCGAGAGCGGGTTTTGTATTGTCAAGTTTGAGTGTTTATGTGCAATTAGTTGGTTTAATTTGGGTTAAGTTAAATTGTTCCTCTATCCTTTGTTGCGTAGTGTTCGTCTCCATTAGGATAGTGTATCGGTGAGACCGAGAGGTGAGTCGTCATTTGAACACGTTAATAATTGTTTGTCTTGTTTGTTCCTTAAAATCAACTAAAATAAGTTGGAGTTTGTTAGAGATACTGAGAGGTAATTTGACTTTCTTAAACAAGTTTTAGTTGTGTCATCTTTTATAATCGGTGTCTTGAATATTTTCAATCCGTTGTCTTGTTATTTCTTTCAACATGATTTATTCCTAGGTAGACGTTTTTATTCATTGAATTTAAATCAAAGTTTTCTTAAGGAGTTTTGTTAACAGTTTTCTTTTAATTAAGTTAAGTAGTTAAATAAAATCTTAAAAATTAAGTAAATATTATTTTGGTAAGTCTTGGTTAGAGTTTTCTTAATCATAAACGTTTTCACGTGTCTTTGAGTTTGACATCCGGACTTCCTTGATGCTATACTATTTATGATCGGTACACTTGCCGGTTTTGTGTGGTTTCTATAGGATTTTCGTTTTTATAAATTTAAAGCTTAATTGTGATTTGTTCTTTATTTTTATTATACATTTTCACACATCAAGTTTTTGGCGCCGTTGCCGGGGACATGGTTTGAAGCGTTTTAAGAACGACTCGAGTTAAGACTCGCCTTATTTACTATTTGTTTTCTTAATTGTTTTGTTTGTTAGTTTAAAATAGTTTAGATAATTATAATTTCTTTTATTTATTTTTAATAGTTGTATGCGACGTACTCGACCTCTAGGACCACCAGAAGTTGAAGGATTTCCCGAACCAGAGAGAGAGCTTCTTGAGAGACGTCGTACAAAACCGTCTTCTAGTTCATCTACATCCGTCGGTAATACATTCTCTTCTCTTACTTTATCTGAACCCATCGTTAGGGTTAGGATTATGGCCGACGCACCACCGAGGAGGACAGTCGCAGATCGGGCCCGTCCGGTCGATGCTGGTGCGAGATCCAGCATTGCTCCACCAGCTATAGGAGTTCAAACGACCTGGCAGATTCCATCGAACGTTCTGAACACCATTTCCCATTCTGCTCAATTTCACGGGTTGCTCCACTAAAACCCGCATTCACATCTCACTCGCATCGCACGTATTTGCGACACGTTTCACCTTGCCAACGTATCCGAAGATGCCATCAAACTCCGCATCTTTCCTTTCTCACTCGTTGATCAAGCGAGTCTGTGGCTTGAGTCCCTCCCACAGGGATCCATTTCTACTTGGGCCGCCATGCAGACCCAGCTCCTGGAAAAATACGATCCTCCGGCTAAGGCCGCTCGTTTGCGTAACCAGATTCATTCTTTCCAGATGGAGGACACTGAGAGTTTCTACGAGGCGTGGGAGAGATTCAAAAACCTACTTGCTTTATGTCCGAACCACGGCTTGCAGGACTGGGCGGTTGTTGAAAAGTTCTATAACGGAGTGACTTACGCGACTCAGAATATGCTTGACACTGCTGCAGGAGGCAACTTATTGACGACAAAGGATACCGATGAGTGCATTGCCTTATTTAACGGTTTAGCCATGAGTGGATACCAGCGACCACCTTCTAAGAGCACCAAAACCGTCGACGCGTTATCACGCGGCATACATTCAGTCGACACGAACACCGCCCTCGCGGCACAGGTCGAGGCGTTAGCGAAGATTGTGAAGGACCTGCAGGTAAAAAGTAAGTTATGCGAGATCTGCAGAGGGGGACACGATACCGTTCAATGCCCCGTAGGTTTCCAGGAGGAGGCAGTCGACTATGTTAACAATCCGAACCGAAACCCTAATTCTTTTAATTTTTATAATTCGGGTTGGAGAGGTAACCAAAATCCTAACTGGAGAAACGGAAATCATTCCGGCTTCCAGCCGCGTCAGAGTCTATTCCAGGATTCCGGTGAAGGAGCGAGTGGTGGGGAGAAGAAGCCCACGCTAGAGGAGATGATGGCACAGCAGACTCAGATGCTGTCGCAGCTTATGACTCGAGAGGATTCCCGTCACAAAGAGACTCAAGAGAAATTTCGGGAACACGAGTCATTCATGAGAAATCAGGGCGCGTCAATTCAAAATCTTGAGAGGCAGATGGGAGAGATAGCGAATCGTCTGAATGAGAGGCCGCCAGGTACACTTCCGAGTAACACTGAGCAGAATCCGAAAGCCTTCACGAAGGCGGTGACGACGAGGAGCGGTGCAGGGGCACATAGTAAGCCCGTGAATCAGGGGCCTGCGGTAGATGTAGAGGAGCAGGTAGACGAGGAGATTCAGATGGAGTCTCCACCGGCCGAGGTGCATAAGAGGCGAAGCCCAGGAAGTATGGCACAGGCCGAGTACCAACCATTACCCAGCACACCACCGAGAGTCTACAAACCTAGACTCCCATTCCCCGGGAGAGTCCGCAGGGATAGAGACGAGGAGCAGAACACTAAATTTCTTGATCTCCTGAAGCAACTTTACCTTAACATTCCATTCCTTGAGGCACTAACTCAAATGCCGAAATATGCAAAGTTCCTTAAGGATATTCTTTCTAATAAGGAGAAGTTAGCTGAGGTTTCTTCCATCCCGCTGAGTGCTGGTTGCTCTGCAGTTTTGCAGAGAAAGTTACCGGAAAAGATGTCCGATCCTGGGAGTTTCACAATTCCCTGCATCTTGAGTGATAATACGGTCGTACATGCATTGGCAGATCTTGGTGCCAGTATTAATCTCATGCCGTATTCCGTGTATCGCAAGTTGGGACTAGGCGAACCGAGGCCTACCCGTATGAGTATCCAGCTTGCTGATCGTTCTGTGAAATACCCCCGAGGGGTGGTCGAGAACATGCTAGTTCGTGTCGACAAGTTCATCTTCCCGGTGGACTTTGTCATCCTGGACATGAACGATGATGATAGTGTCCCACTTATCTTAAGCCGACCATTCCTTGCCACTGCACAGGCATTGATCGACGTCTGCGAGGGTAAGTTAATTCTGAGAGTTGGGGATGAGAACGTCACCTTTGACGTTCGACAGTCACTGAAACACCCCAAGTCTGCTGATGACTCCTTATACTTCATTGATACCATCATGGAGCATGTTGGGGAGTTTCTCAGCGAAATTTGTGGAGGATCTGCCTCCGACACCCAGATTCTCGATAGGGAGATTCTGGAGATTGAAATGGTTGCCGTAACCAATCAGTCCTTAGATGACGACACCGAGTCGCATACCCCTGAATCTGGCGTGTCTGCCGAGATCGTACGAGACGATCCGATGGACCGACCTTCGGTCGAGAGCCCTCCTTCTTCCTTAGAGCTTAGGGATCTGCCTGCCCATCTTGAGTACACATTTTTAGATGAAGAGAGGAAGCTTCCAGTTATCATTGCATCTGCTTTGACGGAGGTCGAGAAGGAGAAGTTGTTGAGGGTGCTACGAGAGCACAAGGAGGCTATTGCTTGGAAGATTATCGACATCAAGGGTATCAACCCTTCGTTCTGCACTCATAAAATCTTCATGGAGGAAAATTTCAAAACTGTCGTCCAGCCGCAACGGCGGCTTAATCCGAAAATGCAAGAATTCGTGAAGAAGGAGATTATCAAACTCCTTGATGCGGGAATCATTTTCCCCATTTCTGATAGTGCTTGGGTGAGTCCAGTCCAAGTGGTTCCTAAAAAGGGTGGCATGACTGTCGTCACCAACGAGCGGAACGAGCTTATTCCCACGAGGACTGTGACGGGATGGCGAGTCTGCATCGACTATCGCAGACTGAATGATGCCACCAAGAAAGACCACTTTCCTTTACCATTCATTGATCAAATGTTAGAGCGTTTAGCGGGTCAGCAGTACTACTGCTTCTTAGATGGTTTCTCTGGGTATTTCCAGATTCCCATAACTCCCGATGACCAGGAGAAAACCACTTTCACCTGCCCTTACGGTACGTTTGCTTACAAACGTATGCCGTTCGGACTTTGTAACGCTTCGGCCACATTCCAGAGGTGTATGGTGGCCATTTTCCATGATATGATCGAGGACTCCATGGAGGTGTTCATGGACGATTTTTCCGTATTTGGGAGTTCCTTCGATCATTGTTTATCTAATCTTGAGAGGATGATGTCCCGTTGCGTTGATACTAACCTAGTCCTTAACTGGGAGAAGTGTCATTTTATGGTTCGCGAGGGTATTGTTCTGGGACATCGGATCTCGAGTGCGTGGATAGAGGTTGACAAAGCGAAGGTCAAGACCATTTCTAATCTTCCCCCACCCACCTCTATGAGATCCATTCGTAGCTTTTTAGATCATGCCAGGTTCTACCGCCGGTTCATTAAATATTTCTCTAAAATCGCGAGACCCATTACCAAACTTTTGGAGAAGGATGCTCCATTTGTTTTTTCCGAGCAGTGTATCGAGGCGTTTGATCTTCTTAAAGACAAACTAGTTAACGCCCCGATCATGGTTGCTCCCGACTGGTCGTTACCATTCGAGTTGATGTGTGACGCGAGCGACTTCGCAGTCGAGCAGTTCTTGGACAACGGAAGGATAAATATTTCCATCCGATCTACTATGCGAGCCGGACCTTAAACGGCGCACAGGAAAGCTATACCACCACCGAAAACGAACTTTTAGCTGTGGTGTTCGCTTTCGACAAATTTAGGTCCTATCTGGTTTTGTCCAAAACGATTGTTTATACGGATCATGCTGCTATTCGTTATCTCTTCAGCAAGCAGGATGCCAAACCTCGTCTTATCCGTTGGATCCTGTTGCTTCAAGAGTTTGATATTGAGATCCGTGATAAAAAGGGGGCCGAGAATGTTGCGGCCGATCATCTTTCACGTCTAGAAGGTTCTGAGTTAGGAGATTCGGGGGGCAGGATCAACGACCGTTTTCCGACGGAAAGTCTCATGTTCATTAAGGCACAAGAGGAGGGTTTTCCATGGTTCGCCGACTTCGCAAACTATCTTGCTGATGGATACCTCCCGAAGTTGTCTTACCAGCAAAAGAAGAAATTCTTTGCTGATGTTAAGTTCTACCTATGGGACGACCCGTATCTTTTCCGTGTTGGTGCTGATCAGTTAATTAGGAGATGTGTAGACACAAAGGAGGGATGGCAGATTTTGAGCCATTGTCATGTGGGACCGACAGGAGGTCACCACGGTGCGAGTTCGACAGCGAAAAAGGTATTTGATTCTGGATTCTATTGGCCTTCTATTTTCAAAGACGCACATGACTTTGTTAAAAATTGTGACCGATGTCAACGTGTTGGTAATATCTCATCCCGGAATGAGATGCCCCAAAATGCGATTTAGGTATGCGAGGTTTTTGACATTTGGGGTATCGATTTTATGGGCCCGTTCCCGTCGTCTAGAGGGAACAAGTACAATCTTGTGGCTGTTAATTACGCTTCCAAGTGGGTCGAGGCCAAAGCATTGCCCACTAACGACGCCCGAGTTATAGTGAGATTTTTAAAAGGTTTGTTTTCCCGTTTTGGAGTCCCGAAGGCCTTGATCAGTGATCGAGGTACTCACTTCTGCAATGCGCAGATGGAGAAGGCGTTGCAGCGCTATGGGGTCACCCACCGGCTTGTGACCGCCTACCACCCATAGACCAGTGGGCAAGTGGAAGTGAGTAATCGTGGAATAAAACGTATTCTTGAGAAAACAGTTGGTTTAAATCGTCGGGATTGGTCCGACAAATTAGATGACGCTCTGTGGGCCTTCCGTACAGCTTACAAGACTCCGACTGGTTCCACACCATTTCGGATGATCTATGGGAAGGCCTGTCATCTTCCAGTTGAGTTAGAGCATCGCGCTTCATGGGCCCTTCAGAGGGTTAATCTTGATTTATCCGTCGCTGAGAGTACACGTTTCCATCAGTTGCACGAGTTGGAGGAGCTCCGGGATCACGCATATGCACAATCATTTCGGTATAAGGAGCGGACGAAGGAACTGCATGATAGAAAGCTGAAGGGTAATAAGCAGTTCAAGTGTGGGGATAAGGTTTTATTGTATAACTCCCGGTTGAGGTTATTCCCGGGAAAGTTGAAATCCCGATGGTCGGGACCGTTCACGGTCACTGAGGTTTTCCCGTATGGCACCATTGAGATACAAGATCGAAGGGGGAAGTTTAAGGTGAACGGCCATAGACTGAAGCACTACATTGGAGAGCCGATAACTGATCAGACAGTCGAGGTGTTCTACCTTGACTCATTCACCGAGGATTAGTCGTGATGGATGCATCACTCGGGAGACAGCCCGAGTTGTAGAGTTTGTATTATGATTTTCTTTATTATTCTTTATAATGTTTTTATTTGTTTTATTTTTAGTTATATTTATAAAAACATAAAAAAAATTTTAATAAAAATCAAAAAAAAATTAAAAAATTCAAAAACACAAAAATATGTTTATTTCTTATGTTTCTGTTTTCTGTTTTGTACGCCGCTACATGCGAGCGAGTTTGAGTTGTTACAGGTATTATTATGCGCATGGTAGCTCTGATGGCGTTTTGGAACTGGTTCACCCGTGGTTGCGGCCGCGAATGAAATGCTATACGGTCGTTCGTTTGAGTCATACACTGCTGATGAAGAATTTGCATCTAAACCAGGGGAGTAACCCGTTCTCTATTTTAATTTATGTTCTTTAAAGTTTTAAGTTTATGCTTTACGTTTTATTTTTATTTTATTTCTTTTCCTTGTTCTCATCGAGGACGATTTCGTTCTAAGTGTGGGGATGGGAATTTATTTTACTTAGTTGGAAAAAAAAAATTAAAAAATTTAAAAAAATAAAAATTTTCACTTGTTTTTCGTTTTCGTACGTTGTTTAAGTTTAAAAAAAAACAAAAAAAAAAGAAAAAAATGTCCCTTGTTTTTAGTTTCATTTGCGTTAAAGTGGAGATGATGATTTTATTCGGAAATCGGTTTTTCAAACTACTAATAATGTCAGATAAATAAAAGAAAACGGACTTAACTTGGGATGTGTCGGTAGGCTCAGCCTTGAAAATGAAAGGGCAAATTTGATAAAACGGTTAAACGGAAATCTTTTGTGGGTAAAGCGTTTTGTCCGTGGAAAATAAGCAATGAAAGGTCGGGCCATACTCAAGCCTCAAATTTTGGTATGAAAAAGATGGAAACATCATGAGTTTTAAAAAAAATCTGAATACGTTATCATATGATGCTTGGGTAGGTTTAACGTTAGAGTATGCCGTGTAGCCTGTGATATAAATCTTAAAATGCTAGTTTAGTGTTTTACACCTCAACGGCGTATGGTTTTATAACCTTAAATCCTGTATTGATGGGATGCTTCGGGTCCGGAGACCATGGGTCTGTTTGCAATCTATTTAGCTGGGTATTCACAATTCCTAAGTGGGGTTGTGAATATTTAAAATAAAGCCAAAGAGCAAACCCGTATAAGTCTATAAACATGATCACAACAGTACGAAAGTACAAATACACTACAGACTTGATCATCCACGCTGTTAGTCATGTGGGGTCCCCTTTCTCGCGTCTCATTACCATTAAGAAACGGACCACAAGGGACACGCTACATGTAAGCCCTACAGATAAAATTTTGTATACTCACCTATGGTTATGGATTTGGGGTATTGCTTGATAACGGGGGTATGTCATGTTGTGGGGAGCACTGGCTATAAATAATTGAACCTTAATCATATCTAATGGCTGCTTGGTAGACTTTGATGCTTAAGCTTAGGTGGATAAACAATACCCTTGATCGTCTTAACTATTCATAAATATTGAGCAACAAAGTTTTAATTCTCCTAATTTTGAGGTTTAAGTCAAGTTGGGGTGGTCTGGTCCGGTAAAAGCAGAAAATAAGCGGGTGTTAATTGTGTAAACCACTGAGTAATATTGTCGGATCTTATTTGTCTCGGTAAAGATTAAGGCATGGGTTTAGGTGGACAACAATATCGATGATCACGGTTTTTGCGCTTTTTTGAGCTTTAAAATATAACTTATATGTTTGATTTAACTTTGATTTTCCGATTCTGATCCAACTGCATTAGACTTTTTCAGGGACGAAAAAGGTTTAAGTGTGGGGATGTTTGATGTGTTGAATAACACACTTATATTTCCTTACAATTTTATGATGTTTTAATGATTTAATATCAAATTTATGTAAGTTTAGGGGGTTAAGTGCAAAGTTTTACAAAGTTGAAATGTTTTGTGTAGGTTATGGAAAGATGTGGAAAAAAAGGCAAGAAAAAGAGAACTTGGAGGGTTTAAGTGTCAAAGTTTCAAAGTTTTATCAAGGCCCGGTCCAAGCCCACAAGTTAAAAGCCCTATATTATATTATATTATATTATGATAATTAATAATGTTTCCAGCCATTAATCTCAGCCAATACCCGAAATCACAAAACCTTAACCATAAAACCCTAGTTCCGATCGGAACTAAGGCAGCCGGCGGCAGCAAAGAAAAAAGAGAAGAAGAGGCGGCCAGGGGCTGTTGTGACGGCTGAGGAAGAAGGAGAACATCAAGGTGTTCTTGGGCAGCAGCTAGGGGCTTCAATACATCACAAATCTCAGCCATACTCTTGAGTATACATCTTTAAACTTTAATTATTTGTTCAAGAACCTTAACTTTGATTGATTTGGTCTTTTGTTTTACATTGTTTGGCAATTGATTGATAGATTGACTTGTTATTGATTGAGTTTGGATCTTGAATGAGTTTTATCATGTTTATATTGATGTTTATGATGTTTACTTTGATTGTTTGTGGCTGTCCAAAAGTGATGAGTAGCTAAACTTGTTTGTTCTACCTAGGATAGATGATTGTTGTATAGTTTTAACTTGTTTAATGGATTATTAATGTTCAAGACTTAAATTATTGATGTAAAGTTTAACTAAACCATGAATTAGATTGTGTGTGATGGCTGTGTTTTATTTGTTATTACTTATAATCCTCTTGCATTAGTTAATTGAATTGGTTTTGATTAATTGATTGCTTGTTAAGCTCTTTACTTGGTGTTTTGGGTTTATTTGCGGGATGCGCAACCGTAGGGATAAGTGGGTAATATATCATCTAAAATCAGTTAAAATACACCTTCTTTGAGACCGAGAGGTGATAAGAAGTAATATTGTCTCGTTGCTTTTACTTGTTAGAATTAAGACCGCGCGAGAGCGGGTTTTGTATTGTCAAGTTTGAGTGTTTATGTGCAATTAGTTGGTTTAATTTGGGTTAAGTTAAATTGTTCCTTTATCCTTTGTTGCGTAGTGTTCATCTCCATTAGGATAGTGTGTCGGTGAGACAGAGAGGTGAGTCGTCATTTGAACACGTTAATAATTGTTTGTCCGGTTTGTTCCTTAAAATCAACTAAAATAAGTTGGAGTTTGTTAGAGAGACTAAGAGGTAATTTGACTTTCTTAAACAAGTTTTAGTTGTGTCATCTTTTATAATCGGTGTCTTGAATATTTTCAATCCGTTGTCTTGTTATTTCTTTCAACATGATTTATTCCTAGGTAGACGTTTTTATTCATTGAATTTAAATCAAAGTTTTCTTAAGGAGTTTTGTTAACAGTTTTCTTTTAATTAAGTTAAGTAGTTAAATAAAATCTTAAAAATTAAATAAATATTATTTTGGTAAGTCTTGGTTAGAGTTTTCTTAATCATAAACGTTTTCACGTGTCTTTGAGTTCGACATCCGGACTTCCTTGATGCTATACCATTTATGATCGGTACACTAGCTGGTTTTGTGTGGTTTCTATAGGATTTTCGTTTTTATAAATTTAAAGCTTAATTGTGATTCGTTCTTTATTTTTATTATACATTTTCACATATCACAGTCCTAGGGTCAATCTCGTCAATACGCTTACGTCTCGGGACCTGGGGCTTGAAGAACTTGAAGCCATGATTAACCTCGAACAATAAGTGTTGATGAAACCACTCAGCTGTCCGGTAACCCCCACGATTGATAAATGGACGTCTAGCGAGGGTACGAACATCCCAATGCGGTAAAGTAAGAACATCCTTTATCATTTCTTATTACTGGATCCCCTTCTCCCACTTAATTGTGCATACTTTTAGCTTAGAATCATAAAGCCATGAGACAATATCAACATGTACCTTGGAAATAGTCTTGAAGGAGGTCACTTGGTTTTCTTTAACCCATGCAGCAGCTGTGTCTTTCCGTTCTTGATCAACATATCGATATGCACTGATAATTTTACCAACTTTCTGGCGTTTGAACCATCTTGCAATATCATCATCATTTATGACTTCAAGTGAATGAACTGTCCGCTTACACATCAACACCCTTTCCAATTTATCCTCAGCAACATTGAACGTTTGCTCATCGAACACAGGAGCACCTTGATCAACGTTTGTATGTTGAAACAAGTCAGGATACTCCTCAGCAGTTACATCTTCCATCTCAACATCCTCATCTTCATAAATAAAATTCGTATTCATCTGAATAGACAGATCATCTTCTAAACCTTCCTTATTCACCACTTCAACATCAGGTTCAGTTTCTAACACAGTCAACTGTTCGTCATTCAACCCAAGCAGTATGGAAATCTGCTCCCGTGTCAGAGACCTATCAACAAACTCACCAATCTCTATCACATCCCTGTTCACCACACTTTTAACCACCCCCGATCCATCCACAAGTATCACAGTATCAGCTGCAATCATCTCAATTGGCTTAGCAGCAGTTGGATCCTGATATACAATAATCTGTTTCCCAGAGTCCTCACCGCCACTTATACCAGCACCAGAAGATGAGCGGTACGATTGTTTAGGCTCACCTCCTGCACCAGACTCGTCAGGATCTTGATCATCATTTTTGAGTTTCTTAAGGGCATCTTCTTTGCAAGTCAATTGCAAGATCAACTCTTCTTGTTCCTTTATTTTCACCCCCTGAGACTCAACAATCGCCCGCAACGCTTTAGTCTCCTTCTGACAAAATGAGATATAACTCATCATCCGTCGTTGATTCTCCATAAGACGTTCTTGATTCTGACGGTCAACTGCCATTTGGTTTTCATAAAGATGGAGAAGGTTCAGCAACATCTCAGTCTGAAGGTTTGGTGGCAAGTTGTATAGTGATGGATGAACAGGTTGGATCGGTCCCTGAGGCCGAGTGATTCTTATAAAATAAACATCACTTGGAGGAGGTGGAGTAGGAGGACGAGGAGGAGGAGGCCTCATAGATGTGTTGAAGGGACAGTAGATAATGAAGCAGGAGGCCTTGGTATTTCAGATAACGCCATTTGTGGAATTAAACCAAGCCTTTCATGGGACACCAACGTCGTCGTCAATGTAAGCATCGGAGTGCAAGTAGTAGGCGGCACTACCGAGCGTTGAGACATTGATTGACGAGGTGGTGGTACACCAATAATCACCCCAGCCCCGGCTGACACACGTCGTTTCTTCGATGGCTCTTCAGTTGCCACCGCTTTCCCTTTCCTCTTTCGTTCTTGTTGAGCTGCAATGGTGGCAGCTAAAGCAGCATTTACTGCCTCTTGTTTCTCTTGAAAGGCAGCATCACCAGCTCCACCATCACCATCATTACCATCATCATTCCCATCATCATCGTTCCCACCTTCTCCCCCTTCACGCTTGGAATCCGAGTCATCATGGATCCAACGTTCATCAGGAGGACATACATAATTTGGATTAATTATATGACAAAATATTCGTTTATCTGCTGGCCTTCCCTTTCTATAAAGCGACATTCGACGTACGGTATTCGCCGTCATATGTTCCATAAGAAGCACAACGTTCACTAAGGTTTGATCAATAACCAAATTAGGTATTAAATCTTGAATAATCAACTGCAAGAACCGAGGATACATTAAGAATTTCTTCGACTGAATTGTTTGCTGAACTTGTTCTTTCAAATGATCGAAGACGAGCTTAGAGAAGTTAAATGTCTTGTTCATAATTAACGCTACAAATGCTGATAGCAAACTGAGTGGACATTCGTCAAAACCGCCACGACGACCACTCATACAATGAATAAGAACATGGAGAAGATACTTGTATGGTGGGAATAATCCATTCTTGTTCAACATAGATTTATCAATGTCCCCACCATAACGCACACGTGTAAACAAATCCTTGACCAGTTGCTTGTCAAATTCACTCGGGTTGTTATCATTATCATCAAATCGAAGCACACGCCGAATTACTTCAACATCAATTATACTAGGAGTTTGATTAATCGTTGCTCGAATATGATTCTCCACTTCTACATACTCGGTTGTAGCCCAAAACTGCCTGATAATACTCAAATAAATATAGCTATATAAGCAACATCTGAGTCAACGTAAGCACATATGTTGTGCTTTTTGTCATAAGGTAATAAAACGACAGCTTCTTGCTGTGCTTGAGGTGGTTGCTCTTTCGGTGGTTGTTCTTGTTGCCCTTGATCAGCCATTTTAACTGTTTAAGTATAAACAAATATAAGGAATGGAAAGATGTAATATATATTTAGCACAAATATATATCTATTTATGTATAAATGGTGTATTTATTTTCATATGATATGAGTAATTAATTTATTTATGCGTTTAGACGGTTGAAATACTTTATTTAATTTAAATGTTAATTTTAAATTTAATTAAATAATTAAAAATGAATGTCATTCGTGTAAATATTACTCTGATTCGTTACCATCCAGTAATAAATCAAGCGATTCGTTATCAGGTAAATAAGTTAACGAAAGAGACACAGCGAATCAACTATACAAGTTTAACGAACTGAAGTCTAGTTCGTTACAGATTTGGTGAATCCATATTTGATTCGTTAAGAAACTGATTCACTGAGCTAGTCCGTGTATTTCTTTAACGAATTGGGCACGAAGCAGTTCCAATTCGCTAAAGATAACGAATGGTCAGTAAATTAGACTTGATCTTTGACTTGCATAGTCAAAGTCAAAATTAATAAGAACACCGAAAGTCAAAAACACAAACCCAGCTTCAATTAGCTCATGCGTATCGTCGAGTAATCAAAATAGCAGGTCTATGTAACTCGGAATTGCAATACGAAGCTCACGGTGTTAAGATTGAGGCTTAACACCGTAACATAAATAAGAATACTCAGTAATTAAACAGAGTCTAAACCTCCAAACAGATTATCATTCAATCAACCCAGCAAACTATAATCGATCATTGATTAAAGTCTACCCAAGGTCTCGGAATCACATTCCGGTGACATTGAATCATAAATAAGCAAGCTTAACATAGTAAATCATAAATAAATCAGGGTTCATGAACTCGAAAAACCCTTAGACCGCAAAAGTCCATAATTAGTCTATTAATACACAGTCATTATTGACGAAAATCACATCGCTGTGATCATCTATACCTTAGAAACACAATGATATCCTTGAAATGTCGAAATTTGAAGGTCGAATTTCAGAGAAAAATTTGAAAAATGTGACTTTAGGATGAAGAAAGAAGATGAACAGTGAAGGATTGTTCGTGTTTCTTGTCTTATATAACCTAACACGCCACCCAAGGTACTCTTTGTACGAATCAAGCGATTCGTTTGAATTATAAATAACCAATTAGGTAATTCGCTATTCCAATTTGTTACATCATAGTAGCTAGCAAGACATAGGTCGTGACATGATTCGTTAAATATGTATAACGAAGTAGAGATGATTCGTTAACAGAGTGCGGAAGCGAATTAGGTGAGCGAACTGGAAATCAGTTCGCTAAAGAATCACCTAGTTCGTTATCCATACTTAACGAATTAGTTTTTAACGAATTAAAAACTTTATTTAATTTTAACTTAAATAAAAAAAAGAATTAAATAATGAATTAATTAAATAATTATCAATAAATAATTAAAATTTTAACTTAAAAGATTACCGAGAACCTTTTTATCTCGATAATTGAATACTTTAGAAAACGTTTCACTTTTACGAAACATAACTTAAATTCATTAAATAATATGTAAAGTAAGAAGAATAAAATATTTTTTGTATCTTGTAAAATTTGAAGAATGTATTTACAAAGAAGCATCCGAACATAAAAATTGGACAATCTTTTTGTGTTTTTCTATGATTTATCAAAGGCAGTACATATTTTTGTGTTTTTTGTTGAATTTGAGCAGATAATCATATTGACCAAAATGCCCTTCCATCACAGTTTTATATTTCAGCGATATTATGACTGGCGTTAAGTCGATCATTGATATTGTTGTCCACTTAAATTTTATAACAAACCTTCGACATTTATGTGATATGATTTATGGTTCAATTAGCGCACAGAATATCAGAAACTATCAGCCCCTAATCTCAGTTCAAGCTTAATTTGATTTTTGCCAAATCACCCCAACTTGACTTCAACCATTATAATGTTAATCAAAATTTTGATACCAATTGTGAAATTTTTGAGCAATGCATCAAGTTTCCTTTACTATGAGTGAGTATGCACGAGTCCATCTGTTGGCTTACATACATTGCCCCTGGGGTCTGTTTCTTATTGGTATTGAGACGCACGCAAAGGAGGAACAATTGTATGACTAACAATGGATTTTGATCAAGTCAGTAATTTATATTGTACAAAGTACAGCGGTAATCAAGTTTAATGACTTTGGGTTTGCTCTAGAAAGCGAGTGAAATATTCATGCTTATGAATACCCAGATGATTAAGCCGCATAAAGACTCACAGTGTCCAGAATCCTAACGCTTGTTATTTGCTTTATTATATTTTTGGTGATCAACAACTATAAGGCTTGAGTATGACCGGTTATTACATTTCCGCCATCTTCACCAAGACTTTTGCTAGAGACTAACACCTCTTTCCATTTGGCTTTTCTTTAAGTTTATATCACTTACTTTACTCTAACAGCTTGTTTAAGACCTATCAATGCACCAATGATTAAGCACACAGTCTTTTAAGCTTATTTCTTTCTGGATTTGGGGTCAAATAATCAATGTACTATCATTTTCTCTTTTTGCTTCAAAAACTCAAAATTTTGAGGAGCATAAAACAAAATAATTTTAATTGCCCCAGTTAATTTATGTTCACAAATTAATGGCTATCCTATCCATCTTCAAGTAGAGAACAAGACCAAAACATGCAAGCATGCTTCACAAACTTAAATAACTGACTAAATTTTCAGCAGAAAATAATGTAGATAAATGGCTAATCCGAAGATAAATGGCTAATCCGAAGATTCCAATAAATTATCAGGACCAAACATATACAAGTATATGTTCTTCGAAATAGAAGTAAATGACATAATTTTCAGCGATCATAAGCAAAAATCATTTTTGTTTTTCTCTTTACAAACTAAAACACAATCTTTTTGTCTTTTTCGGATTTTTTTTTTTACAAAAACAAGAAAGTTCACATTCTTTTTGACTTTTTCAGAATTTATCTATACAAACAGAAATCACAATCTTTTTGGTATTTTCTAATTTTAACAAATTTTTTTTGGGTTTTCAAATATTAGAATGAAACAAGAAAAAACACAATATTTTTGATTTTTCAAAGTTTTCTAATATTTTTGGGTTTTATCTATACAAACAAAAAGCACAATATTTTTGTATTTTCTAGAATTCACCCCCTAAAACCTAAAAACAAAAATTATAAACTAGAACAAAACTAAAAATAAAGATAATCATCCTAACTTTAGGATCTCAGCAAGGGTCTTCAATCCATTTAAACCAAGCAAAAAGTTAAAACGTGTTTTATCAAATACTTTGGTAAATAGATCGGCTTTTTGAAAATCAGTGTGCACTTTCTCAAGATCAATTAATTTCTTTTCATAACAATCTTGTATAAAATGATATCTAATTTCGATATGTTTCATTTTAGAATGTTGTACGGGATTCTTGGTGATACTAATAGCAGCAGAATTATCAATTAAGATGGGAGTAGTAAGAAACTTCAAACCGTAGTCGCGAAGATGTTGTTGTATCCACAAAACCTGGGAAAAGCAACTCGAGGCTGCAACATACTCAGCTTCGGCGGTTGAAGTGGAAACCATTGTCTGCTTCTTACACTGTCAGGAAACAAGCCGGCTTCCTAATAATTGACATCCAGCTGTAGTAGACTTGAAATTGATCTTGCATCCTCCATAATCTGAGTCTGAGTAAGCGGTAAGATCAAAAGTATCATCTTTGGGGTACCATAACCCGATGTCAGGATTTCCCCTTAGAAATTGCAGAATACGCTTGACCGCTGCCAGATGAGTCACTCGGGGACTAGCTTGGTACCTAGCACATAAACAAACAGCAAACATTATGTGGGGTCGAGAGGCAGTTAAATACATCAAAGAACCAATCATGGCACGATAGAGGGTCGGATCAACGGTATCCTCCAATTCATCCGGTGATAAATTGTGACCCATGGGAAGAGGAGTAGAAGGGAATTTTTCTGGCAGTAATCTTGAATCGGCCCAAGACATCGTTCACATATTTTGTCTGATGAATGAAGATTCCCTTTTCAGACTGATGAACCTGCAACCCTAAAAAGAAATTCATCTCTCCCATCGAACTCATCTCGAACTTGGTTTGCATAGACTTCTCGAACTCTTTACATAACATGTCATTCGTAGACCCAAAGATTATGTCATCAACATAAATCTGAACGAGTAGAAGATCATCACCAATATTCTTATAAAACAAAGTGCAGTCAACAGTTCCACGTTTGAAATTGTTATCCGTCAGATGGTCGGCGAGCGTGCCATACCAAGCTCTCGGGGGATTGATGTAGACCATATAATGCCTTGTTTAATCGGTAAAAACGGTCAGGATAATCAGGATCTTCAAAACCTGGAGGCTGTAAAACAAACACTTCCTCATGAAGTTCACCATTGAGAAAAGCACTTTTAACATCCATTTGATACACCTTAATATTCTTGTAAGAAGCATATGCCAGGAAGATTCGAATCGACTCTAATCTTGCAACTGGAGCATAAACCTCAGTGTAATCAATACCCTCTTGCTGATGAAAACCTTGCACCACTAAACGTGCCTTGTTTCTCAAAATTACCCCACGATTGTCTTTCTAAACACTTATATACCCACTTAGTCGGAATTGCCTTCTTGACTCTAGCAGGTTTGTCAATAAGATCCCAAACACCTAAACGTGCAAATTGCTGTAATTCTTCTTGCATAGATTCTACCCAAGAAGGATCTTGAAGTGCCACACAAGGAGTCGTTGGCTCAACTTGAGATAGAAAACAAGTGAATTTAGCAACAGTTGCAACTTCAGATGAGTGTAAGTCAGCATAAGCACATAGGGCATTATTTTCACTTGAGGAAGCAACTTGATGTCGTGTCTGAACTCCCACATCAAGGTCTCCAATAATGTTTTCTTGTGGATGGTAAATATGAATCCTGAGAGGAGGATTTTCAGAAACAGCAACATGTTCAAATAAATTAGTGTAATGTTCACCCAATTTAGGAGATGAAACATCACTGTCAAGTTCAATAACTTGATCAACAATTGCATTATCATCAGATGAAGTAGAAGCATTATCATAATGAACAGGAGACTCATTATCAGGTTCTTCAGTTGAAGCAACAATTGTAGCTTCAACATCATTTGAACTTGCGAACCTTGGAATTTCCAAATGTTCTTCAAAATAAGCACGAACTAAATCTTCATCTGGATGATCAGTTGTTGGAGTAAATGAATTGAATATGCCATCATAGTCAAACATCCAGTCGGGACCTTTTCCTTGGGAAGGAGTAGTGTACTTTTGACAGTCCACATGATACCATTCTTCAACACAACCGGACGTAAAGTTAAACACTCTTTTCTTAGGTGATGCATACCCCAAGAAATAACCTTCAATGGCTTTTTCATCAAACTTTCCCACATCCTTTTTCAACATAGTACAAGGACACCCAAATGGCTCCAAGTACTTTAAATTCGGTATACGATTATTTAATAATTCATAACTGGTCTTCTTGAGTCGTTTAACAGTTAGAACTCGATTGAGGGTATAACAAGCTGAGTCGTTTAACAGTTAGAACTCGATTGAGGGTATAACAAGCCGTATTCATAGCCTCATTCCAAAACTGGACAGGAAGCTTAGAATCAGCAAGCGTCGTTCTTGCATCTTCAATCAAGGTTCTATTCTTTCGTTCAGAAACGCCATTTTGTTGAGGTACATATGGTGCACTATATTCACGGTGAATTCCCTTTTGGATACAAAAGAAATCCAATATAGTGTTTTTGAATTCAGTTCCATTATCACTCCGAATTCTCCTCACCTTTTGTTTGTAAAGTGATTCGATTTTAGTGATAAGGTTTTGTACCAAAACAGGCGTTTGATCTTTCAAACTCATAAATAAGACCCATGAGTATCTAGAATAATCATCAGTCAGGACTAGGCAATACCAGTCTCCAGAAATACTCGCACAATTCACTGGACTGAACAAATGCATATGAAGTCTTTCAAGTGGAGTATCAATGGAATTTAATAACTTAGATGGATGCGATTTCTTCTTCTGTTTGCCCCTTTTACAGGCAACACAGTGATTAGATAACTTAAAATTCTTTAACGACACCCCCTCTACCAGATCGTTTTCCATTAAATAATTCATCTTTCGAACATGTATGTGACCCATTCTTCGATGCCAAAGTACGAAGTCTTTCTCGGTTGCTTTCGAGAAATAACACGTTTCGATCGATGTATATACTTTAGAATTCATATTCAAGACATAAATATCATTTGATCGTGGTGATCACATAACAACCATGTCCTCGGGAATCGCATAACCCGGTTTCAGAATCAGACCCTCTTTATCTGTAAATACTGTAGTGTATTGCTTATCACAGATTTGCGACACACTCAATAATTATGGTCCACTTTATCACAATAGTTAACTTTCTCAAATATAATCTTCCCATTTGAAACATCACCTTCCTGTGTAATCATACCCCCAGAATTTCAGCAAACGCCACATAACCCACTTGAATATTTCTCACGTTTGATAAGAGGTTGAGATTTCCAGTAATATGACGAGAACATCCACTGATGATCCAATTTTCACCAGAAATTGTCTTGGATGAACCCTACACACAAACGAAAATGATTAGTTCAAAGAGGCAGCCCAGGCCTCAGTCTTGGGCACCTTTTGGTTTTCTTGAGAAAAGTTAACCTTAGTTGCATTCAATTGTTGTTCAGCAACTTGAGAATAAGTTACAGGTTTCTTAGACTTTCGTCTTAGATACGCAGCTTGAAACACATTTGAATTAACATTTTTGCATAATGGTTCAGTAGGAATAAACTTAGGTTTAACGGAACCATGAGTTTCATTCACTTGAACAACTTTTCGAGGATGTATGTTCGAAAACCTAATATGAGTATCATTAGCACACGACACCGGTCGTTTCAAAATCTCCTTTACCAAAGGAATCGGTTTGGAATGATCCTTGATAAAAGGATGAAGATTCTGATAGTTCTTCTGGCCACAGTTTCTTACTACATGACCTTGTTGACCGCAAAGAAAACAACTTCGCATGTCAACATGATGATGTTGAAAATTTGTTGGAACAGGTGACACATATGATGACTGATGACTTACATTTTTAGTCATTCTTTTAGCAAAATCATCAGATAATTCAGATTTCTTTTTCATGTAAAAATCTAAATTAGAACAGTTCGAAAAACTTTTCAATGTGTCTGTCCCAGTTGACTTCACAAAGTTAATTTTCTTAGCTTGTTTTAAAACTTGTTTTGCTTTAATCAATGTGTCAGATGAAGCTGATGTTTTCCCATGAGCATATTGACGTTCAAGTTTACGAACCTTGGAGGTTTCATTGAAAAACACACTCTCAATGTGTTTAGGTTTGATGATACTTACTGGAATGTCATTTTCAGTGAACATTGTATCCATCCCCTTTAACTTAAATACACGAGCAGATGATGGCTTAAGTGCATTAGGATTTATAAAACGTAACCAATCCTCATCAGAAATTTTGGATTTTTCTGGTTTCTTAGCCTTCACTGGTTTGGCAAAAACATCTTTTTCATCATAGTTGTGTGCGAACCATACACAGCTTCCTCAAATTCATGAGGTTCACACAGTATGTGATTAGAACTTGGAATGTTCTTGTTCTTGTGTATAAGTTCCGGTTCAAACACATCCTCAATGATAACTTTGTCAACATTTTCAACAAAAACTTTGTTGCTTTGAACATGAGGTTTCTGAGAAACAGATTGGGTTTTAACAGTTTCAGACTTACTATGTTTAGAATTATATGAAATCACAGGCTCTTTAAGAATAACATCTTCCTCAGTTGGAGCAAAAGGATTAATTTTATAATCATTATGAAATGGTGGTGGAATATCAACAAAACCTATACCTTTCTTTGAATCCTTTTGTTTTCTAGAAACTTCAATAATTTCATTCAACAGAAAAGTTGAATTTAGAAATTTACCCAATTTGTTCTTTAACTTAAGAACCTCATTCTCAAGCTCGGTTATCTTTGAACGATGTTTCAAAATTTCTTGAAACTTTTGATCATTAATTGTCATTTTTACAGATAACTCAGCTTTGAGATCATGATTACTTGTCAACAATGCTTCAATCTTTTCACGAGATCTCATTTGAGATTCAAGGGATTGTTGATAAGTATCTTTTAGAGATGCAATTTCTCTCACTAAATTGTCATTGTGATTCTTTAAAGATTCTAACTTAGGTTTGTTAGATTCATAGTCAGCACAATTTACTTTAACAGATGAGGTAGCTAAAATAGAATGACTAACCTCGTTTATCTTAGCCATGCATGCAAAGACTGTTGTAGACTTGTCACAGGAATCATCAGAATCCGATCCAGAGTCATTATCAGAAGACACCCCACTTCCATGGAAATCTTGAGTCAACCCGAACAAAGCCAAATTAGCTTGATTATCGTTGCACAATAGTCGTTGTGACCAATCATCTCCATTAGCCAACATTACTTGTGACCCAGAACTTGATGGTTTCTTCTCAGCATCATTACCTTGTAGTGTTGAAGAGTTTGAACTTTGACCACGAGGACCATTATATTCCTTTTTCGGTTTGTCACATTCTTTTTCAAAATGACCGAATTCTTGACAAATATAACATTTCACTTTCAACTTGTCGAATCCCAACTTCTTGTTTAGAGCAGGAAGATCTTTTCCAGTTCTTTGCATGAATCGTTTCACCTTTCGAACAATCATTGCCATGTTCCACTTTAAATCCATGATTTCTAAGTCCTCTGGATCAATCTGATCATAGTCTTCATCAGTTAAATCACTAGTGGCAATTTTGCTACTAACCATATTTTCATAAAACGTCATGAAATCGGATAGAAAAGCAAAGTTTTGTTCAGCTTCTTTCATATTGACGTTTGGAGGTGATGAGTATTGATTTGTTGAAGATGAACTTCCTGAACCAGCATAAACATTTGGTGATCCAGAATTACCAGCGGTATAAAAACATGCTCTAGGATCACTATAAATTGTTGTTTCATTCTCTTTTGCGTTCTGTGTCAGAAAAACAGTGATCGGTGAAATTGTTGAACTTAAAGGCATGCTACCACCATAAAAGGCAGGATCTTGACTTTCCTTGGATGACTTTTGACACTTGAGATCATACTCACGAGCTTCAATCTTTTGTAAAAACTCACTTGCAGTCAAGTCTTCATTGAAATAGCTGTTTTCTTTTAATACCATTAGAAAAGTAGAGTACGAACTTGGTAATGAACTCTTAATAGTATCAATCTCGGGAATTTCCATCTTCATTTTATCCATTTCTGCAATCAAGTGATTGAATCTCATAGTCATCTCTTCAACCGTTTCACCTTTGAGTAAATTAAAGTTTCTGAATTGAAACTTAAGCATCACCTTTTTGCTTTCAGCTGTATTTCCCATACTTCTCTTTCGGATATGTTGAAACAAAGAAGCACATATTTTAATACTACCCACTTGGTGAAATATATTTTCAGGTAAAGCCATAGTTAGAGTAGAATATGCTTTCATCTCTATCTCTAGTGCCTTCTTTTCTTCTTGTGAGTATTGGGATATAGCTTTAGGTCTAAATCCGATAGTTTCATCCCCAATCATAGGAACAGTATAAACTTCATCCAAACAATATGAGTAATCAGGATGAACTGTTCCTAGATGAGCACGAAACCGAGGTTCCCATTTGGCAAAGTCACTGAACTTCATCAATCTTGGATATTTCGAATGTGAACCTATCTAGGTATCAAGTTGCAACATTTGTTGCATCAACATGTTTTGAGACGCTAATGCATACATACCGGCCATTGTTGACAAGTTTCCAAAATTTGAAGGTGTAACGAATTAACCAACAAATAAGATTAACGAATGAGAATTTTAACGAACTGTAAACAGTTGTAGCGAACTGTGAATAGTAGATTAACGAATCAAATCTTAATGAAGTTAAGATTGATCAGACAACGAATCACAATTGAGTTTAACGAATCAATCTAACGAATCAGAAGTTCAACGAATCAGAAAGTCAAACTAACGAATTGACTAACGCACTGGCTAACGAATTGATTAAAAAATCTTGACGAATTAAAAAGTATTCAGTAGCGAATCACTAAGAAAGACTTAGCGAAATAGATAACGAACCAGCTACAATTGATTAGTGAATCAACTATAACGAATCAGATTGTTACAACCGTTTGTAACAAACTCTGACACCTTATGCCACGTGGCAAAGTTGTTATGACACAAATCCCAAAGTAGACGTGTGTCACACGAATCAGTTAATCCAAATAACGAATTAGATAACACGAATCAACTATTGATGCGAACTGGATAGCGAATCACTTGTAGTTTATAACGAATCAACTAACTTAGATAACGAATCAAAGGAAACAAGATAGCGAATCACAATAAGGATGATAACGAATCATGTTCATCTTTGAATCTTCAAATCTTCAACAAAAAATTTCCAAAAATCTGAAATGATGAACACCAACCCAGAAACCCAAAAACTTAAAATTTGTAATACAATCCCGATACTAAACCAAATCACACAAATAACCAACCAAAACACTCGTAACTCGATTGCGAATCTAATACATCAAACCTCGTAATCAATTTCCTCCGATAACCAACGCAATTATACCAAAATACACCCCTGTTTCGACCTTAAACCAAAACCAATACCAAACTTCAATTCCAACTCACAATCCTTTACCAATACCTTTAACAACTAAAATCCAATTTAAACCGACCATAAAACACTCAATTAACAATAATTTGATCCAAATTTGCTTAAAACATAACACTATCAATCTAATATTCTAAATAAACACCAAACAAAGTGTAATTGAGCCCCAACAACTCTGATACCACTTGTTGGAACCCGAAATTATCAATCCAATAACAATTAACAGATCTCAGATCTGTTTATAATAGATTAATACCTTAACTATAAATCTAGCTCATAATTATCTTTGATTCAGTGTTGTATGCGTGTATGTATTATCAGTATGTATATAATAGTAATTGTATAATATTAGGATGAAGATTGAGAGAGAGAATCTGGACAGAGTTTCGTTAATTAGCTCTCAACACTTAAATTGAACGTGAACAGTGTTCACTATATATAGAAGATAGGTCTGGTTCGTTAACATCCCCTAGCGAACCAGACGCTACTTCGTTACATACATAAATCAGACGAAACACCACCTGATTCGTTAACATTCCCTAACGAATCAGGAAGGAATAAACTTAAGTCTTAGTTCGCTAACATCCCCTAGCGAACTAGACCCTACATATAACGAACTAGACAATAACTTAACTAATTATTACATTAAATATAAAACAAATACGTTAACGATAATTACTAAGGCTCAAGACGCAAATCCGTACACTAACATATTTATATGCCCTTTGGTTTAAAAATGCAGCTGCAACCTATCAAAGGTTAGTCAATATGATGTTCAAAGAGAAACTGGGGGCACAATGGAAATATACATAGACGATATGGTGGTGAAATCAAGAAAGACTAGAGATCATCTTCAGGATCTTCAGGAAGCCTTTGATATCCTGGACAAGTACAACATGAAGCTAAACCCTTCAAAGTATCATTTTGGAGCAGGAGCAGGAAAATTCTAGGGATATATGGTTACAAAAAGAGGTATAGAAGCAAGTGCAAAACAGATAAAGGCAATCATAAATCTAAAAGCCCTAGCAAATTTTAAGGATGTACAAGACTAACCAGCAAGATCGCAACTATAAATTGATTCATCTCAAGATCCTCAAAAAAGATGAAAAGAATTCTACGACATTCTTAAAAAGAATAAAAAATAAGAGTGGTGATAGACACATGAAAAGGCATTAGAAGACTTGAAGAAATATCTCTCATCAGCACCATTACTTATGAAACCCAAAAATGGTGAACCGTATTCTTATACTTGGCAGTATCCCGAAATACAGTAAGTGTCGTGTTAGTAAAGGATCATGAAAGCATCTACTATGTAAGTAAAAGTTCTCTCATTTAGAAAAACTTATTTTAGCTTTAATGACGGCTTCTATCAAGTTAAGGCATTGTTTTCAAACTCACATGATTCATGTTAAAACTAAGTATCCTATAAATAAAGTTTTGATAAAACCCGAAATGTCGGGTAGTATGGCTAGAACAAAAATTAAATCAAAGGCTCTCACGAACTATGTGGTTGATTTCAGTAGTGATATCCAACCAGAGGTCGGCCTTGAAGTGCAACAACTAGAGGAGAAATGGATATTATTTACTGACGGATCCTTAAATGTCTGGGAATCATCCAGAAATCGCCACAGGATGACATGAAACCCCAGGAAATCAGATATGATTTTCAAGCTACCAACAATGAAGCTAAGTATGAAGCTTTAATTGATGGTCTTCAACTATCTAAGGATATGAGAATTAGAAATATTCATTTGTTTGTAGATTCTTTATTATTAGTTAATCACTTTAATGGCTCCTATGTAGTCAAAAGTGAAAGACTAACCCAATATCTCTTGATAGTTAAAAATCTGAAAGAAACTTTCGAATATTTTATCATTAAACAAGTACCTAGAGAAGAAAAGGTCGAGGCTGAAGCCTTAGGAAATCTCGGATCGGCCTTCAGGATCCCAACGAATGTGCAAATTCCGATCATACATATCCTGAGCCCGGCCATATATATGCTTGAACAAAATAGAAGCAAAGTGTTAAGCACAGAAAGCAACGAAGACCAATATCCTAATGTTAATCAGGAATCCTGGACACAACCCATCAAGAAATGTTTACAAGACAACGAGATCCCTAAAGTTGAAAATCCCATGGCTTTTCGTATGAAGGTATCTCGATTTAGTATCTTACAAGATGTTCTGTATAGGAAATCTATTGCAAGTCTAAACCGTATATGCTTGGAGGAACCTATTGCCCAAGATGTACTGAAGGATATCCACGAGGTAGATTGTGGTAATCACACTAGGGTCAGACCATTGTTCTCTAAGATCCTCAAAACTAGTTACTATTGGCCAACTATGAAGAAAGACGCAATAACTTATGCTAAAAAATGTGATCCCTGGCAAAGACATTGCACCAACCACTAGAGCCCACGCACCCAGTTATCTTTCCTTGGCCTTTCATAAAATTGGGAATGAAAATCGTTCGAAAACTACCAAAGGTTCCAAGAGGGAAGTTATTCATGTTAGCAATGACATACTATTCTTCTAAATAGGTTGAAGCATAAGCATTCGTTCAAGTCAGAGAAAAAGAAGTAATATTATTCATCAAACATAATATCTTAACAAGATTCGGGATCTCGACAGAGATAGTATGTGATAACGGTTCTCAATTAATAGGAAAGAGAACTACTGACTTTTGTGCCACTTGGGGAATAAAAATGATAACTTAAACACCAGTACATCCTCAAGCTATGGTCAAGCGGAATCATCAAACAAGATCATAGACAACAACTTGAAAAGAAACCTGGGGACAAAGAAAGGGAAATAGGGTGAAGAAATTCCATTTGTATTATGGGCTGATGACCGTCGTTTGAGTCATGCAAAAAACCTAAATAACCTAAGTAGATAGGGTAAATAAGGTATCGTATCCACCAGGAGTATGTGGTCAATACAAATCGTGTACACAGTTTCAATATTATGAAGTAGCAGATTTAAGTGTTGATCACACAAGCAATAAGTTGAATTTAGAATTAAGAAAACGAACGAGTAAATAAGTTTCAATCAATTAACAAAAGCAAATCACTCCCGGGACTTCAAGTAAGCAACCTACAGTAATCTCATGCAACCTAATAAATTAATCGTTAACGGTTAACTACATACAGATCAACTAGACAAAACCTTAGACATCAACAATCGCTTTAGACACGACACTGGTTATCAAACAGTCCCTGCCAGTGTGACTCAGTTAAGGGCAATCATATGTTTTATAGTATTCAATCTAATCAAACAGTCCTATAATCAAATATTATAGCAACTGGTAACTAATCGTTCAGATCAACGTAAACCTAAACCGATTGAACACACAGAAATACCAAACATCAATAATCATAGACCAACCATAAACAATTATACATAAGTGTTCTTAGTCACATGAGAAAACTAAAAGAATTACAAACTATACATTCCCGGGTGAGATTCTAAGAGATTAGCCGAGCCTAGACATCATGGAATCGTCAATAATGATGAAATGGAGCATGTATCTAGTCTCGGTACGAACTGGAATGGTGAAATCGCCTTCTCTAACCTCTGGAAATCGCCTTCTCTGATAAAAACATAGTTGAGGTCGAGTTTGATGAAAAATTGATATAAAACCTTAACAGCCGGTCTGCACACCCCATCGCAATACGCGACATTATGTAACACGATGGACCCTTGGTCAACAATTCATTAAACATCCACCGCGATACGCAATGGGTCTTGTCACCGCAACCATCTTTAATGTTTTCGTTATGCGTGCTGGACGTCCCGGGTCTTCAATACATGCATCAGCAGGTCCAAATTAAGTACTTTAACACTTGTGACCTGAAATACAATAATACACGTATGAAGTATTGAAGTTCCTACAATAAACAATTAAAACTAAGAAATAAACAAACTAAACTATATACAAATTAACCAACCATCACATCCCCACACTTATATTTTGCTTGCCCTCAAGCAAACTCTAAATCAAACATAAACCTCCATCATAGGTATGTAAATTATCGGCATTAATACTAGTAAGGATTAAGGTCATACCCAGTTTCTAAGACTGATACTTTCTAAATTGGCATCCCATAAATAAGTTTAAATGCTATAATAAAAAAAATAGAGCCGCCCAGACGAGTGTACTTTATTTCCGGTTAAGGCACACATGCTCATACCACTCATAATATAACATCTCTTCTCTCGGCTTAATATCTGAACTAGCAAAAGATGTGCTAGTATCACTCTGCTCTCAGTACCAAGTATCAACAAGTGTCCACCCATATAACTGCTTTGACACAAATGCAAAACAAGAGGACTTAAAACGGGTTGTAACGGGGCTAGGTTTAAGATTATGGATGGGAATTTTTCAAGCAGCTCAAACGATCCAATCCGGCTTATTACAAAACAACTAAATAAACAATAATAACATAAACACTAATTTCATTTTTTTTACTACAAAAAAACTTCTAATTACATAACTGAATATAAACATACATCTTTTTGGCATTTTTCTTTTTTTTAAGCATAATAAATGTGATGCTTAATACTAGAACAAATACAAATACAAAGAAACCTATTAAGCCAGATCGTCTCACAATATAACATCGGGGTTAATCGAATGAAAGAATAGGTCCAAAATTGTTTTCTAAGGGAACCAACCCCCCGCCTCTCACATTACCCACGCTTATATGTATAATGTATGAGGTCCAACCCCCAGTACCCACACTCTCACTCATCCAGACGGGGCTTAACCTAATTGCCTCTATCACTTTTGCATTCATGCCAAAATACGAGCTCGTGATCCATAAGACAACCAAGTTACTCTCGATAAAAGCACTCAAATGACATGTGTGTATACTATGTATTATATGTGTATTATATATATATGTGGTCAACTCACACGCGTACCGGAAGAATTAGGCTGCCGACATGAACATGTGTACCTGTCCCCATGACTCGTTATTCCCGCCTAAACGACCCCATTTTCAACATCTTGTTATGAAAACATTTGTGAGTAAGACTATCGAGAAGCTGAAAAACCAACCATGACCAGAAACCTATACTTGGCCTTAATGATAGTAATTAACAGTTAACAAATTTGGTCTCCGGACACTCTTCGAGGTACTATCGGGCTAAAATTTTCAACTTTCCCCCATCCTCACACTTGAGGTTTACATTGTCCCTAATGTTAAAATATTTAAACAATTAATGAACATTAGAGGGACGGGGTTGAAATTGACTTTTTGTCTGTTAAGCAATTTAAAACTCAGGGCTCAAATGTGATGGTTCTGCTAGCAATTATACAATTACACTTTTAACATTTAAACTAATATAAACAAAATAGATTATGAAACTGAAATCACCTTATATCAACGAGACTGGAAAGGATCAGTCGGCTCGCGAACTCTCGTGAACACTCGTATACTCTCGTCTCAACCAAGTACCAAAACTGACAACCAAACCTGCAAAATCTCTAGACGTGTAGAAGCAAGCTTGTCACAAGTGTAAGACATAGGTCTTTTACGAGTTAAGAAAATGATTTTTTGTTAATTTTTATTAAAACAATTACCGAGCCGAATTAAGTCGTTTCATAATAAATTTTGTTAAAAACGTTAAAAGACCTAACTCACTTTCGTAGGAATCACGATTGCATTTAGCGTATGCAACAAGCCCTTTAAACGTCTCGGTAGCCCGGGAGGACGAGTGAAGTCTCGTGAGGGTTTATAGTGAACTACACCCACAAAGTTCGGTTAAAACATAATATACAAGTAAACCAAACACATCTGACATCAAAAGATATATATATACAAATAATCCCAACCAGTTACCCATACAGTATTCCCAATATAATATTAATATTATACAGACCATGAGAATAAAAATAAAATAAAGCAAAAAGGGTAACCAAAATCTACTGTGCTGGCGGAGTATCATCTGTATCATCTTGCGGGTCCACCGGCTGCTCCACTGTGATAATCAATGACTGCGAGAGCGATATCTGTGAAGCAACAAACAATAAACGAAAATAATAATCATGTCGGACCAGGTGGACCCGTGTCTCCTGTATGTGAGCTCGAGCCTCCTCCCTCTCGGCCCGAACCTCCTCCAGTATCTGTTGTTGCTGCTGCTAAAAAATCATCGCGAGTGTGACTGGCTGCAGATGCTGAGGTGGTGGCTGACGAAGCTCGTACTGCTGCTGTAGTCGCATCATGCAAGGGATCAGAATGTGCTGACAATAAGTAGGAATCCCACTCTACATAGCCACGTCTGCTGCACTACCCTCTGGTGGCGGTAACTGTGGTCCCTCTCGGACCAGGATGAGCATAGGTGGGTCGTGCATCTCAAAAATCCCGGCCCTCCGAGCATCCACCAACCCAAACGTCACTGTAGCCGGCCCAAGGGTGAAGTACGCAATTGGATATCTGTCAAAAACCCCCAGACTCCGTGCAATCCGCGTAATATACGGCCCCAAAGATAACTGGGCTGTCGCCCCCAGTAAACTCCAGCCTCTGCCAAACGATGTGAAGAGCAGCATCACATTATTGGCCTCCCTGCCGGTGATGATAGACAGGAGGCACAACAGATCAAAGTTGCTACACTAGTCGCGGCCCGAATGGCGGCCAACGACAGTGTAAGAAACTATGTGGTGTAAATAGCGATGGACGGGGTCCCGAATGTAAGATGCCACAACATAACTCGAGTGGGCCCCGTCAGCGATCTGTCCCCAAAACGGAGCTAACTGAGCCTCGGTGAGCCAAAAATGTCGGTCCCGTTATGAATGCATCGTATAACCACGGAAGCTCTCTAAAAACGCGGGAGTCTGAACATCCTCCCGCGTATAGAAGCCAATAGCCACAGCAAAATCTGGGACCGACATCTCATACACGTGTCGACCAAGTAAGAACTACACGGCATGAGGCTCGTCGAAATCGGTGGCCGTAAATCAGAACGTAGAGTAAAACTCGCGTGTGAGCTCGACGTACGAAGTCGCGTCACACTAGAGCACTCGCAGCCACCGATCCGATATCATCCCCCGAAGCCTGGTCTCCGCCCCCAAGGTACCCAATAAAACCCAATCAAATGTCCTCAGGCCAAGGAGCTGCATACCTCGAATGCGCATGAACCTGGTATACTCCTCAGACGTGATGCTGAATCTGAGCACCTAGTGCTGCATGCGGCGTCCATCGCCCATAATCTCCTCTGTATCGACGTCTGGAGTAATCAGCAGCTCCAGACCATCGTACTGTACGGGATGTGCTGCTGAATGGGGCAAGGCTGCTCGGGCTCATCCCGAGGAGCTGTGTCGGGGCCACGGCGGCCAGCGCCCTCAGGCCTCTGCCTCTTGCGCGCTTCGGCGCGAGAAGAGACTGGTATATCAGATATATCTGCAAAATCAAACATTTAAGTTAGATATGTCAACAGTGACTGTGATGATGACCGTATAGCATTTCGGTCGCGGTCGTCCCACAATAAAAATAATTTATAATAATAAAATAATAAAATGAAATTAAATAAAGACGAAAAATTCGGGGACACCTTTTGCATATTTCTAAAAAGCAGATTATCCCGCCCGAATGGAGATTGAGTGCGGGCGGGTAATCAATTTGCAATTCAAAACAACTAATTTCAAAGTAGCAACACATCCCCATGACTCGATTAACAAACTCGCAAACAGACTCAACTCGACTATTACCAAACAGACAACTACTAACAAACAGACTCGAACAAACGAAACGAACTGACAAATTGTCCAAAAAAACGTGCAAACAAACAAATAGACTGTCAGCAATAAAGAAATATGTGACAAATCAAGTTTGGAAAATAATATATTAATAAATTAAGTTCAAAACAAACATTTCATATTGAACCATCACTATCATTTATTTAATAATAAAATAATGATTTTTAACATATGAACTTCAAAACCCGACTTCTCACCTTGTTTAACAAAAGCTGAAAAACCTCGTTTTATCAAACTACTAACCCTCGTTTAACCCGACAACCAAAGGTAACAAACTACAAACTAAACCGACCTGATAAAGTGTCAAATCACACTACCCAACAAACCCGGCAACTCCACAAAGTTTCAAAAATCCTAAATCACGATCCCGATCACCCGATATCCAATATTATCCCAATAATAACCACCCGCGATATCTCGCATATCCAAACCGAACATGAACCATTAAAATTCTAACATAATTAAATAATAATGAAATTCATACCTAGATGTAGGATTGAACGAACACAAAAAGAACAGAAACCGCAACGGCGGTGTATGGTGAACGGCGGTGGCGGTGAACGGAGGTGAGTGGTGGTGATGGTGACTGTACAGTGGTGAACGGCGATGGCTGGTGATTGTGGAGAATGGACGGCGGTGGTGGAGTGGCGGTGGTGTTGAGTATGGTGGTGATGAGTATGGTGGTGACGGGTAAAGGGTGAGATGATGACGGTGGTGACTGTGACAGTGGTGGTGGCTAGTGATGGGGATGGTTGGGGAGACGGTGGTGGTGGGTGTACGGTGGTGGTGAGTATGGTGGTGACGGAGGTGATTGATGATGTTGGTGATGGTTGTTGCCGAGAAGAAAGGATATAGGAAAAAGAAGAAGATATGAAGAAGAAGAAGAAGAAGAAGAAGAAAAGGCGATGGGTTATATTATATTTTTCTCGGGTTCTTTTTACCCATCGCGATACGCGATGGGTCAAATAACCTCGCCACCCAATTGGGTGGCAATTAGGGGAAGACCCCATCGCGATACGCGATGGGGTTATGGGTGGCATCATCGCGTATAGCGATGACGTCACACTTGTCTGGGATGCCAAACCCATCGCGATACGCGATGATGGTGATGATAAGCCCATCGCGTATCGCGATGGGCGTTGTTAATAGAAAGTTTTTACCGGAAACGGGTCCGGACATTTTCCCACCCGACCACTTTTCGGCATCCCGACATCACCCTGAACACGTTTCCGAACTCAAAACACACGTTGCGTACCTGGAACGACGTGTAACTGATCAAACGCTTACCGAACTTCTTGAACTTTCAACTCTCCAGCAAGCTTTGTCACACCCTCAAAACCCACTAACGGAGTTTTACCGTCAGAGGGTGTGAACTGGCAGGATCGGATTCATTAGTTATAACCAAACCAAAGAAAAACGTATAAATGAAAGTAAATGCGGAAGCGTAAAACCTTAATTCAAAAGTTGCGTCACGCAGGACGACTTAAAACCAAATGTAACTGTTAAAATTAAGTTTGCAGATTAAAAGTGTTTTCATTAATGCATGCTCCTAAACCGCGCGCCCGCCTCGGCTACCTGAGAATAACATACTAAAAGGGGTCAACACGAGGTTGGTGAGTTCACAAGTTATATAAGATAAATCGTTTAGCGTTTGAGTTCAGCGTTTTCGTTAAGTGTTTTGCGTAACCACGTTACGGCGTTTAAAAGTTTTGCGTAACCACGTTACGGCGTTTAAATGTTTTGCGTAACCACGTTACGGCGTTTAAGTGTGTAACCACGTTACAGCGTTTAAGTGTGTAACCACGTTACAGCGTTTAAGTGTGTAACCACGTTACAGCGTTTAAGTGTTACCAGATAATGTTATGTCAAATTATATATCGATAGGTAGCTAATCTATACAACAAGTATTACTAAGTGGTTCGAGACCGAAGCTGACTGTTTATCAAGTGCCCGTCACCAGGTCAACCCAGACCATGGTAAGTGTTAGCCAAAAATTACACCCACTCAACCTCCAGTTGAGCTTAGCGTCGGGTGGGGTTTGTCAAACCCAGTAGTACTACTCAACAGTGACTCGCTATTCCAAATATTAACCGGTTCGATGCGTGGGACTTCAAGGGTTACGTGCCGCTTAGCCTCTACAAGTGATATATATAATTTATAACAAAATCTTAAATATGTGTTTATCTCAAAAATGCGTTTATCGGAGTATGTTATCTCCCCCAAGTGAAAAACGTTTGAAAACAGTTCAAAGAGCGGGGTAAGTGAACTCACTGTTTGCGAAGAATATTCCAAATTAGATCACCGAGTGATGCGCGTCGTAGAAAACTCTCTAGCGTTCTAAAATAACAAAGAGATTTTCTAAGTATCGGAACGTTTAACGAGTCTCTAGACTCGGCACATAATACCTATGCACGTATCATGTTTCGTGTTTCGTTTGTGAACCGTGTGTGATTTAAACAAGTACAATTGTGATACGATACACGAGTGAGCAATTACTTTCGTGTCATGTATTAATAACATACTTACAAGCAATTATTCCCGTAAGGGCATTTTGGTCAACAAACAAAGACTAACTAACCATTATTCCCCATAAGGGCAATTTGGTCAATTCATGGCAATCAAACTAGCAACTATTCCCCGCAAGGGTATTTTGGTCAAAATACAACAATTATATAAAAACTATCATATTTCATGCATTCCTACACAACTCAGCAGCTAGTTTCATTGTGACAGAATTTCTACTTGAAAGATTGTACTATTTCACCGATCATATCATCTCAATTAATTCACCAAAAATCACCACTGAAATATACATGTCTTAGGTTTCCAGAACATATTTTATATTATTTTTATTCCATATAGATTTCTCATAATGATCAAAACACTACAGTAAACTCATCAGTCAGATTCATGCACAACAGAATGTTATTTGCAATTCCCGGTAAACGAAAAATCCAATAAATGCAAGACCACTTGGGTTTGGTTCCTAACTCAGTGAGTCAACTTCCAGAAGTGGAACCAACCCAATTGGCCTCGTAGTTCATGAGATATAGAATTTACAATATAACCTAACAGCAGGTCTAACAGCTCAGCTTTGCATCACGTTTTTGTAAAATCATAAAAGTATACTTCCACTTATCCAAAAATTACGAATTTATACTTTATAGAAACTAGACTCAACCTAGTTTACTGCAGTACCCACAATCTCAATCAATTTTCACGTTTACACTTCGTTACAGTCAGTTAAACATCGTATATATATTCTGTCCAGAATCTGTTCACATCAAAACTCAACATCATAACAGTCTATGAACTATCATGCATCCATATAACCCTCTAGACACCATAACTACTATCCATGCATATAAATCACACCATACATACAAGATTAGGGTTTGTGATCTAATCCAAATCAAAGACAACAATGAATCATGCAACAACATCAATCTAGTTATCAATCTATTATGCAACTAACAAGAATCATATTGATCACATACATACATATAATCGGCCTACTTAGGGTTTACATACAACCCATTAAACATCAAAATTACACAACAAGGAGGTAAGGGATTATCAAGTATACCTTCCTAGCACCTAGTTCTTGGATTAATCTCTTGATTGATGTGTGTGTGTGTGATCTTTGTGGACGGCAGCCGTGGAGAGGGAACAAGAGACTTCCGATCGGAAGTTGTAGGGTTAGGGAAAATAGTTAGGGTTTAGTGTTTAAGTTATATTTATAAATAATCAAGTTACATTCTAGTCCCTCTTCTTTCCAAGTGTTGTTTTTCTAGAACATTCCATCATACTTGGACAATAAGTTAACATGACCATAGTATTATCACATAGCACATAATCCTAACACATAATAATCATATAATTATTGTTTTTACGTTTGTCGTTTATTTATCAATCGTTTGCGTCAACTCGTTTGCGTTTCGGTGCAAATCCCGAAAGACTACCCATGTAGTGAGTGTTAAGCGTCATTTAAACCCTAGTTTAAATGTAATGAAGTGTGCGTTATAGATTCAACGATCTTAAAGTTTGAATTGACGGAGTTGAGTTAACGGAGTTAACCTGGAATTGACGATTGTCACATCATTCCCTTGTTAAAGAATTTTCGTCCCGAAAATTTGAGTCAAGTCGTGATGAGAGTCTGAAAGAGTAAGAAGAAAAAAATTTCAGTTTGTCATATCATCCCCTAGTAAAAAGAAATTTCGTCCCGAAATTTAATTCATACCTCCGGTGATGTTTGACGGTTTGCCGGGTTTCGCGGTTTTCGGTGTTTGGTTAGCCCTTCAAAAAGGTGGGGATACTTTTTCATCATTTGATCCTCGCGTTCCCACGTGAACTCCGGTCCACGTCTCGAGTTCCAACGAACCTTAACGATTGGAATTTTGCTGTGTTTGAGTGTTTTGGTTTCCCAATCCAAAACTTCGACTGGTTCCTCAATGAACCGTAACTGTTCATCAACTTGCAGTTCCTCCAAAGGGACTACTTGGGTTTCATCAGATAGGCATTTCTTCAAATTTGATACGTGGAATACATCGTGTACGCCACTGAGTTCTGTTGGTAGGTCCAGTCGGTACGCCACCGGACCAATGCGCTCAGTTATCCGGTACGGACCAACATACCGTGGGTTGAGTTTGTTTCGCTTACCAAAGCGAACTACACCTTTCCAAGGTGAGACTTTGAGTAACACCCGATCGTTCACTTTAAATTCGAGAGGTTTTCGGCGCTTGTCGGCGTAACTCTTTTGGCGATCCCGTGCTGCTGCCATGCGATTTCGGATTTGAACAATCTTTTCCGAGGTTTCGAGTACCAGTTCTGGACCAGTGATTTGGCTGTCACCCACCTCTGCCCAGCAGAGTGGTGATCGACACTTCCGTCCGTACAGCGCTTCAAACGGCGCTGCCTTAATACTTGCGTGGTAGCTGTTATTATACGAAAACTCTACCAAGGGTAAGTGGGGTTCCCAACTTTTTCCGAAATCTAAGACGCATGCACGCAACATATCCTCCAGGGTCTGGATAGTCCGTTCACTTTGCCCATCCGTCTGAGGATGGTATGCTGTACTCATATCGAGACGTGTGCCCAGTGCGCTTTGCAGCGACTTCCAAAAGTGTGAGGTAAAACGAGAATCTCGATCGGAAATGATCGAGACAGGCACTCCGTGTCTAGACACCACTTCTTTCATGTATACTCGAGTCAGTCTTTCCATTTTGTCCGTTTCCCTAATCGCTAGGAAATGTGCCGATTTAGTCAACCGGTCAACGATCACCCAGATGGTATCGCATCCCGTCGGTGTCTTAGGCAAACCCGTAATAAAATCCATTGAGATGTGCTCCCATTTCCACATTGGGAGTTCCGGTTGTTGCAGTAGACCAGATGGTTTCTGGTATTCAATCTTGACTCTGGCACAAGTCAAGCATTTGCTCACGTAGGTGGCAATGTCGGCTTTCATGTTCGGCCACCAGTAAAGTGCCTTTAAATCATGATACATTTTATCTGAGCCAGGGTGGATAGAATATCGGGACTTGTGAGCTTCGTCCATCACTAGAGTTCTCAACTCTCCGTATCGTGGAACCCAAATCCGGTTCTCAAAATATCGGACCCCGTCCGATCTGGTTTCAAGTTGCTTGTTCATGCCCCGCATGAGTTCCGATGGAAGATTTTTATCTTTCAAAGCTTCCAGTTGCGCATCGCGAATCTGATCGGGTAAGCTGGCATGAATCGTAAGTTGCAATGCTCTTACTCGTCTGGGTTTTTCTGTTCCTTTTCTGCTGAGGGCGTCGGCCACCACATTGGCCTTGCCCGGGTGGTACTTGATGGCACAATCATAATCTTTGAGCAGCTCGACCCAACGACGCTGTCGCATGTTCAGCTCCTTCTGATCGTAGATATGTTGGAGACTCTTGTGGTCGGTGTAAATGGTAAACTTGGTACCGTACAAGTAATGCCTCCATATCTTAAGAGCAAACACCACAGCTCCGAGTTCCAAATCATGGGTCGTGTAGTTCTTCTCGTGAACCCGTAGTTGTCTAGAGGCGTAGGCTATAACCTTCTCGAGTTGCATCAGCACACAACCGAGACCTTGTATAGATGCGTCACAGTGTACCTCAAAATTTTCTGTTCCCTAGGGGAGGGCTAAAATAGGGGCGCTACAAAGCTTGGTTTTCAACAGTTGGAAAGCGGATTCTTGCGCGTCACCCCAGTTGTACTTAGTGCCCTTGTGAGTCAAAGCGGTGAGGGGTTGAGCAATCTTTGAAAATCCCTCGATGAAACGCCGATAGTAGCCGGCCAGTCCTAGGAATTGTCGCACTTCAGTCGGAGTCTTAGGTGCTTCCCAGTTTTTGATGGCCTCTACCTTACCGGGATCGACATGGATACCATTCTCGTTGATCACATGTCCTAAAAAGTGAACCTCGCGAAGCCAAAATTCACATTTCGAGACTTTAGCATACAGTTGTTCCTTCTTCAGTAGTTCCAGAATTATCCTTAAGTGCTCTTCGTGGTCAGTCTCGTTCTTGGAGTAGACAAGAATATCATCGATGAAAACAATCACGAACTTGTCGAGGTACGCCTTGCATACTCGATTCATGAGATCCATAAATACGGCTGGCGCGTTGGTTAGGCCAAAAGGCATAACCGAGAACTCGTAGTGACCATACCGTGTTCTGAAAGCCGTCTTTGAAATATCTTCTTCGCGCACTCTCAACTGGTGGTAACCGGATCGTAGATCGATCTTCGAGTAGTAACTCGATCCCTGAAGCTGGTCAAATAAATCATCAATTCGGGGTAAAGGATAACGGTTCTTGACCGTCACCTTGTTCAATTCCCGGTAGTCGATGCACATTCGGAAAGTCCCGTCTTTCTTTCGAACAAACAAGACAGGGGCTCCCCATGGCGATGAGCTAGGTCGGATAAAACCTTTATCCAACAAATCTTGCAACTGGGTGGACAACTCCTGAAGTTCCGCCGGTGCGAGCCGATACGGGGCTCGTGCTATGGGTGCTGCACCGGGTGTCAACTCGATTTGGAATTCGACTTGACGAATAGGAGGGAGTCCGGGCAAATCCTCCGGGAAAACTTCCGGAAAGTCTCGCACAATCGGTATGTCTTCAATTCGTTTCTCCTCCGCGGGTTTCTCAACAATCTGCGCCAAAATTGCCGGATGACCCTTTCGTAGATACTTCTGTGCTTTCATAAGGGTGATGATGCTGTTGGTCATGCCGCTTCTTTCGCCTCGGACCGAAATGATCTCGCCGGAAGGGGTGGTAATATGGACTATTTTATCATGGCATATAATCTCCGCTCGGTTCTCGGATAACCAGTCCATGCCGACAACGACATCGAAACTACTAAGCGTAAAAGGAATAAGGTCGATGTCAAAAACATGACCTGACAGTTTCAACTTACATCCCGCAAGTATATGAGTTGTTACTACAGTTTTACCATTAGCTAATTCAACAGGAAACTTAGCGTCTAACGGGGTTGGAGTAAGGTCTAAAAGTTGGCTAAAGGCTTTTCGACACAAAACTCCTATCAGCTCCAGTGTCAAACAAAATGGAAGCAAAACAATCGTTTACAGGGAACTTACCAGACACCACATGCGGATCATTGCGGGCTTGACCCGATCCAATCACAAACGCTCTTCCTTTGCCATTTCCTCCACCGTTACTGCCACTTCCATTGCCCCCATTGTTGTCATTATGTTTCAGCTTGGGGCAATCCTTCCGGAAATGACCTTCCTGTCCACATTCAAAACATCCCTTAGTCGTCATCGGTTGCTTAGGAGCACCCTTCGCCGCAAGGTCAACTCTACATTCCTTCGCTTGGTGACCTATCTTTCCGCATCTTTGACACTTGACATGGTCACACTGACCAACATGATGATAGTTGCACCTATTGCACTTTGGATATCTCCCAGCATATCCGCTCGAACCCTGCCCGCTACCGTTGTTATTGTTGTTGTGACTTTGATTGTTAAAGCTCCGAGTGAATTCGGGCTTACGGTAGTGTTGTTGCGGTGGGAGGTTCGAGGATGAGGATCTGGTGTTGTCAAACTTCCTCTTTCCGCTGCTCGGGTTGCTGTTGCTGTTGTTGTCATTACTCGGGTTGTCACGGGCCTTAGTGGTTGAACCCCTAGGTGGTAACGCACCTTGGGCCACTGCTTGATCCGTCAGTTTGTGAGCTAACCGGATCGCTTGTTGTATCGTGGCTGGTCTGGAAGACGTCACCATGCCCTGAATCTGCGGTGCTAACCCATCAATGTACATTTCAATCCTCTTACTCGGCGGATCTACCATACGTGGACACATCACCGCTAACTCGTGAGAACGGGTAGTGTAGGCTTCGATTTCCGAACCCACCATCTTCAATGACCAAAATTCCGACTCCAACTTTGAAATCTCCTCCCTCGGACAATACTCTTCTCGCATCAAGTCTTTGAACTCCTCTCAGTTCATAGCGTTAGCTAGTTCCAATCCAAGAATTTGCACATTTGCACATCGTCTGAGGACACCTCTGAGTGTGCCTCCTCCTCAGCCGGTTCTTCTTCAGGCTCCTCCTCGGGATCTTCCTCGGGGTCCTCCTCAGGTTCCTCTTCAGGATCTTCTTCAGGATCTGCCTCAGGCTCGGCCTCAGGCTCTGCCTCGGGTTCGGCTGCGTTCTGAGCAAGTTGCATTTGTAGGTCATCGCAACGCTCGAGTGCTATCTCGGTTCGGGTCCTTGCTTCTTGGAGTTGCTCTTGCAAGTCTATCATCTCGGCTTGCATCTTCATCATAACCTTCGTTTGTTGATCACTAGCCCCTTGCATATCCTTCATTGCCGCCGCCATGCGGGCAATCTCCTCCTTAGTCTCGGTTTCGTCTTTTAACAATCTGGAAACGTTCTCTCTCGTGTAGCGCATGTAACCCACATCACGCTCCAAACATGAAACAACGGCTGCGAGAACTCTCTCTACAGGTTCGGTTATGGGTGGTAGGGTGTTGGGATAAGCAGGGTGGTTCGGGTGAGGTAACGGGGGAACTTGTTCACGGTAGACCATACGTCTGATCATGTTGGGGTACCATTCCCAGCTAACGTCGTTGTCATACAAGCCTCCGGATAGGCGGTACCTCTTCGGTGCAGGAGCTTCGAGTTCCGGGACTACGCGGGGTGGCGAGGCAGTAGGTAACTGCGGTTCCTTCCCGTGAGCATGCGTCATCGAATCGGATGATGATGAGGGTGGCGTCGACATCCCTACAGGTAAGCCGTGTATGCGCACGCGTATGAGCGAAAGAGGTAAGAGATAAGATTACAAGACTACACAAACCTATGCAGTGCGTATTATTATAACTAATGGGTCGTCGCGGTTATAGTCTAGTATGCATGCAGTTTCTAGTTCGCTATAACCAATGGCTCTGATACCAATCTGTCACACCCTCAAAACCCACTAACGGAGTTTTACCGTCAGAGGGTGTGAACTGGCAGGATCGGATTCATTAGTTATAACCAAACCAAAGAAAAACGTATAAATGAAAGTAAATGCGGAAGCGTAAAACCTTAATTCAAAAGTTGCGTCACGCAGGACGACTTAAAACCAAATGTAACTGTTAAAATTAAGTTTGCAGATTAAAAGTGTTTTCATTAATGCATGCTCCTAAACCGCGCGCCCGCCTCGGCTACCTGAGAATAACATACTAAAAGGGGTCAACACGAGGTTGGTGAGTTCACAAGTTATATAAGATAAATCGTTTAGCGTTTGAGTTCAGCGTTTTCGTTAAGTGTTTTGCGTAACCACGTTACGGCGTTTAAAAGTTTTGCGTAACCACGTTACGGCGTTTAAATGTTTTGCGTAACCACGTTACGGCGTTTAAGTGTGTAACCACGTTACAGCGTTTAAGTGTGTAACCACGTTACAGCGTTTAAGTGTGTAACCACGTTACAGCGTTTAAGTGTTACCAGATAATGTTATGTCAAATTATATATCGATAGGTAGCTAATCTATACAACAAGTATTACTAAGTGGTTCGAGACCGAAGCTGACTGTTTATCAAGTGCCCGTCACCAGGTCAACCCAGACCATGGTAAGTGTTAGCCAAAAATTACACCCACTCAACCTCCAGTTGAGCTTAGCGTCGGGTGGGGTTTGTCAAACCCAGTAGTACTACTCAACAGTGACTCGCTATTCCAAATATTAACCGGTTCGATGCGTGGGACTTCAAGGGTTACGTGCCGCTTAGCCTCTACAAGTGATATATATAATTTATAACAAAATCTTAAATATGTGTTTATCTCAAAAATGCGTTTATCGGAGTATGTTATCTCCCCCAAGTGAAAAACGTTTGAAAACAGTTCAAAGAGCGGGGTAAGTGAACTCACTGTTTGCGAAGAATATTCCAAATTAGATCACCGAGTGATGCGCGTCGTAGAAAACTCTCTAGCGTTCTAAAATAACAAAGAGATTTTCTAAGTATCGGAACGTTTAACGAGTCTCTAGACTCGGCACATAATACCTATGCACGTATCATGTTTCGTGTTTCGTTTGTGAACCGTGTGTGATTTAAACAAGTACAATTGTGATACGATACACGAGTGAGCAATTACTTTCGTGTCATGTATTAATAACATACTTACAAGCAATTATTCCCGTAAGGGCATTTTGGTCAACAAACAAAGACTAACTAACCATTATTCCCCATAAGGGCAATTTGGTCAATTCATGGCAATCAAACTAGCAACTATTCCCCGCAAGGGTATTTTGGTCAAAATACAACAATTATATAAAAACTATCATATTTCATGCATTCCTACACAACTCAGCAGCTAGTTTCATTGTGACAGAATTTCTACTTGAAAGATTGTACTATTTCACCGATCATATCATCTCAATTAATTCACCAAAAATCACCACTGAAACATACATGTCTTAGGTTTCCAGAACATATTTTATATTATTTTTATTCCATATAGATTTCTCATAATAATCAAAACACTACAGTAAACTCATATCAGTCAGATTCATGCACAACAGAATGTTATTTGCAATTCCCGGTAAACGAAAAATCCAATAAATGCAAGACCACTTGGGTTTGGTTCCTAACTCAGTGAGTCAACTTCCAGAAGTGGAACCAACCCAATTGGCCTCGTAGTTCATGAGATATAGAATTTACAATATAACCTAACAGCAGGTCTAACAGCTCAGCTTTGCATCACGTTTTTGTAAAATCATAAAAGTATACTTCCACTTATCCAAAAATTACGAATTTATACTTTATAGAAACTAGACTCAACCTAGTTTACTGCAGTACCCACAATCTCAATCAATTTTCACGTTTACACTTCGTTACAGTCAGTTAAACATCGTATATATATTCTGTCCAGAATCTGTTCACATCAAAACTCAACATCATAACAATCTATGAACTATCATGCATCCATATAACCCTCTAGACACCATAACTACTATCCATGCATATAAATCACACCATACATACAAGATTAGGGTTTGTGATCTAATCCAAATCAAAGACAACAATGAATCATGCAACAACATCAATCTAGTTATCAATCTATTATGCAACTAACAAGAATCATATTGATCACATACATACATATAATCGGCCTACTTAGGGTTTACATACAACCCATTAAACATCAAAATTACACAACAAGGAGGTAAGGGATGATCAAGTATACCTTCCTAGCACCTAGTTCTTGGATTAATCTCTTGATTGATGTGTGTGTGTGTGATCTTTGTGGACGGCAGCCGTGGAGAGGGAACAAGAGACTTCCGATCGGAAGTTGTAGGGTTAGGGAAAATAGTTAGGGTTTAGTGTTTAAGTTATATTTATAAATAATCAAGTTACATTCTAGTCCCTCTTCTTTCCAAGTGTTGTTTTTCTAGAACATTCCATCATACTTGGACAATAAGTTAACATGACCATAGTATTATCACATAGCACATAATCCTAACACATAATAATCATATAATTATTGTTTTTACGTTTGTCGTTTATTTATCAATCGTTTGCGTCAACTCGTTTGCGTTTCGGTGCAAATCCCGAAAGACTACCCATGTAGTGAGTGTTAAGCGTCATTTAAACCCTAGTTTAAATGTAATGAAGTGTGCGTTATAGATTCAACGATCTTAAAGTTTGAATTGACGGAGTTGAGTTAACGGAGTTAACCTGGAATTGACGATTGTCACAAGCTTCCCCACACTTGGTGTTTGCTGCACATAACTCAAAACGACACTTTGTACAAGACTCAACAAAATAAAAACAAACTGGACAGACACTTACAAACCCCGGGTTGCCTCCCGTAAGCGTTGAATTTCATGTCTACGGCTAGACAGTGCCTCGAACTCAATTGTCTACATAAATCGGTGAAGTCACAATGAAATTCACTGATTCCTTGTCCATCTCGTGTATATCTTTCATCTCCAAGTATGGCTTCAGTCTATAGTCATTTACCACTTGCCTCAAATGATCATCAAAATCCTCAATCTCGTACTGACCATGATTCCCAACTCTAACAACCGAATACGGGCCCGTCCACTTACTTTTCAACTTACCTGGGAAGAGCTTCATCCTTGTGTTGTATAACCAAACCCTTTGACCAACTTCAAACTTCTTCAACCGGATGTTAGAATCATGAGCTTTCTTCATCTTTGCCTTGTAAGAGGACGCACGATCGTATGCTTCGTCTCTCAACTCCTCAATCTCGCACAAAGCTAACTTCCTTGCGTTACCTGCGTCATCATAATCTATGTTAACCTGTTTAGTAGCCCAAAACGCTTTTTGTGCAATTTCTACCAGTAAATCGCAATACTTTCCATACACAAGGCTATAAGGAGTGGTTCCAATTGGCGTTTTATTTGCAATTCGGTAGGCCCATAGAGCATCGGTCAACTTGGTTGACCAATCCTTTCGGTCCGTCCGAACGGTTTTCTGCAAAATCTGTTTGATTTGCCTATTGGAAACCTCAACTTGTCCACTCGTTTGTGGATGGTAAGGAGTTGCAATCCTATGATCACCACCATATCATTTAAGCAATTTCCCGAATTAAAAATTTTAAAATGAGATCCCCCATCACTTATGATGGTTCAGGGGACTCCAAATCTAGAAAATATGTTACTTTGAACAAAATTGCAAACGACTATGTGATCATTCTTCCTAGTGGCTATCGCCTCAACCCATTCAGAAACGCAGTCGACGGCCACTAGGATGTACAAATTACCATGAGAATTCGGGAACAGGCCCATGAAATCGATCCCCCAAACATCAAAAATGTCAACAACTAGGATCAGGTTCAAGGGCATCTTGTCTCTCTTAGAAATGCTCCCGAGTTTTTGGCACTTTAACAGTGTGTCGCAAACTCGTGAGCATCCCTAAACAATGATGGCTAAAAGAAACCACTCGTAAGGACTTTTCTAGCAGTTTTCTGGCAACTAAAATGACCCCCACACGCAGACGTATGTGCTTGTTCCAGATCCGATCTGACATCCTCCTTGGGTATGCGTCGTCTGATCATTTGATCTGCACCAATCTTGAACAAGTCTGGATCATCCCAAATATACTGTTTGGCCTGTGACATAAAGTGTTTCTTCTTTCTCCTTGGACAATGCTCTGGTAAGTCACCTGAAACTTTAAAGTTAACAATATGAGCAAACCAGAGATTTTGCAAGACTGCCAAGATGTGTTCATCTGGGAAGGACTCGTTAATGGGCTCATCTGTGTTCCCATCTTCCACCATAATCCGGGACAAGTGATCTGCAGCAACATTTTCACTTCCTTTCTTGTCCCCAATCTCTAGATCAAATTCCTGCAGCAGCAAAACCCATCTGATGAGCCTCGGTTTTGCATCCTTTTTTTCCATGAGGTATCTAACATCATAGTGGTCAGAATAAATGATTACTTTACTTCCCCAAATATATTACCTGAATTTGTCTAGAGCATCTACTACTGCTAGTAACTCTTTCTCGGTTGTTGTGTAATTCAATTGAGCATCCGAGAGAGTTTTACTCGCATTGTATATGGCAACGGGTTTCTTTTCAACCCGTTGTCCCAAAACAGCCACGACCGCATAATCACTTGCGTCACACGTTATTTCAAAAGTTAAACTCCAATCGGGTGATTGCTAGATCGGGGCTTCAACTAATTTCAACTTCAAAATCTCAAAGACTTTAGCACATTCATCATTAAAGTCAAACGGGGCATCCTTAAGCAATAAATTACATAAGGGTTTGGTAATATCACTAAAACCTTTAATAAACCGTCTATAAAACCCGGCATGCCCCAAAAATAATCTAATGCCTTTGAAATTCGTGGGATGAGGTAGAGTGGAAATAACTTGAACCTTAGCTCGTTCCACCTCAATCCCACGACTCGAAACAACATGGCCCAAAACAATTCCCTCTTGGACCATAAAATGGCTCTTTTCCCAACTAAGAACCAAGTTTGTTTCGACACATTTTTTCAAAACTCTTTCGAGTTTGTTTAAACATGACTCGAAAGATGTGCCGAAAATCGAAAAATCATCCATGAAAATTTCTAAAGACTCCCCCACCATATCAGAAAAGATACTCATCATGCACCTTTGAAAGGTGGCGGGGGCGTTACATAACTCAAATGGCATTCGCCTAAACACGAATGTGCCATACGGGCATGTAAAATTAGTCTTCTCCTGATCTTAAGGACGAATAGCTATCTGGTTATACCTGGAATAACAGTCTAAAAAGAAAAAAGAATTTCCGACCAGATAGCTTTTCGATAATTTGATCGAAAAGCAAAAAGTGATCTTTCGATGTTGTCACGTTCAGTTTACGAAAATCAACACAAATGCGGCACCCGTTTACCGGCCGGGTGGCGACCTCGTTACCTGAGCCGTCCTTGACGACTTGGATGCCCGCTTTTTTTGGTAATGTCTGTGTCGGGCTCACCCACGTGCTGTCTGATATGGCAAAGATAATACCAACATCCAACCACTTCAGCACTTCTTTCTTCACCATTTCCCGCATGTTCGGGTTCAACCTCGGTTGAGTATCGTGTGCGGGTTTGATAGTCAGATATGTTAAAATTTTGTGCATCACAATTGAAGGACTGATTCCCTTCAAATCCGCTATCGTTCATCCGATTGCCTCCTTATTCGCAACCAGCACCTCCATCAAAGAATTTTCATGTTCGATAGATAAATTAGAAGCTATAATAACAGGCAAAGTATTATTCTTAACAAGGAAAGCATATTTTAAATGCTTTGGGAGCTCCTTCAGCATCGATAGTTTCAACCCAGTATCAATCTTCTTGGGAAGTGCTTCCACCTGAACTGACCATGGTGGACGGTCTCCTTGCACAGCTGCGATCTTCATCTGTTTCTTCTCCTCTTCCAGCAACTTGTCTGTTTCCACCTGTAACCTGTCAAACAAAACACACATCTCCGCTGTGCCATCTATGCTGACGACAGAGTCATATAGAGGGATGCACTCGTCAATGACATCAGCCATAAAGCACTCGTCATCGACCGGAGAATTATCTCCACGTGTGAAAACATTAATCCTCAGCTTACGGTTACCAAATGCCATGTCAACAGTACCATTTCTACAATTAATGTTGGCATTTGCGGTGGCCAAAAATGGTCTACCGAGGATAACCATAGGTTGTTTGGTTCTTTCACCCGAAACATAATCGAGGACCAAAAAGTCAACTGGAGAGTAAAATTCTTCCACCTTGACGATAACGTCAGTCAGTATTTCTCAGGGAAGTTTCGGTGTCTGGTCAGCTAAGACAACCGTGGTAGCGGCTGCCCGAAGCGGACCGAAGTCATACTAATCATATAGATTTCCCGGGAGAATACTAATTCTAGCTCCAAGATCTAGAAGCGCCCGTGTCATTTTAAAATCACCCACTTGAATGGGTATAATGGGCGTTACCGAATCTTGTAGCTAGGGTGGAAGAGAACCCGAAAGAATTGCACTCACGTTATTAGTAAAATCGATCTGTTTAGGAATCTTATGACTCCTTTTCTGTGTGCACAACTCTTTCAAATACTTAGCATAGGTGGGAATTATTTTATGGCATCTAAAAGAGGAATATTGATTTTCACTTATTTAAACGTTTCCCACATTTCCTCTTGTTGCGGGCCCCTTTTTGATGCCATCTTCGCCTTCGATGGCGCCAACAAAGCATCGGGATAGGGAACGATTTTCACCTTCTCCTTGTCCTTAGAGTTGTTGGTGTCATCTCTCGGAATCAGTTTGTTAATATTAGTTTCACTTTTCTTAGGTTCAGTTAATTTAAATAGTTCCGCCTCGTCATCACTGAAGAGATTTCCATCAATCTCTTCCACCACCCCCTCAACCAATGGTGGTGGAACCCCAACCTTATTATCATACTTTTTACCACTACGTAAAATACTTACCTGGTTAACGTGCTTTTTCGAACTCGAGCTGTAACAGTTCGGGATGACCGCGGTGTCGCTCGGGATTTGGCCCGCATTCTTCTGTAACTTTGCCGCATCTGCACCGAGCTGACCAATCTGCTTCAACATTGTCTCTGATGATTTATCTCGTAGTTCGAACAGTTGTTTCGTTTCAGCCTTATTATCAGTCATAACCTTCAACAACGCATCCAACTTTGAGTGCACCAACTCATCTGAATTTCCCGAGGACCCTTTCTGTCGGTCCTGATTACCCAAAGAATTTCCACACCGGTTACCGTCTCTCTTATACCCCTGATTCTGATTATACAAACCCTGTTGCTGCTGATAACTGCCTTGACGGTTATTACCCTGCGATCTGTTCTGGCTCGTTCCCTGAAAGTTCGGATTCAACTGCGTAGACGCGTTCCCGTAACGAAAGATCGGGTGATTCCTCAGGCCCGGGTGATAAGTGTTTGAGTTGAACCCTTGGCCCTTGGAATCCCCGTAAGTATAGTTAACCTCTTCAGTATCATCCTTCTCGTCATCATAGAACTCGGGGCAATTTTTTGCCTTATGCCCGAGTTCACCACAATCTTCACAAACCGGGAATTTTACTCCAACTTTCCCTACTTCCTTCTTCTTACCCTTTCTGTACCCAGCCAGTTCACGTTCCAATTCAGCAATTCGTTCAGACTCACTCGTGACTGACTTAACTGACCTGGAGAAAGTACCATGTCTTCGTCTCTTAGCTGCTGCTTCTGCCTTTGAATCTTCTCACGTAAATTCCAAGAAATCTCAATCATCCTCTACAGGTTGATTCAGCAGCTGACCGTTACACGAGGCTTTCTGATGCTTTCGGTCCTCGTATGTCAACCCGTCAACAAAGCATTTCACTAGTTCCCACAATTCAATCTGATGGTGTGGGCATTTTTTGATCATCTCCTTAAACCAGGTAAATACTTCATGGAATAATTCACCTGATAATAGTGAAAAATGGCGAATTTCCATTCGGGCCTCGCTCGTCTTCGACTGCGAATAATATTTGTTCAGAAACACCTGCTGCATCTCAGCCCAATTTCTGATACTGTGCATCGGTAGCAAGTTAAACCAGTGTTTTGCTTTGTCTTTTAGGGAAAACTGGAATAACCGCAACCGAACCTCGTCCTGATCATAAGTACCATCACCAATCGACCCGCAAATAGCCGAAAAATTTGACAAATGACAATACGGGTCCTCGGATGCCATCATGTGAAAATGCGATACGATGTTAATGTATGATGGCCGGGACTTAAAAGTCTGTTTTCCCGGTACTCGTTCCTGTGGGACCAACGGGGATGCTCCATCTGAGATAGCGGGTCTGAACCGACTGTTCACACCCTGAACTGGGGCCACAAAATTCCTCATTTCCCCCCAGGATTTATCAACCCACCCCTATTAACTTGAATATTCCGAACTCTTTCGGACCTTTCTGCCCAGTTAACCTTGTTCCCACCAATACCATTACCTCCCCTGTTCCTGTTAACCGCTTCATCCCATCTCTGATTCACTGGCTCTTCCACCTCCTCATCCCAATTATTATCCCCCTCGTTCTCTGGCTCAACTGCCTGATTCCCTCTAACCCACCGGTCTACCTCGTTCCTAACCTCAAAACCCTTGTTCACATCATTATCTTCTTCATTTTATGTCGGAATTCTAGGATAAGCATCATCAAGATTAATCTGAACTTTACGGTTACAGGTGTTATTTGGGGCTGATGGTTCGGCCTGGTCAAGGTTTCGGTTTTTGTTTAGGTTTCGGGTTCTAGAAGCGCGAGCTGAGTTATTCTATTTGTTTTGGTTATTGAAATTTAGTGGTGGAGGTATGTTGTCTGGGTGAAACGCGTTATTTTCTAGGAGTGGTTGTGGGTCTTGGTTTTGGTTTTCTTTATGGTTCTGGTTCTGGTTTTGGTTTTGGTGTTAGTTTTGGTTTTGGTTTTGATTCTGATCTTCCATCTCTGAATTTCTTTTCTGAACTCGGTTCTACCGAGCTAATCTTTCAATTTCGGGCACGAAAACAATCGGTGAATGTCTGCCCGAGTGTCGGGTGTGCATAAACTTGTTACCTGCACAAACTACACACCCTGCGTAAAATAGAAAAAATAAAGTTTAAACTAAAAACTGAAAACAAAAATTAAGATCATAATTAAAATTAAACACAAAAATCAAATAACACGAAAAACACTAAGCGCACTAACTCCCCGACAACGGCGCCATATTGATGATCGTCGTTTGAGTCATGCAAAAAACCTAAATAACCTAAGTAGATAGGGTAAATAAGGTATCGTATCCACCAGGAGTATGTGGTCAATGCAAATCGTGTAAACAATTTCTATATAATGAAGTAGCAGATTTTTTGTGCTGATCACACAAGCAATAAGTTGAATTTAGAATTAAGCAAACAAACGAGTAAATAAGTTTCAATCAATTAACAAAAGAAAATCACACCCGGGACTTCAAGTAAGCAACCTACAGTAATCTCATGCAACCTAACAGATTAATCGTTAACGGTTAACTACAGACTGATCAACTAGACAAAACCTTAGACATCAACAATCGCTTTACACACGACACTAGTTATCAAACAGTCCCTGCCAGTGTGACTCAGTTAAGGGCAATCATATGTTTTATAGTATTCAATCTAATCAAACAGTCCTACGATCAATTATTATAGCAACTGGTAACTAGTCGTTCAAATCAACATAAACCTAAACCGATTGAACACACAGAAATACCAAACATCAATAATCATAGACCAACCATAAACAATTATACATAAGTGTTCTTAGTCACATGAGAAAACTGAAATAATTACAAACTATTCATTCCCATGTGAAATTCTAAGAGATTAGCCGAGCCTCGACATCATGGAATCGTCAATAATGATGAAATGGAGCATGTATCTGGTCTCGGTATGAACTGGAATGGTGGAATCGCCTTCTCTAACCTCTGGAAATCACCTTCTTTGATAAAAACGGATTTGAGGTCGAGTTTGATGAAAAATTGATATAAAACCCTAACAACCCGTCTGCACGCCCCATCACGATACACGATGGGGTCTTCACTGGTCCATCGCGTATCCCGATGGACCCTTGGTCAACAATTCATTAAACACCCATCGTGATACGCGATGGGTCCTCAAGAAAGCCCATCGCGTGTCGCGATGGGTCTTGTCACCAGTAACCTTCTTTAATCTTTTCGTTATGCGTGCTGGACGTCCCGGGTCTTCAATACATGCATTAGCAGGTCCAAATTAAGTACTTTTAACGCTTGTGCCCTGAAATACAATAATACACGTATGAAGTGTCGAAGTTCCTACAATAAACGATTAAAACTAAGAAATCAACGAACTAAACTATATACAAATTAACCAACCATCATGGGCATATATAACTACATCAAAGAATGCTACTAGTCAGACTCCTTTCTCTTTAGTGTTTGGAACTGAAGTAGTGATCCCTATAGAGATGGTGATCCCTACAGCAAAATCCTTTCTCCAGAATACTAAGACTAATGATCAAGATCTCTTCGATGATCTTGATACCATTTATGAGTTCAGAGATTCAGCGAAATTCCGTATTGCAGCATATCAACAAAGAAGATCCAAGTCATATAACAAAAGTATCATAACAAGAAGATTTCAATTAGAAGACTTGGTATTGAGAAAAGCATTTCAAAACACGACTAATCCTAGTGATGGAAAATTGGCACCTAAGTGGGAAAGATCTTATTTGATAGATTCTGAAGCTGGTAAGGGAGCATACCAATTGGCCACCTTGGATGGTAGGATCCTGCCAAGATCCTGGAATGTTCTTCATCTCAAACTCTATTTTGTGTAAGTTGGAATATTATTTCTAACTTGTTATGGTATGTATTCTAACCCTATTTTTTAAATACTTATTTTATTACTTATCGTTTGAATTATATTTCTAACTTAAGCAGTAGAGGGGTGTTAGTCAAGCTAACATCCACCCTCACAAAGGTTCAAGTGTTTTGCAGAATATCGGGATCCCGACTACGAAAGTGAATGCATTCCTAGGGGTTTAGCCACCTCTCTAAAGTTTTGGGGATTCAAACTCCCTCTACCGTTTAAAGGTTCTCACCTTTCAGATTCTAGAGTTTCTACACCTCGCCCGGAACGCATGTTGTCCATGTGTAGTTCAAGATGGTGGGACCAGTCCATGTAACAGTGGCTGACAATTGAATCATTATTGGCTACATACTGGATTCTTAAGTATAACTATCAATGGAATAACATTTTTATGTTATACAACCGTGGATGGTCCCATGTTTATCAATGGCATAACATTTTCATGTTATATAACCATGGATCGTCCCAAGTATATAACAAAAGTTTCAACATTTTCATGTCCCTCAAGAAATCGGGCTTGTCCCTATTATCTTTGTGTTTGTCCCCAGTATCTTTGGGCTTGTCCCTAGTATCTTTGGGGTTGCCCCCAGTATCTCTAGTATCTCTGGGCTAGTCCCCAGCATTTAACACTTGAATTTTATTGGCATTTTAGTGTTGATCCTAAATAATCAAAAGCTAAACTTTAAAACATAGCTTTGTTATTTCAAAGATGTTCCACGACATCCCTAGGATCACCGTATTGCAATAGTAATCCTCAAAGGATCACATTAAAGACACGGTAAATGGTCGGGATCCTCGCTGTCGGTTAAAGTTGTGAAGCATATCTCAGCTGAAACAACCTGTAAAAGACTCCCAACAACTAGTAGCTCAAGACTTGATAAATGAGTGCATGGAAACAAAGTTGACTAAGTCCAATGGTTATATTGAAGAATTAGTTAATGTCATTTATTGTCAAGATAATCGGTAACTATATAATGAGGTTATGATGAACAAAATAAGACACTTGCTCACTCGCACCACACTACTTACACACTCTTGTACTCTATGTTCATCACTAGTTCTCGAGTTGTAACACTTTTACTTATTAATAAATCTAAGGCAGGCGGATAGTTTTCCCCTCCTGAGGTTTTTTGCCAAAGATCCTATTAAGGATCAAGGGTTTTTTCTCGCTATATCCTAAGAAATTTACTACTTTACACACACACAAACACAAACACACACGCACGCATACATACACTTGCAATATTGTGAAGAACACACTACCTCACTTACAAAGTTTGATCACTAAATTGCTTAGGTAATTTTTAACCAAAACAGTCAAGAATTGGAAAACCCTAACCTCACCCACCAAGGTTCGATCCTTCTTGACCTTACGGGATATTATCGTCATTTCATCCTCAATTTCTCAAAAATCATGTTGTCCATCACCGGTTTAACTTGTAAGGGTAAACCTTATAAGTGGGGGGACTAAGCAAGAGGAAGGTTTTAAAACTTTCAAATGTATGCTTTGTGGCGTACTTGTCATAACCCTCCCCTAAAGGAATAAGGGTCTCATGGTCCATTGTAATGCTTCAAACCAAGGACTTAGTTGTGTTCTTATGCAACGAGGTAAGGTTATCGCATATGCCTCACGGAAACTCAAGAACCACGAAAAGAATTATAAAACTCACAACTTTGAACTTGGTGTAGTCGTATTCGAGTTAAAATTTTGGAGGCGTTACATGTATGGCACTAAATACGTGGTATTCGCTGACCAAAAGAGTCTCCAACTTATATTCGACCAAAATAATCTCAACATGAGACACCAACGTTGGGATGAGCTATTTAGCGACTACAATTGCAAAACATGTAACCATCCTGATAAAGAAAACGCAGTTGCCGATGCCCTTAGTCGTAAAAGTCATGTTAAAAGTGTTCTCCTCCATAGTGTTGTTATTTAGACCGATCTCCATCTTCGTATCTTTGAAGCCCAACACATCTCCATCACCGAAGGAAATATTTGTAAGAAGAGATGTTGTGTGGTGCTAAATTCCAACTCGAAACCAAGAATGATGGTTTGCTTTACTTCCTTAATCGCTTGTGGGTCCCTGGTCATGATAATCTTCGCACATTATAGTGGATGAAACTCATATATCGTGACATTCCATTCATACTCATGCGGATAAGATGTATTTAGATCTTCATTCTACATATTGGAGGCCCGGAATAAAGAATAATATCGCCCGCTATGTCAGAAAATGTCTAACTTGTTCCAAGGTAAAATCCGAGCATCAAAATGTTCTGGTTTGTTCGTGCAACCATTTAATCCATGTGGAAGTGGGACAATATTACTATGGACTTTTTCACGAAACTTCCAACCACTCGAAAGTAAACGATAGTATATGAGTGATCGTTAATAGGTTAACCAAATAAGCTCATTCATTCCTATTAGATAAAAGTTTTAGACCGAATGACTCGCTCAGATTTATATCTACGAGATTGTTTGACGTCATGTTATACCTTTGAGCATCATTTTCGACTGCGATGGTAGTTTCATTTCTCATTTTTTTTAAATCGCTCCAAAATGCTCCGGGAACTCGTTTTGATCTTAGCACTGCATTTCACCCTTAAGCGGATGATTAGTCCGCACGAACCATTCAAAAGCTTAAGGATATGCTAAGATCTTGTGTCTTCGATTATGGTGGCAATTGGGATTCTCATCTTTTGTTGGTCAAGTTTTTGTATAATAACAGTTATCATTCAAGCATCAAAATGGATCCATCTGAGGCCCTCTATGGTTGTAAATGTCGCTCTCATATATGTTGTAACGAGATCTGTGAAGCTTAAATCACCGGCCCCGAAATGGTACAAAATACCACCGACAAAATTGTTCAAATTCGTAACAATATGCTCGTTACTGAGAGTCACCAAATGGCTAATGTCGATAAGCGACGAAGACCTTTGGAATTCGATGTCAGGGAACTCGTCCTCCTCAAGGTATCACCTAGGAAAGGATAAGTCTGATTCGGTGTAATGGGTAAATTAGCAACCCACTTTGTTGGTCCATTCAAGATCCTAGAAAGGGTCGAGGATGTAGCTTATAGGCTCAAGATTCTGCAGGAACTTCAAGGCATCCATCCCATGTTTCATGTGTCCAGTCTTCGAAAATGTTTGGCCAACGAAAATCTTCATATCCACCTTGAAAAATTGCGGATCGATGAAACCATGCACTTCGTTGAGAGACCGGGTGGAGATAATGAATCGAAAGGATATAGAAAACAAGCATAACAGACCCCTTTGGTCAAATTTCATTGGGAATGTTGGCGAGGTGCAAAATTTACTTGGGAGTGTTAAGACCATATGAAGACTAAGTATCTCCATCAATTTGCTACGGATGTTAACTCCTAATTTTGGGATGAAATTTCCTAACAGTTGGGAATACTGTGACATTCATCAAAATCCGTATTTGTATTTGTTTACCGAATCGCTTTGTAAGTCGGATCCTCATTTATTAATAAAGTGGAGTATTTACTGGGTATTTATTATTGTATTGTTGTTCAGATCGTATTTATCCTTTTGCAAGTCATTCCTACCAAATTTCGAAGTTTGGTTATCCTCCCTGCCCCACGCTTCATGGAGGATACCCATCAGCTCCCCGTGACGAGCGGCAGGTTTGGTCCACGACAGCAGACAGATGTTCCCCGCGCGTCATGTGGGATAACCTTAGCTCCACCACGATACACGAAAAAGCTTGTTGTTACAGGTTTTGTGATTTAATTCATTTTAACTTGTTTTGACCCTTTTCAAACGATCTCAAACTTTGGTCAACTTATTTTACTGATATTGAATACACTTCAACTCTCAAAACTTTGTTTAAACTCAATTGGTCAATCAAAGGATTTATGAGCTTATTTACACACTTGACTAAATTCAAATGTTTTGAAAACTCTTTGGCCATGTTCATCTATAAATACCCTTCATTTCTCTGAATGCTACTTTGTCACACTTCAAACAACAAAAATTCTCTTATTCTTGTTGACAATTTGAAGTATTTTCGAGTTTGATTTTCAAAAGTCAACCCGTGAAGTTCAAGTTCTAATTCTGTTATTTTTTAGTCAACTTCCGGGTATATTATAGTTTATTTTTCTACGTGGTAGTGTCGTTTAGGACTTGATGCTATGTTGAAATTAATTTAACGTTAGTGTTAGTTCATTAAAAACGAACTCAACTCGCTTATGCAACTATGCGGTTTCAGTTTAGTTATTTTACCCAATCAACGTCTAAAACTAATTCTTTTCATCCCACCAAATAAAATATAATATTTTTGTCATGTCGGAAACGGACTCGACATCAAGTCGAGTTTGGGTCTGACCAGAACCGAACTACTCACTTAAACTCGTACTTTTTAGACCCGTTTCAAGTTTTCTCGAAACGAATTCAACATATTAACGTGACTAAGCAATATTGTAACCCAACTCTTCATAAACAATTAAAAATCAATCTACTTATTAGTTTTACTAGGAAAAAAACAAAAAACAAATCATGTTTAGTGAAATATATATTTTTCTTCCAAAAGCTTAAAAACGCTAAACCACAAACCGAATCTTTCATGTCTTACTTAATCTTGAACCATATTTTGAACGTAGAAATATTTTCATGATTTCTAGGATCTTGTTTTAAACAAACTCAACCGGTTCATTCATTTAAGCGCTCGTTTCACTTTTACCCGCTTAACTCAAACATGTGTGTTTTCATAACCCCATTTTTCCCTTTTTATTATTTTAGGGTGTAGCACATTATGTTAACCCATGGTTACTTTATGACTTAATGTTCACAACCAATTTACAATATCTGTCTTGCATGTTATCATTTTTTTTAAATATAACGGTCGTATAGCCGTTTGAAGGAGGAGGGACCACCACTCATCACCCTTTCCGCGCCCATCTTTGTGAAGATGCCCCACTTTCACATCCCACAGCGGTGTTCCGCGCCCTCGATGCCCCATAAATACCCCATTTCAGCGTCCATAGCGAACCGTCAAACGATCAGGTTTGATCAATTAGTTATAAAAAAATTATTTTCTGCTATTATTGTTATCACACACCTAATTCCATTTCCAAATATCATACTTTTAGCATTAATAATCTTAGTTCCAATTTAAGCACGTCAGTTTGTCCCAAAACTCTCATTAAGAAGACAGCGTAAATATTAAATAACTAATTTATAAAAATTTTGCATAGTTTTTCATTTTATCAAAGTCTTTATTGGTTTGTCCTAAACGAATGCAAATGTAATTAAAAGACAATATATTATCAATCAACTTAAGAATCCAATAAAAAATTGTTTCAAATTAATGCTGGATAGAGTTATTACAAAGAGCGCTCGTGTAACAGATAAGAACAAATTAAACCCGACTTGTGAGAAACGAAACAAGTCCCATGTTCGCATGCCATAAACACTATGAGTTCGACTTTTTTTTCTTTCAAGCAGTTCACATTAAAATTAATAGGAACCACCCATCCTTTAGTGGGACAACTTTCATTTATTTACTCTTTCAAGTTAGATATTAAATCCATACTTCAATGTCAATAAATAATTATATATTATATATTAGTTTTTATCTCGGTTGTTTTAATATTTATTTATTTTTTGAATTTATATATTTTATTGTATGAAAGTTAATAATATACTTATAGTTTGATGATAAAATGTTTCATAAATAAATGAGATGTTATAACACAGTTTATAAGTTATATGGTTTTGATGAGACCCAAGACCTGATTAATTTTATTACTATTAAATTGGTTTTTTAATTGTAGATAATATTTATGAAAGTTAATAATATAGTTATGGTTTGATGAGACCCAAGACCTGTTTTTTTTTACTATCAAATTGGTTTTTTTTAATTTAAATAATATATATATCTTTTTTAAAATAAATAAGATATTAACTTTTATTATATCCTATTTTATAGGATTTTTATATCAATAATTTGGTGAGAATAATTTTTAATTTAATGAGATGTTATAAGCCGTTTAAGGAATATCTGGGTTTGGTAAGACTCATACCTATGAATTCGGGTCAAATGCATGAGAAGCCTCCATTTAAAACTCAAACAAATCTGGTGACTCTAAAAAAGGAGGAGCGACCACATTCCGACACGTAGCATTTTTATATCTTAGTTTAAATATATTATAGATATATTAGCTAATATTAACCGTCGGTGTTACAAAAGTTTTTTTGAATTTTTTATTAGTTTTGTTATGGTTGTATTTATTCACTTTAATTGAGTGAAGACCACTTCGGATATAGCTGATACTATTTTAATATATTACTTTATTCTTTAGTTTAGTTATTTTATTTTAATTAGGTTTTTTTATTGTTTATCTTTTTATTTTTTTGGCATTTCTATATATTATTTAAAAATAAGAATAAAAAAATAATCAAAAAATGTTTTTTAACTTCAGTAATTTTTATTCTATCTTGTTCATGAAGCATAACTCAATTCATAGGTCTTGAAACCATCTCAAATGATCTCTATCAATAGTCCAGTCAAAACAAAGCTTATATGATAGATATTAACCTTGATAGAATGACTTATTTTTTTTTAAGAAAATGTGTATTTAACCGTTTCCGTTGAATTTTCTGCACGTTGCTTAGGCTAGGCGGTATATACTCGTGTGTAATCCTCACTGGTCTTAGGTGGCAGCCATGTGTGGTCACGCGTGACCTGAGGCCACCGATGGCGCTCAGTCACGTTAGTAGCCTTTCAAGTGGGCCCCATTGGACCGTTGGGCAACGACACTTTTTAATAAAAAAAAATTGTTTTTATTATATTTTAAAAATCATTTAAACCATTTCAAACCATTCCAACCATTCTCAAACCATTTCTACATATTTTAACAAAAACCATATCAAAATGAATGATCCATCTTCGTCCGAAGATAAGGATTTTTTTTCTACATGCAATGAAGTTTACGATCGAACATGTTTTACTTGGTGACGACCAAACATCGCCTCGTCTCACAAGAAAAGCTCGGTTGAATCAAGATCGTAAAGGCGCACACGACCGTTTGGTAGCCGACTACTTTTCCGAAAACACAACTTACACATGCGAAGATTTTAGGAGGCGCTTCCAAATGAGTAAACGTCTATTTCAAAGAAGTCGACGTCATAGTGAGAACGAATCCATGGTTTGAGTTACGTTTGGATGCGAGAGGGAGAAGAGGTTTTACCCCACTACAAAAGTGCACTGCAGCGATCCGGCATATGGCATACGACACGGTTCATGATGCTTTGGGCGAGTATCTTCGAATGTCCGAAAAAACGGTACACAATAGTGTTTATAAGTTTACAAAAAATATTATTAAGTTATATAGCAAAAAATATTTACGTAGCCTTACTTGGAGTGGTATTCAAAAAATCATATGAATGCCATGAAACAAAACATGAATTTCCCAAGATGCTTGGTAGTAGTGATTGTGTGCATTGGGAGTGGGCAAACTGCCCAAATGCTTAGCGCGGTCAATACATGCGAGGTGATCATGCACAACCGACTATATCCTTGCAAGCAGTTGCTTCACAAGATATATAGATTTGGCACGCCTTATTTGGAGTTGACGGTACATATAATGATTTAATGGTCCTCCATTAGCCGGGGTTTTACAATAACATACTAAGTGTACGATGTTGGATTCAAGTTTTTGTGTTCCATGAATCGAATACAAGCATGGGTATTATCTTGGTGACGGGATATATCCGTCGTGGTCCATGTGTGTGAAATCCTTCACGTGCCCACAAGATGAAAAACGAAAGAAATTTAAGGGAGCTCAAGAGGCGGCAAGAAAAGATATCTAAAGATGTTTCGATGTCATAAAAAGAAAGTGGCACGTAGTGGCCAACCCGAAACGAGCATGGATGCCAAAAAAAATTAGACTGATGACATATGCTATATATATTTTGCATAACATGATTATTAAAGATGAGGGATGTGCATTTGCGAGTACAACGAGGATGAAGACAACGTCCAATATCAACTAATTGACGAAACACAAAGGGAATATAATCGATTGGCTTTGGAAAATCAAGATACATATGACGCGTTACGTTTGGACTTGGTCGAACATATTGGTCTCTTCCAGACGATGAAGACAAGATATTTTTTTTTAGTTATTTTGTTTTAGTTTATGTTTATTTGATAATGTTATTTGTATTGTTTTAAGTTTAAATTTAATTATTAATGTATGAATATTATATAAATTAAAAAAATAAAAATGGAAAATGGTGGAGAATGAGGGAGAGTAGTGTATTTACTTGGTTGATGGGTGTCGAAGGGTGATGAAAAATGATATGAGAAGCTGACATGACGTTAATGTAACGAATGAGGAGAATGAAGGAGAGTGGTGTATACCCCTAGCATTAGTTGTAATTTTAGAAGATTTTTTTGTTAAATATAATTTTCTTTGCACTCTCTCATTGCATGCACATGCCAAACAAATCATCAACAAAATTATCTTAGCCGCAACGACAATATTGAAATTGGTAACACAAGTTTCATAATCTCAACAAAATGAAAATGTTGTTGTTTAATATATTTTTTTTACTTCTAAGACATTAAACTATAATATAGCTAGAGATTATAAACATGATAAATATGAGGGATCTAATATCAAATGTCTACGATGAAGGACCACAAACGACTTTTGTTCTTTTCTATAAATATCAAAATACCTATATTGATTGACTTATAATAATAATAATAATACATCACTTGTTCTAGTAATAAATTACATTTGAATACATTCCGACTCCATCCCTTGTAGTTTATAGTAAACCCAAAACTATTAATTACAAACACGTTGCATTTACAAAAAAGGCTCAAATCCCGTGGTTGTCAAAATAGGTATAAATTAAGACTAAGGTTAGATTTCTCGCTCAATAAAATGTGTTGAGATTAACATAATATAATAAAATCTTATATAAATCTCTAAGAAGGGTACGAGCACTCATGGTATTTATTACTCATCCACCTGTTAATCGTGTATTGCCATCTCATTTGTAATAGGAACTTGTAACTAAAACTAGTGACCATTTATGTTGTCACTAAACATGCAATGGATGTGAGACAGAATTTTCTAGAGCATGCACCCATTTTTGTAGTATTGTGTTAACGTACAGTGATTAAGAAAATCCACTATAATAATGTGACACATGTTTTAACCATGACAACTCAGAACGGTATATCAAACCACTTTCCATAAACCACTACTAAAAAAAAAGCCTTTAATGACACGCAATGCATGTCATTAAAGGGTACATATGACACGCAAATGAGTGTCAAGGAAGCCCCTGTCATAAATTGAATATGACATGCAATCCGCGTGTCATATTTAATGACACGCTTTAATGACAAGCGTTTACGACACCGATACACGACTTGCATTTATGCGTGTCATCGTTTTAATGCTTATAAAAAAATATTTTTTTTTTACATAATTACTAGTTTTTACATTACTAATCATAACTAAATTCTGATGACAAATAACATATAATGCAAATAGAGGAAAACTATCCATTTTCATTTCATAATAAGACATCCAAAGTCAATATATTACAAAGTTAACAAAAATATTAGTTAATAGTCAATAAAATACATTAGTATCGGAAAATAAACTGTGCCACTTAACTCGCGCATTCTTCTCAGGTTGCATCAAAATCCGCCTCATGTGTATTCGTCTTTGTCATCCCCAACCTGAAAAGAAAATTAAACAAATTAAGAAAATGTTAAAAAAAAATTGGTCAGGATAAAACAACCAATAAAAACTGTAAATTAGACATATTTTGTTATTGACAAGTATTTCAACTTTGATGCTTCTATAGAAAATTAACCCATGCCTAAAGAGCTTATTTGATTCACTTCTTGGCGTTCAAGCAAACCAAACCGAATCAAATGGTATACATATATACAACGGTAGAAAAGGTAAGCCCACACAAATATTATTACCAGATAAATCAAGCAACTGCACATTCAACTGAACACCTAAACTCTTGTATTGGCACCTGTATTACGATATTATCCCAGCTCTGTAACGCATTCGGATTTTACCTGAACAAAATAAGAATGAAACATTTTTAGGCAAACTGAGTTAAGGGTCAACCCAGGTATTACACTAACCCGTATAAAAAGTTTGACCCGTTAAACAGTTATGGGCCAAATGTATCGGAAAATATTTGTTAACAATTATGGGCCAATATATTACAAAGTTAACAAAAATATTAGTTAATTGTCAATGAAATACATTAGTATCGAAAAATAAAGTGTGCCACTTAACTAGAGCATTCTTCTCATATTGCATCATATCCGCCTCATGTGTATTCGTCTTTGCCATCCCCAACCTGAAAAAAAAAATTTTAACAGATTAAGAAAATGTTAAAAGAAATTTGGTCAGGTCAAAACAAACAATATAAACTGTAAATTACACGTATTTGTTATTGACAAGCATTTCAACTTTGATGTTTCTATAGAAAACTAACCAGTGCCTAAAGATCTCATTTGATTCACTTCTTGGCGTTCGAGCAAAACAAACCGAATCAAAAGGTATACATATATACAACAGTAGAAAAGGTAAGCCCACACAAAGATTATTACCAGATAAATCAAGCAACTGCACACTCAATTGAACACCTAAACTCTTGTAATGGCACCTGTATTACGGTATTATCCTGGCTCTGTAACGCATTTGGATTTTACCTTAACAAAATAAGAATGTAACATTTTTAGGCAAACTGAGTTCTAGGTCAACCCAAGTATTACACTAACCCGTATAAAAAGTTTGACCCGTTAAACAATTATGTGCCAAATGTATAAAAAGGTGATACTTATGCCCGGCTCGGTATCGCATTTAGATTTTGCGTTAACAAAGTTAGGATGAAACAAAATTAGGCAGAAGTACCTTTGGGTCGACTCAAGTCTTATACTACCCATATAGAAAAGTTTGATCCTCTAAACAGTTATGGGTGGTCAGTTACACTTATTATGAAGGTATACCATCAAATATTTATTTTATGGTGATCATTATCTTTAATTATGTTCAGGCTATAAAATAATTAATGGTACCTCAATGTATATAAATACCACAGTGCAGCCATAATTAGATAAACAAAAGATGCATATAAGTAACATCTTCTGTATACCAAAGTGCAGCCATATAGTATCATGATGCTAATAAACAGAAATGTATAAGAGAACATTGGATTCGTCACTTTTGAGCCACATTTTAAAATTTTAAGAGAGATCATTTTTCATCTTTCACTTCCACCGGAAATTAAGAAGTACCAAAAACAACCATATACTTCTTTTCGTAAGGGTAAAACTTGAAGCTAACTACTTAAAAATGCATCTAAAGAAATAGATAGATAACTTAAACCTCAAGAAAATGTTTCATAAAACTCTCTTCAAGTGAAAGTTTGAGCAATGAGTTGAAGCATCATCAACAATGAAATAATCATAATGGATGTATGTGTGAGTTTATTCATAATTCACCTAAACAAATTTGCACAAAATAAAATATGTGATTAGCAACTATGATATAAAATATACTAAACATTGCTTTATTTGGTGCAGAGTAACATATTAAATATAATGAAGTATTTAAAAGTAAAACCCCAGTTTTTGTAAGCAATTTAATTTATGAGCCGGGCTCAACCTTTAGAAAAAAGAACTCGAGCTTTCATAAGTTAAAACGAGCCTAGTTGAGCTCGGTCTTGGCTCAACTCGTTTACACCCCTACTCTTATGCCTAGTTCATACATTTTCCTCACATCATTAGAAACAAATTTCAATTTCCAATCCAAAATTAGGGCTTATAACAGTATATTTACATAACAATCAAACAGTAACATACAATCAATTGAAAATTTAACATAAACAAACCACATAATTGAACATAAAACTCTAGTTTACACCTGTTTAATACATTTGCCAAAATAAGGGTTTGTAACACTCTGTTTACATTACAATCACAAACTAACACAATCAATTTAATTAACAACATATGCATATGGTATAGAGAACGAAGTTCACCATGAGGTCGAGATTGGAGCAAGAATAAAGGAGGTGGTTGAACTTGGGATCTTTCCCAATGTTCTTCCATTTTCCAGTGCTGTGTTTTGAGATGCCGCCGCGTATTCCTCCCGCGCCCACTAAAACAGCGATTGAAGTTGGGCAGATTATGAAACCCTAGCTTCGAGAAGGTGGTATTGATGAAGAAGATGGCCGGATTGTGCTCTGAGAAACCCTAAGCGCCATGTGTGTATACTGTATATAATTTGGGCGTGGTTTGATTTTGAGATGTATATTGGGGTTGTGGGTGGGTTGTGTTTAAGTTTTTATTTAGATGGCAAGATGGCACACCTTTTCTCAGTACCAAGGGGTTTTTTTAATTGCTGACATCTAATCAACGACACACAAAAATGCCCGTCGTAAGTCTTTTAAATTTTGAAAAATATGACACTTTTTCCATGACATGCACATTTTGCGTGTCATAAATCAACGCGTATCATAGTGCGCTTGTCATTAAAGGCATTTTTTGTAGTAGTGAACGCATGTCTTTTTGCCCAGCCCTGCCCTCACGTTTAAGTCAAACTCACACCGAGCTCTAAAACTCGTTCCGGCTACTCACCTCCCATACTCGACACTTCCGGGCTAGTGTGGTAGCAGGTCCACGCCTACTCGCAATGTGGACAAGTAGCTAAGGTGTGCCGCTCGCCCAAACAAGAATATGATAATATCCACCGGAACTTATTCATCTAGTATTTGACTACTTAAATTATAAAAAAAAATCAATACATTTTTACTTTTTACTACTTCCTAATTCTTGCTCAGTCAGGCTTTATATTACCATGTCATGTGTCTAACATCATCGTACACATTTATTTATTTTTTCTTATTGAATGTTGCCAGTAGACACTTAACTCATCAACATTCTTTTACCTATACTATATATTGTAACACCCCGACCGATGGCGGATTATACATCGGGGCGCCACGTATTGTTTCATTACTCGCGACACTATTTGGGTGTCAATATTTAATAAATACATTTCCTTGCGCACGCGCAGAACATGACGTAGAGTAACATAAATCATATCATAACTTAAAATATTCAAATAACATAAACTTGTCTTGTTACATTTTAAACTAGGTCCAAAAGAAAAGAAAACATCCTATGTGTCCTCAAGCTTCCAGAAACAGCTACAGCAAACCTGAACATGTGTTAAAATAAAACGTCAACACTTGCGTGTCGGTGAGAAATCAAGTTTAATAGATATAAATAGATAACAATATCTGCGTGCATCATGTGTATAACTGGTGTTCAACAAGGGTGTAATCAGATTGTGATCAAGCCTTAGATCATAGCTCATAGTTCAATCCGTGCTCCCAATTGAGCACAAAAACAAGAAAACTGTGCAAGTGTAAACAAAAGAGAAATCATAAACGATAGTTCTCCCGTGTTCATCTAATGGATCCATGAAAACTGCGGAATAGGCCGACAAGACGGTTAATGATCCACACATACAAATAAACAGCCAAGTCTACGTCCATAACACATGGGGTTTTGCGCGACAAAAGTTTATAAACAAGTTTAAGACTCAAGTTTGTACGAACACATGAACATCCCAAAACATTAAAAATAAAAAGGGATTAGGTACGAGATTACTCACCTGAAAAAGGTGGGTTGAAAGATAATGCAAGAAACAAGCACAAGTTAACCTATAAATAAGAGATTATTGGTTTAATGATTCGTTTTATGCCTTGAATATATGTTAGCATAGTAATATGTATTTTTAACAAATTATTATATTTTATATATTACCGGAAATCTGGGCAGGACAAGGGAAAAGACGAAGGCAGAGAGAGGAGGCGGCTGAGGAACAACGGCAGAGGGCAAGGAGAAGAGAGCAGAGGAGAATTTAAGTGTTTGTGTGTGTAGTGTTAAATAACAAGAAAATAGTATTATATATAGGGAAACCCTAGGGAACACAATCCCTTAAAAAGAGGCAAAAGATCTTCTCAAATCAGACAAAAGATATTAAAAAGTACAAGAAGCCAAAAGCAAAAGATATCACCAGATATGCCGGTAGCTGCAGGGGATGGGGAAAAGCTGACAGGTTACAGAATAAAGCATGGGAGATGTCAGAGAAAACACTGCTCAAGACATGCAAAAGAAGATTTCAAAAGATAATGTCAGTCACTTTTTCTGTCAACCAATAGGATTGGTGCGCATGCCGCGCCGAAAGTGGCTTTTCGGACAGATGTCGGAACTGACCTAAAGTGCTCAACAAAAGATAAGATATCTCAAAAGAATACAGGCTAACAGGAGAAAAGACTTAAGGTCTAGCGTGAGAAGATTCGAGCGCACGCGCGAGGGCGAAGGCAGACAGAGCAATCCTTAGCGCGCCGCGGGAAGAACTAAAATCCTTAGCGCGCCGCGGGAAGAACTACCATTCTTAGCGCGCCGTGGGAAGAACTACAAATCCTTAGCGCGTCGCGGGAAGAACTACCATTCTTAGCGCGCTGCGAGAAGAACTACCGTTCTTAGCGCGCTGCGAGAAGAACTACAATTCTTAGCGCGCTGTGAGAACAGTTCGCCTCGCGTATCGCAGGAACAACTGGTCATCACGCAGGCTTCCTTGTAAGGAGTCTGGCGCGTGGAGCTGCGCAGACATCCTTAGGCGGGAAGAACCAAAGGACAAGCAAAGAGTTAAGAGAAAAAAGGGGGGGGGGGGTTCAGACACAAGGGTTAAGCAAAAGGGGCGGGACGGCGACAAGAGAGAGAAAGAGGCGGGACGGCGACGAGAGAGGAAGAGGCGGGACGGCGACAAGAGGGAAAAGAGGCGGGAAGGAAATTATTATTATTAGTAAGTAATATATAAAAATATATATATAATTTATTTAATGTTAAATTTTACAAAGATTAATAAACAAATTTTAAATCATAAAAAGAATCGGATCAGAAAACGGGTACCTGGGTCGGGTCGGATCGGGCAGTTGTCACAGTCTCCCCTACTTTAAGAAATTTCGTCCCGAAATTTATCTCGAAGGTGGATGCGTAGAGAAAAGGTGCGGGTACTTGATCTTCATCTGATCTTCCCTTTCCCAAGTGAACTCGGCTCCGCGCTTGGACTGCCAACGAACTTTAACAATAGGGATGCGACTGCACTTGGTTTGCTTTACCTCGCGATCCATAATCTCAACAGGCTTCTCAACGAAGTGCATAGACTCATCAACTTGAACTTCATCAAGTGGTATGTGAAGGTTCTCGTCAGCTAAACATTTCTTGAGATTGGATACATGGAAAGTTGGATGCACATTGCTGAGCGCGGGCGGTAGGTCTAGTTTGTAGGCAACTTTTCCCACCCTCGCAAGAATCTTGAATGGACCAACATAACGAGGTGCAAGCTTACCTTTCTTCCCAAAGCGGACAACACCCTTCCAGGGCGACACTTTGAGGAGAACAAGATCACCAACTAGAAATTCGAGAGGCTTCCGCCTGCGATCTGCGTAACTCTTCTGTCGGCTTCTGGCAGTCAGCAGATGATCACGGATCTTGGCGATTTTATCGGTTGTCTCTTGAACTAGTTCGGGTCCTGTGATTTGAACTTCACCCACTTCGTTCCAAAAAATCGGTGAACGGCACTTTCGACCGTAAAGTGCTTCAAATGGGGCCATACCGATACTGGAATGATAGCTGTTATTATAAGAGAACTCGATCAGAGGTTGGTGTGAATCCCAATTACCTCCAAAATCAAGAACACAAGATCGAAGCATATCCTCAAGGGTTTGGATGGTTCGCTCAGACTGTCCGTCAGTCTGAGGATGATATGCGGTACTCATGTCCAAACGAGTTCCTAACGCAGATTGGAGAGATTTCCAAAAGCGAGATATAAAACGGCCATCGCGATCGGATATGATGCTCAAAGGAGTACCATGACGGCAGACAATTTCCTTGACATAAAGATGCGCAAGTTGATCAACACGGTAGGTTTCACGGATGGGCAGAAAGTGAGCAGACTTGGTCAATCGATCCACTATTACCCAAATGCTATCATGTTTGCTTGCGGTCAAGGGTAACTTGGTGATAAAGTCCATTGCTATACCTTCCCATTTCCACGTAGGAATTTCAGGTTGTTCGAGCAAACCAGATGGGCGTTGATGTTCAGCTTTTACCTTGGAACAAGTTAGGCATTTAGCTACGAACACAGCAATATCCTTTTTCATACCAGGCCACCAAAAAGAAAGGCGCAAATCTTTGTACATTTTGTCAGCACCAGGATGAACGGAATACCGAGATTTGTGCGCTTCACTCAGTATGACAGAGCGAAGATTCTCATCATTGGGGATCCAGATGCGATTGAGATAGCAGAGAATTCCACTTAGATTAGGGACAAAATGCGCTTCCGCGCCACACGCTAACTCGGCGCGAAGGTTGCCATTGCTGATGGATGCGCGCTGCGCGTCACGAATGCGTGATTCAAGATTGCTTTGAATCGGCGCGAAGTGAAACTGCGTGCGCGGCATGATACAGTTAAGTTGGCTGGGTTTACGGCTGAGCGCATCGGCTACCACATTAGCCTTTCCAGGGTGATACCGGATCTCACAATCGTAATCGCTGATGAGTTCGTTCCATCGACGTTGTCTCATGTTAAGTTCCTTTTGATCGAAAATGTGCTGAAGGCTTTTATGGTCGGTGTAGATGATGCACTTAGTCCCATAGAGGTAGTGTCTCCAGATTTTCAAGGCAAATACAACTGCACCAAGTTCGAGGTCGTGAGTCGTATAATTCTTTTCATGAATTTTAAGTTGCCTTGACGCGTAAGCGATAACCTTGCCTCGTTGCATAAGTACACAACCGAGACCTTGGTTGGAGGCATCACAATACACGACAAAATCGTCAGTACCCTCAGGTAACGCTAGAACAGGAGCTTCGCACAACAATTGCTTGAGCGTTCGGAAAGCTTCTTCTTGCTTCGAGCCCCAAATATACGGTTTGCCTTTGTGCGTTAAAGCTGTTAAAGGCAAAGCGATCTTTGAGAAGTTCGAAATAAATCGCCGGTAGTAACCAGCTAAGCCCAAAAAGGAACGGATTTCGGTAGGAGTAGACGGCGTAATCCAGTTCTTGATTGCTTCAATTTTGGATGGGTCGACATGAATACCCATCTTGTTTACAACATGACCAAGAAACTGTACTTCATCCGACCAAAACTCACACTTGGAGAGTTTGGCAAAGAGTTGCTCGGTTCGAAGCTTTTGCAACACCAACAGAAGATGTTGCTCATGCTCGGCCTTGGTCTTAGAATACACTAGAACGTCATCGATAAACACGATCACGAATCGGTCCAAGAAAGGCCTACACACCCGATTCATTAGATCCATGAAAACGGCGGGTGCGTTGGTTAAACCGAAGGACATGACCAAGAATTCAAAATGGCCATAGCGGGTTCGAAAAGCAGTCTTGGGAATATCCTCTTCGCGGATACGCAACTGGTGATAGCCAGAACGGAGATCGATCTTGGAGAAACAAGAGGCACCTTGGAGTTGGTCAAAGAGGTCGTCAATACGCGGTAAGGGATACCGGTTCTTAATGGTGAGCTTGTTCAGCTCGCGGTAATCAATACACATGCGAAACGAACCGTCTTTCTTTTTAACGAACAACACCGGAGCACCCCAGGGCGAAGAGCTAGGGCGAATGAATCCTTTAGCGGTCAACTCTTGGAGTTGACTTGCTAATTCTTGCATTTCAGCGGGTGTAAGTCGATAAGGAGATTTGGCTACGGGGGAAGCACCAGGGACCAGATCAACACGAAACTCGACTTCCCGAGCGGGAGGTAAACCAGAAAGATCATCGGGAAAAACTTCAGGAAAGTCACGCACGATGGGGATTTCAGAAAGTTTCTTCTTTCCTTCATCGGGTTTGACCACATGGGCTAAGAATGCAACACATTTCTTCCGCAAAAGTCTTCGGGCTTCAGTGCATGACATAAGTTTAAGACCGTTAGATGGTTTTTCGCCGTAGATATGAAGATTTTCACCATTTTCCCGAGGAATGCGAATCAACTTCTTGGCGCAGATTACTTCGGCGCGATTTTGCGATAGCCAGTCCATTCCAATAATCACATCAAAACTTCCAAGAGGCATAGGAATGAGGTCGATTAGAAAATCATGTTCATTAAGGTTAAGCGTGCAATCTTTAATCACGGAGTTTATTAAAATAGTTTCACCATTAGCCAATTCAACTGAAAAGTTTTCGTTTAAGTTTACTCGCGGTCGCGCGAGTTTTTGCTCAAATGCGCGAGAAATAAAGCTTCTATCAGCGCCAGTATCAAAAAGTATGGATGCATATTGTCCGTTAAGTAAAAATGTACCATTAACCACGTCATTATTCGCTTGCGCTTGGTGCGCGGTTATATTAAAAGCTCGTCCGCGCGACACTTGGTTCGAAATTTGGTTAACTGGGTTAGCTTGCGTAATTTGTACTTGCAGTCTTGGGCACGCGTTCCGGAAATGACTGGGGTCACCGCAGTTATAGCACGACCTGGGTCGTGGATTAGGGTATGTTGGTTGTGGGTTTAGCGGGTAAGTTGGTGGTGTTTGCGCGATTGGGTTGGCGGGAAGGACTCTACAGTTCTCAGCAGTGTGACCAGTACGGCCACATCGGTTACATTGTCGACACGGGACTTGAGGTGGGTGGTGAAGTCTACAGGTTGGGCAAAAGGGTTGGTTTCCTGTGTAAGGTTTCTTAGTTGACGGGGCAGGGAGTGCTGGATTGGTTAGGGCATAGTTGTGGACTACAGGAGGTGTTGGGTAGGTCGACAGTGGGTTAGGCGCGTAAACTGGAGGTTGGTAGATGGGTTGTTGGACAATGGGCGGGTTGGTAAGCGCATAGGCTTTGCGCCTGCGCTTGAGGTTGTTACGGTTTGAGGGTTCTGGTTTGGTTTCTGTTGGTTCTGTGACAGTCTTGGTGGGTTTGGTCTTTTCGGCTCCCCGCAGGAACAGGGTTCCTGCCCTGACATGGTTGTCGCTGAGCACAGCGGCCAACTCGATGGCGTCAGAGAGGGTTGCTGGGTTCCTGGCCCATACAGAATCTTGGATTTCCATGGGGAGACCCCCAAGGAACTTCTCGATGGCTCGGCGGGAAGGGGTAACTAGGTGTGGGACAAGCAAACTAAGTTCGTGGAAGCGCGTCGCGTACTCGCGCGCTTCGCCACTGTACTGCTTCAAGTTCCAAAATTCTTCCTCAAGGCGCTTTATTTCGTTGGGAGGGCAGAATTCTCTCGTCAAGAGTTCCTTGAATTCCTCCCAGAGCATGCTAGAAGCAGCCTCTGCGCCACGCGCATGAGCTACTCCATTCCACCAAGTAAGCGCCCTTGATTCTAGGACACTTGAGGCGTATAAGGTTCATCGGTCTGGAGGGCATTGGGTATGGAGGAAAGTGTTTTCAATTTTCTCGAGCCACCGGAGCATCACGGTGGCTCCTTCAAGTCCTGTGAATTTCGGAGGGTTACCCGCATTAAAGGATTTAATATTGTATCCGGAGGGGTTGGGATTATTTTGGTTTAAGGCTTGGGCTATCGCGGCGGCCATTTCCTGGGAACGTTGCTGCCTACGTCTGCGCGAGGCTTCTCTCCTCTGATGACGGCGAGATAGCGGAGGCATTCTATAAAAGTTTTAATTTTTGTTAATATCTTGGTATGGGAAATCGTTTTAGCGCAAAGTATATCGTCGTAAAACTTGTCTCGTGAAGTTAAATGCTATCAAATTTTGAAGTAAAAGTATGAATTTAAATGCAAACTTAATACAGGTAATGAATTCGAATTGAAAATCGACAATTCATGCATCACCATGACTTTCCGAATTCTCAATTAAAATATCGAGTAAATGAGCATTGAAGGTTGACAATTCATGTATCACCATGACTTTTCAAATCTTCAATTTAAAATATCGAGTAAATGAATATTGGAGATTGACAATTCATGTATCACCATGACTTTTCAAATCTTCAATTTAAAACATAAAGTTAATGGTAATTGAAAATCAACTATTCATGTACCACCATGACTTCTCGGATTTTCAATCCCCACAACAAACGAATATGTAAGTAAAGAAATAAATTGAAATTTAATAAAAATCGAAAGATCGCGAATAAAACATGAAATCAAGTGCTGCGTATGCGCCAGCATATTTTATAAATATCGAGTAAATAACAATTAGCGCGCAAACATGAGATATTTCTCATGCGCGAGAAGGGACTCTTAGGTATTCTAGGTCGTTACGTCTAACCACCTATCCTAAAGTCACGGAGCTCTGATACCAATCTGTAACACCCCGACCGATGGCGGATTATACATCGGGGCGCCACGTATTGTTTCATTACTCGCGACACTATTTGGGTGTCAATATTTAATAAATACATTTCCTTGCGCACGCGCAGAACATGACGTAGAGTAACATAAATCATATCATAACTTAAAATATTCAAATAACATAAACTTGTCTTGTTACATTTTAAACTAGGTCCAAAAGAAAAGAAAACATCCTATGTGTCCTCAAGCTTCCAGAAACAACTACAGCAAACCTGAACATGTGTTAAAATAAAACGTCAACACTTGCGTGTCGGTGAGAAATCAAGTTTAATAGATATAAATAGATAACAATATCTGCGCGCATCATGTGTATAACTGGTGTTCAACAAGGGTGTAATCAGATTGTGATCAAGCCTTAGATCATAGCTCATAGTTCAATCCATGCTCCCAATTGAGCACAAAAACAAGAAAACTGTGCAAGTGTAAACAAAAGAGAAATCATAAACGATAGTTCTCCTGTGTTCATCTAATGGATCCATGAAAACTGCGGAATAGGCCGACAAGACGGTTAATGATCCACACATACAAATAAACAGCCAAGTCTACGTCCATAACACATGGGGTTTTGCGCGACAAAAGTTTATAAACAAGTTTAAGACTCAAGTTTGTACGAACACATGAACATCCCAAAACATTAAAAATAAAAAGGGATTAGGTACGAGATTACTCACCTGAAAAAGGTGGGTTGAAAGATAATGCAAGAAACAAGCACAAGTTAACCTATAAATAAGAGATTATTGGTTTAATGATTTGTTTTATGCCTTGAATATATGTTAGCATAGTAATATGTATTTTTAACAAATTATTATATTTTATATATTACCGGAAATCTGGGCAGGACAAGGGAAAAGACGAAGGCAGAGAGAGGAGGCGGCTGAGGAACAACGGCAGAGGGCAAGGAGAAGAGAGCAGAGGAGAATTTAAGTGTTTGTGTGTGTAGTGTTAAATAACAAGAAAATAGTATTATATATAGGGAAACCCTAGGGAACACAATCCCTTAAAAAGAGGCAAAAGATCTTCTCAAATCAGACAAAAGATATTAAAAAGTACAAGAAGCCAAAAGCAAAAGATATCACCAGATATGCCGGCAGCTGCAGGGGATGGGGAAAAGCTGACAGGTTACAGAATAAAGCATGGGAGATGTCAGAGAAAACACTGCTCAAGACATGCAAAAGAAGATTTCAAAAGATAATGTCAGTCACTTTTTCTGTCAACCAATAGGATTGGTGCGCATGCCGCGCCGAAAGTGGCTTTTCGGACAGATGTCGGAACTGACCTAAAGTGCTCAACAAAAGATAAGATATCTCAAAAGAATACAGGCTAACAGGAGAAAAGACTTAAGGTCTAGCGTGAGAAGATTCGAGCGCACGCGCGAGGGCGAAGGCAGACAGAGCAATCCTTAGCGCGCCGCGGGAAGAACTAAAATCCTTAGCGCGCCGCGGGAAGAACTACCATTCTTAGCGCGCCGCGGGAAGAACTACAAATCCTTAGCGCGTCGCGGTAAGAACTACCATTCTTAGCGCGCTGCGAGAAGAACTACCGTTCTTAGCGCGCTGCGAGAAGAACTACAATTCGTAGCGCGCTGTGAGAACAGTTCGCCTCGCGTATCGCAGGAACAACTGGTCATCACGCAGGCTTCCTTGTAAGGAGTCTGGCGCGTGGAGCTGCGCAGACATCCTTAGGCGGGAAGAACCAAAGGACAAGCAAAGAGTTAAGAGAAAAAAGGGGGGGGGGAGTTCAGACACAAGGGTTAAGCAAAAGGGGCGGGACGGCGACAAGAGAGAGGAAGAGGCGGGACGGCGACGAGAGAGGAAGAGGCGGGACGGCGACAAGAGGGAAAAGAGGCGGGAAGGAAATTATTATTATTAGTAAGTAATATATAAAAATATATATATAATTTATTTAATGTTAAATTTTACAAAGATTAATAAACAAATTTTAAATCATAAAAAGAATCGGATCAGAAAACGGGTACCTGGGTCGGGTCGGATCGGGCAGTTGTCACATATATAACTAGAATAGTGTCCGTGTTACACACGGGTGGAACATATTTAAATTGTCATATATATACCTATATAGGGGATGGATCATGCGAGAAGTGATATTATAGCGAGAAGTGCGAGAAGTGAAGGTATAACTCCATTAATCCTTAATTTCACTCCATTTCATATGATGTTCCATACATATATATAGGTTGGTTGTATTTATGTCTTAATTACACATTCAAACCTACCTACAAACATATAAATGTACCGAGCCACATTCAAACCTATGTACCTACACACATACAAACATACATACACATATACAAACATACGTACCTACACACATACATATGCACCTACATAACGCACCTACACATAAGAAATGTAGTGAAATTAGGGATTAATGGAGTTACACATTCACTTCTCGCACTTCTCGCTGTAAAAAAAACTTCTGAAATGATCCAATACCATTTCAGAAATTATAAGACATTAAATTGTTGTTTTAATTTAAATACAAAAATATACAAATACTAACAAATATAAATAAAAAGATAAAACATCTTTATAACTTATAACATTAGAACAAAAAACACATAGTAATTAAAACTTAGTCATCTAATTAAATCAACATATAAAATGACATGTCTCATACACAATAACTGAAATACCACAAAAATAAACATTATGTAAATTCAAGACATGTACATTAGACAAAAATAAACAATTAGTGATAAGAAAATTAATTAATAAAAAGAAAAACTCTATATAAACATAATTAAAGAAAGCATATCTTGATGGTATTTGCGTTATTCAAAGCAATTTGAAACCAGTAAAATGCCCAAACATATGAATACAACAACTTAAATTAGTTACAAATTCAAACAATACCACAAGTTATATCCTAAAAAACTGCAAAATTAATAATAATGAAACCCATACATGAATTAGTTACAATTTAAATATTTTTGTTAATTAGATTTCATATATAAATTAGTTTAAAAGATTTTGATTTTAATAATTTATATAAATAATGTTGAATGAATTGTATTAAAAGTTTTTGAGAAAATATTTATTTTATGATGAAGTCGTTTAAAACTTTTGAGTTAGTCAAACCTATTAAAAAGACATTCATTTCACAAATTTATGGGTTTTAAGAGAGCATTTAAACAATTTATAAGATATAAACATTTATTTTTAAATTTATAAAGTTAAATAATTAGTTGTTTAAACTTTTAAACTTAACATATTTAGATAAAATCAGCTATTATAAAATTAAATATTTAAAAACTTAAAATTAAAATATAATTTATATTTTATGTGTATTGATTGATTAAAATAAATGCTTGCTAAATCAATTTATTATTATTTAACTAATACTATGTCAAATTTAGGAAATTGGGAAATCAGTTTATGATTGTTAATAATTAAAAGCATTTAAATTTTTAATTAAAATTCAACATAATAAACTTTGATTAAGGAAAACAAGAAAACTCAATTTGAAGTTATGAATCAATTAATGTGATTAAATAAAATTAAATTCTAAATAAATGAATGTATTAAATATGATAAACTAGTATGTTAATTATCATTTTCATATAAAATACGATTTTCAAAATTTGAATTGATTTGTCAAAAAATAAATTGTGTTTGAAAATATTATGAAGGCTTAGACTATCAAATTATTTGAATGTTAGAATTAGAATATTTATATTATGTTTAAAAAATCATTTAGTTAAAATGGATAAAAATATAATACGTTTTTTATTATGCATTATTGTAAAAATTAGTGATTAATATTTTGTGAAACTTAGAAAACGGTTTATAATAAATGAAATTTCTTATAACTTTGGAAAGACTAAAAAAATTATTTTTACTTTGAAAATAATTAAAGGTTTTAAGAAATATATATTAATGTTAGAATTTACATAAAATTAAATTACGTTAAAAGTTAAAAGTAATTAATATTTACTTATTTGGCATCACTCTATAAAATAATAACCAAGTTATGAAATTATTCCAATCAGGTCACTAATTAAATCTTTTGTTCCAATTACCTCACTAAAGTTTCTTTTTTTGTTCTAATCCAATATATTTTACCTGGATAGCAGGTTTTGTAGGTTTTTTTTACTTTTAAATAGTTTAACATTGCAAAATATTTTTTAAAGTGGCAAAATTAGTAAAAATTGAGAAAAAAATTAATTATGAAAAAAATGCAAAAATAATTAAGAGATTTTTTTTTAAAAAATTCAGTTTTTTTGTTGCAATTTTCCACATTATTATTATTATTATTATTATTATTATTATTATTATTATTATTATTATTATTATTTTTTTTTTTTTTTATATTTTTTCGAAAAAAAACTGGAAAATTGCAAAAAAAAAAAAAAAAGGTTAAGAATTTTCTTTTATTTTCTATATTTTTTGTTTTGCAATTTTCCAGACTACTTTTATTATTTGCATTTTCACAATTTATAATTTGTTTTACTCAATTTTTAAAAAATATTTTGCAATGTCCAACTATTCAAAAATAAAAAAAAAACATTCATGACTTGTTATACATGTAAAATATCAAGGATTAGAAGAAAAAGAAAACTTTAGTAACCTGATTGTAACAAAAGATTTTATGAGTAACCTGATTGTAACAGTTTCGAAACTTGGTTACTATTCTATAGGGTTGCCATTTTTTTATTTTTAATAATTAATATATATTTCTGAATTATAAAATTTGACTACAATATTATTTTTAATAATTTTTTATTTTGAAATTTAAAAATTTGAACTTGTAACATCCCGTTTTCTAGTTTTATTAAATAAATAAATTATGAGTTATTATGAGTCGGGCTTGTGTTGGGTTAAATGGATAAGAGTTATGGACTTGGGTTAAAAGGAAAGGAGAAAAGACCATGGGCTTAAGCCCATGACCCCAAAATATATAAACCAATAATCACCCCTTAATCTTTCATTTCACATATTCCAAACACCATCCAAAACACACACTTAAGCTCTCTCTAGTTCTCTCCTTATCTTAGCCGAAACCAAGAAGGAAACCGAACACCGACCCGAGGTAATGAAAGTATGATATTGTATAAACCCAAACCCGCAAGATTTATGTAACAACTCGAAAATTCCAATTGAAATTTTATTCGTAACCCGACCCATTTTGATGTTCGGGAAATTTTATCGCGGTTATCGAGTTAGTTTATGGCGATAATATTAATCTTAAATATTTGTATAATATATATATATATATATATATATATATATATATATATATATACTTTCAATATATGACAATTATAGTTCAAACTTAAAGTGTTAGCCTAATGTGCTTCCACTTTCCAACAGTAGGGACCTATTTGCAAAAAACTGAAATATGATTATATTATATTATATTTACTCAACCCAGACCGATAAACCTCTTACCCAAACCCGTTAGTCCAAACCTGTCAACCCGTTTACGTTTCTTGTAGCCTAATCTACGCTTATATTTGGAATTGATCATTTCCAATCGTGGTTACGCGTTATGCGATCTCACCGACACTAATTAATTATGAATTAGGATCAAAATGATCTCGTGATTAAGTATATCAAACCCTTCTATAACAATTTTGAGAGATACAACTTAGAACCAATAATAATCTAATCAATCGTAGTTGCACCATCTCTCCTTCATCGCCGTCAATACCCCTCAACCTAATTACATTATAGCAGCTGCAAGAATCATGTTTGTGAATTAGGATTGGCCGCCACTGCAACCCGTCACTCTTTATCAATACATCTCGATTATAGGTAATTGATTCTTGCTTCCAGGTCGTTGTTCATCACATGAAAGTAACCCTAAAATTAATTAATCGAACCTATAAAGGATTAACCAAATCGTGATTATAGGGTTTATGTTGATATGGGGGTTTCTGGTCACATCTGTATATAAGTAATAGTTTTCAGTTATTAAACAATTAACACGCTGGAGCAGTTGGTTTGGCCTGAGTGTTGTGATCTTGGTGGCCGCGGGTTCGAATCCGGCCACCCAGATTTTTGGTTTTAATTTCTATTACTTTTTGATAATTTATATAATTAGTTTTAAATAAATGGTAGTTTAGAAATTAGATATAAATAATCAATGTTTTATGAAAACCGACATCATCAAGTACGTTTATTGTCTAGTTAATCTCTTATAAGCTTTCGTAATTGTGTGTGTGTATATATATATGTATTAATAATACAACTTGTTTTAAATAAAACCCGACACTTTAAATTCACGTTTTCTCGTTCTTAAACCTTTTGATAAAATTTGTATAATTATATATATATATATATATATATATATATATATATACGTGTTGTCTCCTTTAAATAAGAGTATTATAATGATTAATATATTTTCATCGTGTATTTGTCGTTAGGGGATTTAAAATAAACTATTTTATTAATAATTTATTTGTTATTTATGATATACTTATTTAGACAATATTATTAAATACATAATAACTAGTTGAATAAATATTTACTTTTACTTATACATTATATTCATACAACTAGTTACGTGTTATTATTATTATTATTATTATTATTATTATTATTATTATTATTATTATTAAAATGATGCTTTTACTTATATTCATATTATTGTAAATACATCTTGGGTAATATATAAACTAATTATTTAGAAGTTCAATTTCATGAAGCATAAGTAACGAATTCTTTACTAATAATAACGATCGAAGAGATTAATCGATCAATCATTAACATTTCTAATCCCAAACATAACTCTAATCACATCAAAATCTTAATTCATTTAAATCATGTTATCTCAGTTATAATTAATTTAATATCATATTATCTAACTAGGAATCTTTGACGGTATATCCCGAGGGATTCATCTTTCTCATCATCATCTTCACCTATATTACGTTCATCCGAACAGGTGAGTAATCACTCCCCTATTTTACTTGTTTTCAAATGTTTTGGGGACACTTGCGTACCATTTATCATATTATTTATCTTATTATTTCTCAAACGCAAACTGTGATCTTTGTGTTGTGTATCAATTGAATGATTGCCTGTTACTTGCTATTTGCTTACTTGCTTACTTGAATCGCATTCAAAGTGGTCCAACATAATCTCATTATAGTATGATCATACGACCGTCGTAGTGGCCGGAGCCCGATCGCATTGGCAATGGTTTCACCAACACCTCATTTTTGGTAACCAATGCCCATTCGCATGGCAACGATTTAGCCCTTTCTTTATGGTTGATTGTTTATGTATGTGCTATTGTTTAATTGTTTATACTCACAGATAACAGTTTTGCCTATTTTATCACTTATATCATTATATATTATTACCATTTTTGTTTGTTTCAAAACTGGTGATCTACTCACTCAACATGTGTTGTTGACAAACATATATTTTGTACGCATTTGCAGGTTGTAGATTTGGATTGCTTATCGAATAGAAGCTTACATAGAGATGACTTTAGGATAAAACATATACAAGAATAGTTGGTTTTGTATTTGTAATTTTCTTTATTTTTGTTGTATATGAATGAGGTTTGATAAAAAATAAATTAATTAGATATTGTCGCTTTATAATTTCATGATAGTAACCTTGTGAGCTGTGACAATCAGTTCACGCCCCGGCATTTCCGTCATAGGTTGGGGTGTGACAGACTGGTATCAGAGCCGAAGGTTTAAGATAGGTCGTTAGTGGTGCCTTAGTAACATGCTTAGGAACCCCATACGTGCTTATTTGTTTACCTAAAGTGCTCTATTTGATTGTTTACAGCTTACGTAATTACTTGCTAGATTAAGTACTTATTTAATTGTTTATTTATTTGTCATGCACACACACAACTCCGAAGCTATGCTTCACCTCCAAAATATTTTATTGCTCCGAGACTATGTCTCATTCTCAAATTATTTATATATAACTCTGAGGCTATGCCTCAAACTCAAATATTTCTATTTAATTTTATTAAATTGTCTTTTATTGTCGGAAATTTTCTTGAGAATTTCATAGCTTTGTATTTGCTCTTTTTCGCTTAGAACTAGGGAGTGTGATAAGATTCCCCGCCATTGTGGAAATTGTCATACGACCGATACTTTAAACGTTTAACGTAACCGGCTAAACGGTTACACCATTTATTGTGTTTTATTATTATTTTTTTTAATGTTTAGTCAGGTGAAAAATCCATGGGACGCCATGGGCACGCCAACTATTCATTTTCACAATTATTATATTTACGATATTTGGTTGGAGCATTATCACTCGTGGTGATACACGAGATATTTCAACTACTCATACTTACATTTGTCATTCGTTATTTAGTTCGGTCGGTTAAAACGGCATGTAACACTCATGGGCCAACAACAAAATACCATAGACAAGTTCATGGGAAACCCAATATATCAAGAAACTTACGTTATTTTTATTTGTTTATGTATTTTATTTTATTTGAAACAAGTTATGATTTGACTCAATTACTTAGTTATTCAATTACATCGAACCAAGACATACTGATTCAATCCATTCACATACTCACAAATATTTTTATTTCCATAAAGGAGCACAAATCATTCTCTCACTAGGACTCTGTTATCACAAGTCCATCTAAACAACTTACTATTTAATTATCTAATCGGTTATCTTGCACTCATATTATCAAATTCACAAATTTTCAAGAGCAATTAATAGCTATTATCTCATACGCATATTACAACATCATCAAACTATCAAATATGATAAAAGTATTATTAAATACCTTAATATTTGAACAATATCCCTCATGTTCACGATTATCACGTTATCAATTAACGAACTTATCACAAGTAACTCAATGCCCCCAATAAATATCAATTGCATCTCAGTTATCACCCTCAAATTTTAAGTATTAACATTTTAATTTGTTATGCTTCGATAAAATCTCATATCAACAAATTGCCGTATAGATTATCTCATTTAAATTCTGACTTATCCTTGAGTCATGATTAACGCTAGCACAACTTATACCGAATATCACTATTTCCTAAATAACTAATAAGGAATTTACACAACTTATTATTTATACTCACTTAATCTCAATTTACATAATTATAGAAGGATTCTACATCAAACAATATAGATCATATATTCTCTACAATCGCTTTATGACCAAAAGTACTGTCAAAGAGATAGTACCTACAATCTCTAGGTATAAATTCTAACTTAAAACACTAATACCATCAATTTAATCTTGTTCACTAATTTCTTTCAGAGAAATTTCGATTCATTTACCCTTACTCACTCTCATAACAACGATAATAGCAAGCGCAAGCTTAATAATCGAGTTTAGGTTATTAAGTAAACCAATTATCAATCTCAACGAAATCATAGTGTCCCAAACAAGAAACCACCAGAATATGCTCGTTACGTCTTATTCGCGACTTTCGTCATCCGACTCAATCCTTGTGTCATTCTTACACTTACTATAATCGTTATGGTTATCCCGTTAACACTTGTCGTACACTGCCTACGACACAAGACATCCCACGACGGTCTATGCCGTCGACTTAGCTTTATACACCTGCTACACATGCCTTCTACAATTATGGAGACCCTAATCACCTACGCAACGCATTGTTCTTTACTCATTCACATCGAGTTCAAATTATAACGGCACCGTACCATACTACCCATGCTCATTTAGCTTAAACCTACCAACTCTATGCCTTTCAGGCTTTCTTCATGTAACAAGGTGGTTCTCGCTTATTCGATTCTAGACCCGCAAGACTTAATTTCATCAAGCTTACCTTAGCCAAACCTCGTATTCACAAACATATTCGAGGTGCCCCAAATTATTCAACCTCAATTATTTAAGTTTTAATAAGCTCAATTAACAAAGGTGTTTTGAATCAAACCAATCATAGTTAAGTTTTCACAAAGAAGATTTTTATCGTCTTCATCATTTTCGTCTAAACGTATTTTGTATTCAGTTATACCTTAAACGACACTTTGTCTAAATTAGTTATTTTGAAACAGAACCCAATCTGAATAATCCATCATCTTAAATATTTCTGCATACAATAAAATTTATTTTATCTTTTCAAAGACCAATATCGTTGATTACCGTACTTATCTATACGTTTGGTTTTACTTAATCAAAATTATAAGATTTGGTTCATTAACATTTCGTCAACTAATCAAAACATTTAGATTATCATAAATCGAAACAATTTTTCAATTATAAAAGACACAATTTCGACAGTTAGTTTTTAGTTGACCATATTATCCAATTTGTCTTTTCTCATTTACCTTGTTTGCTTATTAAATTATTGAAAACGTGTCAATTTCTACTCTCAACTTTGATTTTTAACATTTTTGTACGTCGTGTATTTATTTCTCTCATGCATTGCAATTTACCCTTCATCTTATAAATTTTCATCGTTGAAATTGAATTTTTGTAGTTTCATTATTAATTGAACTTGTCATTATTTAAACAAAAATTTTTTCCGATATGGAATTTTATTTTCCATTATTTAAGTAAAATTTTCACTACTAAAAAAATGAATTTCATTGAATTCCCATAGTGATTTAATTGGATTTTTATTATTAATTTTCACTATTATCTAATTGTAATGATTTAATTGGAATAAGACTATCTCGGAGATTCGTGAATATCCGCTTCCCAATTTCATCTATTTACAGTTTGTTTGTATACATTAATTTTTGCATTAATATTTTTGCATTTTCAATTACTACTACCGGTAATTTAATATTTTAACTTATCTCATCTTAAATACACAATTGTGATATTTCAATGTTGTATAAAGTTCTCTTTAAATTTCATGAGTTTCTCATTTAACTAAACTAAATTCCTCAAAGTCTTCGTTTTAAGATTGTTCAAATTTGTACTCTCGATCTTATGAATTCTAACTCGAATGTTGCAATATTTAAAAATTTTCACAGGTTATTATTCGTCTACAATTATCAATTAATTTCTTCATAAACTTTTGTTAACGTTATCCTTGCAATGATATAATTTTTGGTAAGTTCACATAAATTTGTTAGCCGGCTTGTATCCACACTCTCCTTATTCACAATCGACCTTGTCGATGCATCATATATCCCAACTTCAATGTTTCCATTTCTCTTAACTTTTAAGTTACTTTAAAATTTTCACTAATTTCATTAATCAAACTTGAAAGTTCACATAAATTGCGTTATTAGAAATATTTTATAAAATCTTCTGATTTTACACTTATAATAAATCAACTCACAATGGTCTTATAATATGTTAACACTTTCCTCATATTTATAATAAATTAATAACATTTCTCACAAAATCATGCCTTTCAAGTATTTTATAAACCACACGATGTGACGAGTTATGTGGACCATCCGACGACCTAAGTAATTATGGAGGCCTACATAATTATCGAAGTACTCACATGGAAATCATAATGCGTGGAATTGTGTGGCATAATAGAGAACTGAAAGTAGTTGGGATAACGGTACAAATGTAGAGAAGATAAGGACATGGTGGATACGCCGCTGTTACATCCTATATATAAGTGTCCTTATCGGATTTTCATTTGGAGCGTTCTTTTGACTATTCAAAGTTCCGTGTTATGATAAAATTTTAAAAGTTATATTTAAATTTTTGTTTTCTTCTTTTCCTCGAAATTTGATGGTTTGTTATAGTATCCTTTAATTTCGGGATGAAATTTTCTAAAGTAGGGGAGACTGTAACAACTCGAAAATTCCAATTGAGATTTTATTTGTAACCCGACCCATTTTGATGTTCGGGAAATTTTATCGCAGTTAACGAGTTATTTTATGGTTATAATATTAATCTTAAATATTTGTATAATACATATATATATATATATATATATATATATATATATATATATAACCTTCAATATATGACAATTATAGTTCAAACCTAAAGTGTTACCCTAATGTGCTTCCACTTTCCAACAGTATGGACCTATTTGCAATAAACTGAAATATGATTATATTATATTATATTTACCCAACCCAGAATGATAAACCTCTAACCCAAACCCGTTAGTCCAAACCTTCAACCCGTTTACGTTTCCTGTAGCCTAATCTACGCTTATATTTGGAATTGATCATTTCCAATCGTGGTTACGCGTTATGCGATCTCACCGACACTAATTAATTATGAATTAAGATCAAAAGGATCTCGTGATTAAGTATATCAAACCCTTCTATAACAATTTTGAGAGATACACCTTAGAACCTATAATAATCTAATCAATCGCGGCTGCACCATCTCTCCTTCATCGCCGTCAATACCCCTCAACCTAATTACATCATAGCAGCTGCAAGAATCGTGTTCGTGAATTAGGTTTGGCCGTCACTGCAACCCGTCACTCTTTATCAATACATCTCGATTATAGGTAATTGATTCTTGCTTCCAGGTCGTTGTTCATCGCATGAAAGTAACCCTAACATTAATTAATCGAACCTATAAAGGATTAACAAAATCGTTATTATAGGGTTTATGTTGATTTGGGGGTTTCTGGTCACCTCTGTATATAAGTAATAGTTTTCAGTTAATAAACAATTAACACGCTGGAGCAGTTGGTTGGGCCTGAGTGTTGTGATCTTGGTGGTCGCGGGTTCGAACATACCTAGAAACATCATAAAGGTATGTTCTTGATCTTAAAGGTTACGTTTTATGAACGGATAGCCACGAAACTTGTAAGGCCCCGTTACCGGTAGCCCTACTTTAACGTTGGATTTACTCATAAACGTAGTTCTAAATATCATAGTTAACAAAAACTTTCGCGGAATAATAAAAACTTCATCTATAACATTTCACATAACCATCAAGTCATGTCTTATAAAACAGTCGTAGTCAATTAAAACAAAACATAGTCTTTAAAACATCACAACATTTCTTCGAGATGCCAGTATCTTCGATTTCCATGCCATGTGTCTTTAGTCACGCGAGCTGCCTCAACCTATTTGCCTGCGTGCATACTAAAAGTCAGCTATGCCGAGTGAGTTCTAGTTAATCACGTAACTTACTTTTCATACACATATACGTGCCCGAAGGTACGCATTACAACATATCAAGATCAGCATTCGTCCATACACATTCATATCTAACCATACATTATAAAGGGCGTTTCACCCGACATACCTCGGATATTTTTAGGGTCCGGTACCCTCCATCCTTGGATATTATTAGGGTCCGGTCACCCTTCATCCTCGGATATTATTAGGGTCCGGTCACCCTTCATCCTCGGATATTATTAGGGTCCGGTACCCTTCATCCTCGGGTATTATTAGGGTCCGGTACCCTTTCTTCCATAGCTTCACACTATACCTGTCCTTAAATACTTTTCCTGACAATACGTGCAATCTCCGAAGAGCGTTCACGTACCATTAACTTATCATACGTACATTATGCATACATCATAAATATTCATACATGCATCTTATCTTACATCATACATAGCAATCACGTCTTTAGCTACCACCTGACGGTACATGCAATATCCGAAGATCGTTCACGCACCGTCAAGCAATCATCATACATACATCATACAAGGCAGACACTTACCACTTAAGGTAAGTGTATTAACTATCACATCGAGTATGCACATAGCCCCGAAAACATAACAAGGAAGTGGGGCTAGAAACTCACCTCAATGCAGTTGCGTTCACCGTTTACGGTTATTCCCTTCTTGTGCTGTGCCCGACTAACTTTATAATAATTATACGTTTCAGTAAACTATCACTACACATATCGCCTTTCTAGTTTAATTATTACCCTCACCGAACGGGGGTCTGGGGGCAGCGCCCCTGGCAGCGGGGTTCTAGGGGCGGCAGCCCCTAGCGGGGTCCAAGGGGCAGAGCCCCTAGCTTAACAGATCTGGATCGAACGGGCTTAATGAAAAATTTTATTTTTATTAACTGCCTTAACACATTTTCCATTAGGGTTTTGAATCCTTAAATAATTTGCTACTTAAAGTCCAAGGGCTTCTTTGTAATTAAATCGTTCTTTTCTAAGTCCAGGGACTGTTATTGTCATTCAGTTAAACTTCTAATTTGTTATTGGTTCATAGCGAATTGGATTATCCTAGCGAACTGGTTCTTATAACGAATTGAACCCTAACGAACTGGACTCCTTAAAGAATCAGTCCATATAGCGAATTGGACCTTCTAATTCGTTATTTCTTTTAACGAACTAATCATAACGAATCAAGGGTAATTCGTTACCCTTTTCCCTTAACGAATCAGAGACGAATCATAGACGAACTAGAGCTAGTTCGCCGTGCTCCCTTAAGCGAATCAACTAACGAATCACCTTCAATTCGTTAAGTCCCCATAGCGAACTAGGGTTAGGTCAGGGAATGTCAGAACATTCCCTGACATTCCTTATCCTCGTACCACTATTCCGGCACCGCCTTTCCCGGAAAGCCGCCACAAAACCACGAACACGTCGGAAAAACGAGTTTTAACTCGTTTTTCACCGTTTTTCGTCCCGTTCGATCCAGATCTGAGCTAGGGTGACCCCTAAGCTCATCATAGGTTCGGTTTATACCCGATTCCACCCGGATCTCGTGACTTACACGGTTTAACGGTGTCGGCTCGTCGTTTAGTGACCATAACTAACGGATTTAAGCTCATACAACAAAATACTATCATACCTTGGGTCGGGATCCGATTCTTCTTCTATATTTCGGCTAGAGAGAGGCTAGAGAGAGAGAGAGAGCTTAAGTGTGTGTGTTTGAGAGGTGTAAGGGATATGTGTAAATGAATTAAATGAAGGATTAAGGGTAAATATATTTTTGATCATGGGCTTAAGCCCATGGTCTTTCCTTCATTCCTCCATAACCCATATCCATTTATCCAACCCAAGTCCATCTCGTATTCTATTTAACTAAACCGATAACAAACCCGCTATAAAATAAACGAACTTTATTTTATTATTATAACCGAAAGTAGGATGTTACAAGTCTTCCCTCCTTAAAGAGGTTTCGTCCCCGAAACCTAACTATTACATAAACAGATTTGGATAAAACTTGCGCATCTCATCCTCAGCTTCCCATGTAGCGTCCGATCCCTTGCGATGCTTCCGTATCACTTTCACTAGGGGTATAACCTTGTGACGAAGTTGCTTCTCTTTGCGATCGACAATCCCTATCGGTTGCTCGATGTAGTTCAGCTGTTCATCAACCTCAATGTCCATTAATGGCACGTGCGACGTGTCATCAGCTAGACACTTCCTTAGATGAGAAACATGGAAGGTTGAGTGAATTCCTTCTAACTCTTCAGGCAATTCCAGTTTATAAGCCACTTCACCCACACGATCTATAATCTTAAACGGTCCAATGTACCTCGGACTCAACTTTCCTCTCTTCCTGAAGCGAATGATTCCTTTCCAAGGCGAGACCTTGAGCATCACACTGTCACCAACGTTAAACTCAATCGGTCGTCGCCGCTTATCAGCATACGACTTCTGTCTATCTTGAGCAGCTTTCATCCTTGCCTTAATCTGATCGAACTTTGAAGAAGTTTCTTGAACAACTTCTAAACTTCCTATCTCTTTCTGACCAATCTTCCCCCAACATACCGGGGTTCTACATCGTCTACCGTAAAGCATCTCGAACGGTGGCATACCAATACTTGAATGATAACTGTTGTTGTAGGAGAATTCTACTAGATGCAGATGATCGTCCCAACTCCCTCCAAAGTCCAAAACACAAGCACGTAGCATATCCTCAAGGGTTTGGATCGTCCTTTCAGACTGCCCATATGTTTGAGGATGATACGCCGTACTGATGTTCAATCTTGTTCCCGTAGCTTCATGGAACTTCTTCCAAAACCTCGAAGTAAAACGAGTATCTCTATCAGACACAATCGATAACGGCACTCCATGCTTAGATACAACCTCTTTAATGAACAAGCTTGCCAACATTTCTGACGAGATAGCCTCTCGTATAGGCAGAAAGTGAGAACTTTTGGTCAAACGGTCCACAATCAACCAGATGGTATCATGATGCTTAGCTGTACGAGGTAGCTTAGTTATGAAATCCATGGTGATGTGTTCCCATTTCCATTCTGGTATCTCTAAAGGCTGCATTTTCCCATAAGGCTTCTGATGCTCTGCCTTGACTTGTAAACAAGTTAAGCACCTACTGACGTAATCTACCACATCATTCTTCATTCCTGGCCACCAGTAGTCTCTTTTCAAATCTTGGTACATCTTCGTAGCTCCTGGATGAATAGAATATCTTGACTTATGAGCTTCATCTAAGATTCGACCTCTGAGATCTCCATGGCGTGGAATCCACATGTGGTCAAACCTAGTCTTAACACCATGCGTGTTTTCCATCAACTCGTCTTGCTGACCAAAAATCCTTTCTTTCTTTACTAGCCCTTCATCTACCAGCACTTCAGCCTGCACCTTGATGATTTCTTCAAATAAGCTTGAGTTCATAACTAGCTGATATGACTTTACTTTTGCAATGACTTCCTCATTCTTACGGCTTAGTGCATCAGCGACCACGTTAGCTTTACCAGGGTAGTACTTAATATCGCAGTCGTAATCCTTTATCAATTCTAACCATCTTCTCTGCCTCATGTTCAATTCCTTCTGCTTGAAGAAGTACTTTAAACTCTTATGATCTGTGTAAATGGTACACTTAGTACCATACAGATAGTGTCTCCATATCTTGAGAGCATGCACTACTGCTGCTAGCTCCAAATCATGCGTCGGATAAGTACTCTCATGGACCTTCAATTGTCTAGACGCGTAAGCTATCACCTTTCCTCGTTGCATAAACACGCAACCTAACCCACGATGCGAAGCATCAGTACAAACAACCAAATCCTCGTCACCATCGGGTAAAGCAAGGATTGGAGTTTGCGTGAGTCTCTTCTTTAACTCCTGGAAAGTCTCTTCCTGAAACTTACCACAACTGAATACTATCGACTTTCGGGTCATGCCGGTCAACGGTGCGGCTATCTCCTATAGTAGCCAGCTAACCCTAAGAAGCTTCGTATATCAGTCGGATTCTGTGGAGTCTTCCAATTTGTTATCGCTTCAATCTTAGCTGGGTCCACAGTAATCCCTTCAGGATTGATCACGTGACCTAGAAATTGTACTTCTCGCAACCAGAACGCGCATTACGAAAACTTAGCATACAACTTCTCTTTCTTCAGAGTCTCCAATACTTCTCGCAGATGCTCAACATGGTCGGACTTGCTTTTGGAATAAATCAATATATCGTCGATGAAGACAATAACCGACTTATCCAACATTGGTCGCCATACCCTATTCATCATGTCCATAAATGCTGCGGGAGCATTCGTTAGACCGAATGACATTACGAGGAACTCGTAGTGTCCATACCGCGTCCGAAACGCTGTTTTAGGGATGTCTGCCTCTTTCACCTTCAATTGATGATAGTCTGATCTGAGATCTATTCGTGAGAACCAACTTGACCCTTGCAGTTGGTCAAACAGATCGTCAATCCTTGGCAAAGGATATCTATTTTTTACCGTAAGCTTGTTCAACACGCGATAGTCTATGCACATTCTCATACTTCCATATTTCTTCTTCACGAACAACACTGGCGCGCCCCAAGGAGAAACACTTGGTCTTATGAAACCTTTGTCAAGGAGTTCTTGTAGTTGGGACATCAATTCTTTCATCTCAGACGGCGCTAGACGGTAAGGCGCTTTCGCGACGGGCTGGGCTCCTGGTATTAAATCTATCTGGAATTCTATCTCACGTTCCAGTGGCAACCCCGGAAGATCCTCAGGGAATAATTCTGGGTAATCGCGCACAATAGGAACATCTTTCATTTCTTTCGTCTCGGCCGTAGCGTTGACAACATACGCCAGGTAGGCACCGCACACTCGCCTTAACAAACCTTCGGCTTTTATCATTGAAATGACGTTAAAACCTGAACTTTCCTTATCGCCATAAACCGTCACGACACTACCATCCAAGGACTTTAGCTTTATTATTCTACTCTTACATACTATCTGAGCTTCGTATTCGGATAACCAATCCATTCCCAAGACTACATCGAACCCTCCTAAGGTCATGACATACAAAGTAACAGGGAACTCATGTCCCTCTAATTCTATCTTACAATCCTTAATCATTTTCATTATTTTCACCGAGGTGTCACTAGCGGTTTCTACTATGAAGGTTTCAAACACTCGGAAACTTTTCATTTTTGTTAGTTTACTAAACGCCGTAGCTACAAAACTCCTATTCGCACCCGAATCAAATAATACTGAAGCAGAAATACCGTTTACTAGGAACGTACCGGTCACAACATCAGGAATCTGTCTAGCCTTTTCCTGGGTCAGCATGTAGGCTCTAGTCCTCGGCCTTGCTTGATCAGCATCTTTCTTCCCACTACCTCCAGCCTCACCGTCGGCGCACTCCCTTGCCATATGGCCTGTCTTACCGCACTTAAAGCATGCTGGTTTTGCATTACATTCATTAGCATAATGACCCATCTTCCCACACTTATAGCAGGCATTTGTCCCCATCCTGCATTCTCCACCATGAGCCTTTCCACATTTGTGGCACACGTCCGAACCAGTACCCCACTTGCACTCACCACCGTGTACCTTCCCACACGTCTTGCATGTCTTTCTCCCCCACACATTCTGCTTCTTGTCCCTAGGGTTCCATAACTGAGTACCAGGTCGTTTGGCAGGCGCGACCCACTTCTTCTCCTTCTTCTCATCCATAGCCACCTCATCTATCAAGTCCTCATAAACCGTTTTCGCGAGCCCCACAGCAGATTCTAAAGTACCTGGTCTACCAGCCTTGACCAAGACACGAACATTCTGTGGCAGTCCCCTGAAGTAGCATTTGATCCGCTTGGCCTCGGTGTTCACCATGTCTGGCACCAACCTTGACAGACGGTTGAATTCAGTGAGGTATACTCGGTGCGTCATCTTACCCGCCTTCAGACTTAAGAACTTCATCTCAACCTTCTCTATCTCTGCATCAGCACAGAATCGTTTCATCACTAACTCCTTCAGATCGTCCCACCTCAAGGCCTTGATCTCTTCTCGACTCTTCCTCTGCTCGACTGTATCCCACCAGTACATCGCCTCCTCACCAAAGGATTGGGTAGCATACCCCACAGCTTGGTCGGGACGACATTCGCTAATTCGGATAATTTTGTCCATCGCGGTTATCCATTGGAGAGTAGCGATTGCGTCTCCCAAGCCGGTTAGCTCCGGTAGACCACAGCTTTTGAAAGACTTATAGTTGCACCCACCTCGGCCCCTTTTCTCGTCATCAACCTTCACTGACTTCACCACGCTTGATTCTTCCCTTTCCTCTTCACCATTTTTCTTACCATCTCCTTCCGCCCTTTCAGCGGTTCTTTCACGGCCTCCAGCAGACCCTTCAGCATTCCAGTTCTTCGCAGCAGCTACTACCGCTTGCACAATGGCAGCTTGAACAGCAGGGTCAACTTGATACCCCTCGTTGTTACTCGGATTTCCACCAGCTGCACTTCCTTCTCCCTCATTATTAGTAGCTGCTTCCACTGACGGTTCTCGGACAACGCGTGGCCTGCCACGACGTCCCGTACGTCCTCCTTTTCCAGCAGCTTTCTTAGCTTCAGCCATTCATATTCTATAAGGAAACACAAACGTCAGCACTTAAGGAACCATTTAGTACAAGGATAGTAAGACTAACAGGTAATAACAGTGGCCAGCTGTGATTAGCTGATCACGTTACTTTCCATGTCCTATACACTTCCCTTTATGAGTCTATTTGTGCTGGTTCTACTTCTAACAGTTAGACAATCAAGAATTTCATATCATCTTATACCTCTATCCCTAGCAATTAAGCTAGCATTCACACATTCATTCATTATTCTACTTTACATGTGAATTTAATGACGTACTTTACCTTTACTTACCAATTACGCAAACATTCATTCATTATTCTACTTTACATGTGAATTTAATCACGTACTTTACCTTTACTTAGCTTGCTTGAGTGACACATGGCATTCTCGTACTGGCATCTTCTTTCTTTTCTTAATTTTTACCCCATTCTCTGTTCGAGTCTAAGCATGTAGGATGCTTAAATCACTCGAACTTTGCTCTGATACCAACTTGTAAGGCCCCGTTACCGGTAGCCCTACTTTAACGTTGGATTTACTCATAAACGCAGTTCTAAATATCAGAGTTAACAAAAACTTTCGCGGAATAATAAAAACTTCATCCATAACATTTCACATAACCATCAAGTCATGTCTTATAAAACATTCGTAGTCAATTAAAACAAAACATAGTCTTTAAAACATCACAACATTTCTTCGAGATGCTAGTATCTTCGATTTCCATGCCATGTGTCTTCAGTCACGCGAGCTGCCTCAACCTATTTGCCTGCGTGCATACTAAAAGTCAGCTATGCTGAGTGAGTTCTAGTTAATCACATAACTTACTTTACATACACATACACGTGCCTGTAGGTACGCATTACAACATATCAAGATCAGCATTCGTCCATACACATTCATATCTAACCATACATTATAAAGGGCGTTTCACCCGACATACCTCAGATATTTTTAGGGTCCGGTACCCTCAATCCTTGGATATTATTAGGGTCTGGTCACCCTTCATCCTCGGATATTATTAGGGTCCGGTCACCCTTCATCCTCGGATATTATTAGGGTCCGGTCACCCTTCATCCTCGGATATTATTAGGGTCCGGTACCCTTCATCCTCGGGTATTATTAGGGTCCGGTACCCTTTCTTTCATAGCTTCACACTATACCTGTCCTTAAATACTTTTCCTGATAATACGTGCAATCTCCGAAGAGCGTTCACGTACCATTAACTTATCATACGTACATTATGCATACATCATAAATATTCATACATGCATCTTATCTTACATCATACATAGTAATCACGTCTTTAGCTACCACCTGACGGTACATGCAATATCCGAATATCGTTCACGCACCGTCAAGCAATCATCATACATACATCATACAAGGCAGACACTTACCACTTAAGGTAAGTGTAATAACTATCACATCGAGTATGCACACAGCCCCGAAAACATAACAAGGAAGTGGGGCTAGAAACTCACCTCAATGCGGTTGCGTTCACCGTTTACGGTATTCCCTTCTTGAGCTGTGCCCGACTAACTGTATAATAATTATACGTTTCAGTAAACTATCACAACACATATCGCCTTTCTAGTTTAATTATTATCCTCAACGAACGGGGGTCCGAGGGCAGCGCCCCTGGCAGCGGGGTTCTAGGGGAGGCAGCCCCTAGCGGGGTCCAAGGGGCAGAGCCCCTGGCTTAACAGATTTGGATCGAATGGGCTTAATGAAAAATCTTATTTTCATTAACTGCCTTAACACATTTTTCATTAGGGTTTTGAATCCTTAAATAATTTGCTACTTAAAGTCCAAGGGCTTCTTTGTAATTAAATCGTTCTTTTCTAAGTCCAGGGACTGTTATTGTCATTCAGTTAAACTTCTAATTCGTTATTGGTTCATAGCGAATTGGATTATCCTAGCGAACTGGTTCTTATAACGAATTGAACCCTAATGAACTGGACTCCTTAACGAATCAGTCCATATAGCGAATTGGACCTTCTAATTTGTTATTTCTTTTAACGAACTAATCATAATGAATCAAGGGTAATTCGTTACCCTTTTCCCTTAACAAATCAGAGACCAATCATAGATTAACTAGAGCTAGTTCGCTGTGCTCCCTTAAGCGAATCAACTAACGAATCACCTTCAATTCGTTAAGTCCTCATAGCGAACTAGGGTTAGGTGAGGGAATGTCAGAACATTCCCTGACATTCCTTATCCTCGTACCACTATTCCGGCGCCGCCTTTGCCGGAAAGCCGCCAGAAAACCGCGAACACGTCGGAAAAACGAGTTTTAACTCGTTTTTCACCGTTTTTCGTCCCGTTCGATCCAGATCTGAGCTAGGGTGACCCCTAAGCTCATCATAGGTTCGGTTTATACCCGATTCCACCCGGATCTCGTGACTTAAACTGTTTAACGGTGTCGGCTCGTCGTTTAGTGACCATAACGGATTTAAGCTCATACAACAAAATACTATCATACCTTGGTCGGGATCCGATTCTTCTTCTATATTTCGGCTAGAGAGAGAGAGAGCTTAAGTGTGTGTGTTTGAGAGGTGTAAGGGATATGTGTAAATGAATTAAATGGAGGATTAAGGGTATATATATTTTTGATCATGGGCTTAAGCCCATGGTCTTTCCTTCATTCCTCCATAACCCAAGTCCATAACCCATATCCATTTACCCAACAAAAGTCCATCTCGTATTCTATTCAACTAAACCGATAACGACCCGCTATAAAATAAATGAACTTTATTTTATTAATATAACCGAAAGTAGGATGTTACAAAACTCAAACCTAGAGTAGATCGGGTCTAGATAAAACATAAAGTTAACAACTTGATGATTGAAAATGGATGTAATGTACTCATTGCTAGATACGGTTCACGAATGAAACCCTTGGTCTAGCGTAAAGAACGTTTTCATGATAAAGGTCCAAGTTTATGCTATAAACGAGTAAATCTTATTAGTGGGGTGATATTGGGCGGTTAAACGGTTGAGAATGATGAAGAAAAGTGGTTAAAATCCTTGATATGGACCTGTAGCAGCTAACTAGGCTAAGGAAAGAAACGCGGAAATAGGCTGATGAGCTGAAAACATCTGACTTGAGGGTTCTCGGCCAAAACCGAGAGTTCTCGGTCAAACCTGAGGGTTCTCGGCCATGCGGGTTCTCGACCATGAGGGATCTCGGTCAACCAAGGTTCTCGGCCAAGATTGTGGGTTTTCGGTCAAAAAGAACTTCGGTCAAACATGGGTTTTCGTTCAACATATGTTCTCTGCCAAGAGTTCTCGGCTGACCTAGTTCCTGTTGGGCCTGAATCAGTTGGGCCTGGCCTAACTAAACCCACAAAACTTAAAGCTCATAACCCATCTAAGCAACAAGCCCAACTTAGAAAATAAATTAAAATGTTAATGGAAAATGTGTTAAGACAGTTAATGAAAATAAAATTTTTCCAAGCTGACCTGGCAGCTTAACCCCAGCCAGGGGCTCTGCTCCTCGGACCCCGCTAGGGGCTGCCGCCCCTAGAACCCTGCTGCCAGGGGTGCTGCCCCTGGACCCCCGTTCGTTGTGGGTTATATAAAGATAGAAATACGATATGAGTAGCAATAGTTAATTGATACATGTGCATATTATACAGTTAGCCGTGCACAGCTCAAGAAAGGGATTACCATAAACGGTGAACGTAACCGACTTCAGGTGAGTTTCTAGCCCCATTTCCTTGTTATGTTTTTGGGGCTGTGTGCATACTCAATGTGATAGTTAATACACTTATTTTAACTGGTAAGTGTATGCCTTTTATGGTTTATATGTTATGTATGTATATCGTAAATGTGAATGAAAGCTTGTCAGTATGTGAACGATCTTCGGATATTGCACATGCTAACAAGGGAGGTATGTTTATGATAGATGAATGTGTATGATAGATATATGTACAATATATGAGTATGTATGAATGACATGGGTATGTAATGACGCTATGTACGAAGATGAAGAAAGAGGGACCAGACCCTAACAATATCTAAGATAGAAGGGACCAGACCCTAATAATATCTGAGATAGAGAAGTAAATAGGGACCAGACCCTAATAATATCTGAGATAGACATGAAAGGGACCAGACCCTAATAATATCTGAGATAGACAAAGGAAAGAGGGACCAGACCCTAACAATATCTGAGATAGAATGGACAGTAAGTATATAGTATGAAAGTAATAAAGTATGAATGTATGTATGAAATTATGTAATGAAAGTAAGTTAATATAGTAATTATTATGTATCTTCGGATACATAATTGCAGGTAAGTGTATGTATTGTATTATGTGTGATTAACTAGAACTCACTCAGCGTAGCTGACTTTTAGTATGCACGCAGGTGAGTAGGATGAGGCAGTTCGCTTGATGAGGACACATGGCATCGAATTGAAGACACTGGCGTCTCAAGGAAATGTTATGATGTTTTAAAGACTATGTTTTGTTTTTAAATGACTACGAATGTTTATTAAGACAAGATTAGAAAGTTATGTAATGTTTTATGGTTGAAGTTTTTATTCCGCGTGAAGTTTTAATTAACTCTGATATTTAGAACTGCATTTATGAGTAAAACCAACACCAAATATAGGGCACCGGTAATGGGGCCTTATATATTATTACCATTTTTGTTTGTGTCAAAACTGGTGATCTACTCACTCAACATGTGTTGTTGACAAACATATATTTTGTACACATTTGCAGGTTATAGATTCAGATTGCTTATCGAACTGAAGCTCACATAGAGATGACTTTAGGATAAAACATATACAAGAATAGTTGGTTTTGTATTTGTAATTTTCTTTATTTTTGTTGTATATGAATGTTGTTTGATAATAAATAAATTAATTAGATATTGTCGCTTTATAATTTCATGATAGTAACCTTGTGAGCTGTGACAATCAGTTCACGCCCCGACATTTCTGCCGTAGGTTGGGGTGTGACAATTTATTCGTGAAACAACGAGCCGACACCCTTAAACCGTTAAAGTCTTAAGATTCGGGTGGAATCGGGTATAAACTGGTCAAAAGATGAGCTTAGGGGTCACCCTAGATCAGATCTGGATAGAACGGGACGAAAAATGGTGGAAAAACGACTGAGATCTCGCTTTTCCGGCGAGATCGCGGTTTTCCAGCGACGATGACGCCGGAAAATGGTACGAGGTTAAGAGATGTCAGAGAATGTTCTGAAATTCTTTGACCTAACCCTAATTCGTTAATAATTCATTAACGGAAGAATAACGAACTGGCCTTAATTCGTTAGCTAATTCGTTAAGGGAAGAATGACGAAATAGCCTTAATTCGTTAGCTAATTCCTTATGGAAATAAGGACGAACTAACTCATTCGTTAAGGCCATTCGCTAAGAGAGGGACGAATGAACCCCATTCATTATAGGGTTCATTCGTTGACCAGACCAGACGAAAATGGGTTCAATTCGTTAAAGAGATCAGTTCGTTATGCGGATCAGTTCGTTATAAGAGTTAGTTCGCTACAGTAGTCATTTCGTTATGGGGGCTCATTCGTTAAGAATCCCCATTCGTTAAGGACTGAATAACGAACTAGATGTTTGGAAGAATGACAGAAAGGTCCCTAGACTTAAGATAAAATGGATAAATTACAAAGAAGCCCTCGAACTTTATGAGTTAGCAAATAAAATAATAATTTAAAATCCTAATGGAAAATGTGTTAAGACAGTTAATGGAAATAAAATTTTTCCAAGCTGACCTGGCAACCCGACCCCAGCCAGGGGCTCTGCCCCTTGGACCCTGCTACCCGCTGCCAGGGGCGCTGCCCCCGGACTCCCGTTCGTTAAGGGTAATAATTAAACTAGAAGTACGTTATGGATAGTGAAAGAAATTACTACGCATAATTGCTATACAGTTAGTCGTGCACAACTAAAGAAAGGGATTACCATAAACGGTGAATGTAACCGCATTCAGGTGAGTTTCTAGCCCCATTCCTTGTTATGTTTTCGTGGCTGTGTGCATACTCGATGTGATTTGTTAATACACTTATCCTAAGTGATAAGTGTATGCCTTATGTGAATTATGTGAAAGGTATGATTGACTGCTTGTCGGTACGTGAACGATCTTTGGATATTGCACGTATTGTCAAGTTATGATTATGGATATAATGTATGAATGATATGTACGTATGTTATGAATGAATGTAAGAGATAGCCAGGTACAGAAGAAAGGGACTGAGCCCTAATAATACTCAAGGCAGAAAAAGGACCAAGCCCTTTATAATATCGAGGCAGAAAAGGGACTGAGCCCTAATAATACTCGAGGCAGAAAAAGGGAGCGGACCCTAATAATATCCGAGGCATAATAGAATAATGTAAAGTAGAATTCAGAATAGAATGAAGGTAAGTATATATATATATATATATATATCACGTATGAAGTATGAGAATATAAAGTATGTTATAAATGAATGTATTGTATGTTGTATGATTAACTAGAACTCACTCAGCGTAGCTGACTTTTAGTATGCACACAGGTGAGTAGAATGAAGCAGCTCGCTTGAGGGGAACCCGTGGCAAACGAATAAGAGATTGGCATCCGAAGACTCAAGTGGTTTTATAATTTATGTTTTGATTTGAAAGACAATATGTTTGATAAGACAAGTTATGGATTAATGTGTAATATTTTACGAACGTTTTTAATATTCCGCGAACGTTTTTATTAACTCTGATGATTAGTACTATGTTAATGAGTAGATCAACGTTCAAAGTAGGGCACCGGTAATGGGGCCTTACAGAACTTTAAATCCCATATATTATTATTATGTTTAGTTTTTTGGAAAGTTGTTGAAAATTCAAAAACATGTTAATATTGTATTTAAAACTCTTAAAGTGTGAAAATTTTGTTAAAAATAAAAGGTTGTTTCCAAATAATACGAAGATGACATGAATTTGAATTCAATTTAAACAATATCTTTTCCATTGGTTTTAAACTTTAACAACTTTCCAAATAATAATTTAATGCATGTTATATTTTGCTTCATTTTTTAATCATTTCTATTAGCGAAATATATATGCTACTAACATTATTTGCTATATATAGTTAAATGAATACATACAAATCGTCGTTGAAACATCATCATCTTCACCATCAACTTCAACTTTAACATAAACATCCTTAACACCAAAACGATATAATAAATAGGTAAGGATGATATTGAAGTTATCATAAAATGATTATTAGATTATGAGGTTCATTTGATTGATCAACAATAAGTGAATAACAAAGATAACAAACTGATAAGTGAACGTATGAAAAGAGTAGAGAATCAATTGGATTAGGGTTTACGGTGACTGACTGCGCTTATAATGGACAACGATTGTAAGTAAACTTTCAAACGGTAAGGGTTTTGATAACCTACGATTTCAATTAAACATTGAAAAAATATCGATCAAAATAATATATTAGATAGATAGAAGACTAAATTTATGATTGAAGGAGAAGTGCAGAGGCGATTAGGGTTTTGGATGGTGGTAGCGAATCAGAATGATTGTGACTAATAAATGATATCAAATAATATAGTACTTAAAGTTCCAGGTTGATCAAAATAATATATTAGATAGATAGAAGACTAAATTTATGATTGAAGGAGAAGTGCAGATGCGATTAGGGTTTTGGATGGTGGTAGCGAATCAGAATGATTGTGACTAATAAATGATATCAGATAATTAGTACTTAAAGTTCCAGGTTGTTGGGTTAACAGGGCACCCAATACTCGCGAGAATTAAAACTTAAATTGGTGTATTTTAGGTAATAGTTAATAATTAATACGGAAATGATATATATGATATCTTGGTGACATCCTATGTGGACAACCTAGGTGAATGTCATGTGAATACATCTAACTATACCATTAAACCAATAGGCTTTAACTCAATTTCCCACATTCCTATTGGTTGTTGCTTAGACTTTCCATGTATATCTATCACCTGTCTAATTTTCATATTAATAAAATAAATCAAAAAGAAATTAAAATAAGATAGAATCAATTATCTTTAATGATTATGTTTCATCTTTCATTTAAATTTTAATCTTTAATGTTTAATAATTATAATCTTTAATAATTATAATTAATAATTAATTAAATTTTCTATTATAACATACTAAAACTAATTTTTTTAATTATTATTTATTCATTTACGAATTTAGGTTTCCCACCGGGTTTGATGTATTTTATATAATAGATAATTAATTGATAATTCATTGATAGGATTCGATATACAGAGATTACGGATTTCACTTTAGTATAATTGATTCTAATCTTATATTTATGAAAATTTATGAAATTGATTGGTTTTAGTATAATTGGTTCTAATCTTATATTTTTGAATATTTATGAATTTCACCGATTGACTCATTCAAATTTGAACCATTAGAATATAAAGTCAAATTCCTAATCAATTTCTGTAAATTAAGAATGAATCCTCCATTTCATTAAGGAATTCTTTAATTACGGAATTTCTATAATTCACTTAATTATCATGTATCATTTGACTAAAGATTTGATTAAGCATTGTAATTGATAATATTGTAATTCATTGTAATTTCTATAATTCACTTAATTATTGTAATTTCTATAAATACGGATTTTGACCATTGACTGATTCCAAATTAAGCGACTAATGATTTAAATATATGAGGTTGATTATAATTTTAAATATGTTAAATATATTGTAAGTATTGTAATTGATAATATTGTAATTCATAATTACTGCTCAACTATATTAAAATTGTCTAATGTTAATAAATAAATAAAAATTAGTAACTTATTTTTCCACAACTAATATCAATTACTTAAATATTTAAATGCTTATTAGTTATATTATGTTGAGTATTTTTTTAAATTTCAATCTTATGATTTAGTATTTAAATATATCCTAATTTATTATAATTTTATATATTATAAATACGGTATTTTTATACATTAGATATTCAGATATACGGTAATATAATTGATGATTTATTATATCAATGTAAATACATAAATTACTAACTTATATTTCTACATTAATAAGTTACATTTCTTATGATCAAATATATTCTAGATTTAAATATATGAATTTAATTCATTTATATTTAAAATATTATAATCTAATTTGATCACATTAAATTTGAGTAATTCAAATTTTTAGAAAATCAATTAATCCTCATTCCCTAATTTTCGTCCATACTTTAAGTTTATTGAAATTCCCTATTTTTTGTTTTAAATTAAATCCCTATATACATTCCTTCTATATTCCATTCTTCCAAAATTCAATCCGTATAAATACTTCAATTTCACACCACAATTCTTACACTATCCTACCATCTTAGCAAAATCGATTTTCTTTGTTTCTAAGGTTTCTATTTTGTCTTGTGTTTATATCGTCCATTTTGTTATTTAGTATTTGGCTTAAAACTATTATTTTTTTTGTTTATTTTTATTTTTTACCACTAGGAACATGGAGCCAACAAACATCACCATGTTGAACCAATTGGATGTTCTTAACAGTGAGTGTATCCTGAAGGTGCGTATTTTGAAACTTTGGTGTCTGAAGGACAATTCAAAGCCCGATGAGGATTGGTCGATCGAAATTATTGTGCAAGACGTACGAAATGGTATTCTTACACATTCATTAATTTTTCTATATCATTCATAAATTTTTTTACTAAAGTTTATATTAATGTTTCAGGGTAATAGAATTCAAGCCTATGTACGGAGGTCTTGCATTCCCAAGCATGATGTTTTATATCAATTACAATTATTTTTGTTTTATGTTGTTTTTTTGTATTTATATTAATAATTAACAATTATAACATTTTTTCTTATAATCTCTTTAGGTTAAATATCAAAATCGAAGATTCAATGGAGATCTTCACTATTTCGTTTTTCCGGTAACGAGATTCAAATTTTCCGGTTGTAAATTCTAACATCAATTTTACATTTTTTCCACATGATTCAAATCTTCCATAATTTGTAATTATTAATTATGTAATATTAATATTTAATTTTATCATTTCAGGTTATTGTCTACAACTTGATATAGCTAATTAATTTTCATGGATTGATGATTGTTTGATAAGATGCCTTTTATTTTTGTTTAATATTAATGTATATTATTGTTAGTATTCATGTATTTATTTATTTTTCACAATTTATGTAATTCAATTTATTATTATATAATCCAGAAATGAAATTTAGTTGATTATTCTATAAGACATTAAATTATCTATAGTAAGATAATCAATCTTATATTGTTGTTGGTCAAAGTCCAATAATTTACCAATGTCAACGCAATTTAAAACGTTATTATACTTTTCAATATTATCTTACGTTACATTTTTAGATTTATACACATTTAATATGACGTTTTAGAAACCGATTTTCCCCATTTAAATGTCATATATATATATATATATATATATATATATATATATATATATATAACATAAAAATCTTATGTGTCGCGATGTGGTTGCTCCCCCTTTTTTTGGAGTCAACAGATTTGCTTGATTTTTAAATGGAGACTTCTCATGTATTTGACCCGAATTTATGGGTATGGGTATTACCAAACCCATGTATTCCTTAAACGGGTTATAACATCTCATTTAATAAAAAGTTATTCTCACCAAATTAATGATGTAAAAATCCTATGAAATAGGATATACTAAAAATTAATATCTTATTTATTTTAAAAAAGATATATATATATATATATATATATTATTTAAATTAAAAAACCAATTTTATAGTAAAAAAAAAATAAACGGGTCTTGGGTCTCATCAAACCATAAGTATACTATTAACTTTAATAAATATTATTGATAATTGAAAAAACCAATTTTATAGCAAAAAAAATAAACGGGTCTTGGGTCTCATCAAAACCATATAGTTTTTAAACCGGGTTATAACATCTCGTTTATTTGTGAAACAATTTATCATCAAACCATAAGTATATTATTAACTTTCATACAATAAAAAAATATAAATTCAAAAAATAAATAAATATTAGAACAAAAAATATAAAAACAACTCCCGTAATATGGGGATAAAAGCTAGTATAAATATATATCAAAATTCAATTATCATCATTTATATGAAATTTACAAAAATATGTGATAGAGTTTGAATTTCACCATTTGTTAAAAAAATATCTTTGTCAAATTCAATTTAATATATTTTCATGATTTTCATTATTGGTCAAATTTTATTTAATATATTTTCATGATTTTAATTACGTAAATACAATAATAAAGTTTCCATGATTTTCATTTATTTCCATATTTCCATGTTTTATATTATTGGTCAAATTCTACTTAAAAGTTTCTTGTATTAAATGAAGTTCCTATGGTGTTTTAAAATTTTATAGTATCTACATACTATTTTCTATTAATATTAAATGTATTTTATTAATATAACCGTCTATTAAGCATAACAAATTTATATCATATTAAATACACAATTTGGAAAATTTAAAAGATGTTTATATTTTCAATCTTATCAAACTTTACCTTTACATTTTATTTATTTTAATTATATATTATTTAGTTATTTAACTTAAAAAAATGGAAATTTAACTTAAAAAAATGGAAAGTGTTTTGAATTTTGAATTCTAAAAAAATATTTAATACAATTGATTATGGAAATTAATTCAGATTCCTTAAAAAGTTACGAAATTTGATCATCAATTTAGTCTTAAGTATAACAAATTTAGATCCTATTAAATACAGAAATTGACAAATTTAAAATATTTGTTATAGTTTCCAATCCCAACTATCAATATTAATGTCTTCAATCTCAACAAACTTTTAATCTTATATATTTGACAAATTGTTAATTAGACATAAATGTCAAAATTAATGTATAAAATAAAAAAAATAATAAAATTGATTGTTAAAGAAGGTATTAATCATCATTATTTATTTTTAATATTAGCAAACATTATTTCACCAATTTCAACGAAAGTTAAAAGATTTTTATACTTTATAAATCAATTGTTGTCATTTTCCATATTATTTGTTCGATATATTTTCAAAAACCGTTTATTATTAACACAATTAACATTATATTATGATCATATTACCAAAAATCAAATTATTTAAATATTAATGATTTCCAAAATAGTTACAAATATAATGGTTTTGACTATTAACGCTTTCAAAACATCCGGGTAATTATGGAAGTCAAATTAAATCATTTAAACTCTAATTTATTTTAATTCACCCTAATAATATTGCTACAAAGATTTCTGTATTTTAAGAATGATTTCAAATATTATTATAACTAACTACCATTTGACAAAAATGATATAATCATAATTAATAATACTATATTTTGCCAACTTCAAAATCATTTATACTTTCTATATATGTAAATCGTTTGATTTTAAGCTTTTGCAATATATGTTGACCATTAATTAATTTATTAGTTATGAGTTATGATGTTTCTTTAAAATCAATTTTAGACGGCATTTATGAAACAATTAGACGTTTTTACTTTTTCAGTAATTCTTAAAACGGACTTTTTTTCAGATTTTTCAAACGTTTACGTACTACATATAATAATTTTTAACTTTTAATATATTTTTCATTCGTAGAGAAAGTTTATGTCTCAAATTCTCATGGCTCAGCTGTCAGTCGTGTGTTTATCTATGATTATTTGTTTGAAATTGAAGATTACAAAAACCGGTATCATAAAAAACTATGATACTCATTAATTACACACACACACACACACATATATTGTTTATATTTGTTGTCAAATTAGTTATGCAAAATATGTATAAAGACAATACATTTTTATGTTGATTTCATTATAGTATTATGTTTTAATTAACATGTGTTATTTGTACTCATGGTATAATTTATAAACATGTTTTAAATTTTCATTTATCTCTGATTGTCTTTGTATGTTTTTGTATTTGAATTAAAATAACAATGCTACGTCTTGTAATTAATGTAAAATGATATTTTTTTTAATTTGACATTTACATTTCTTTAAAATTATAATAGATACATATATATGATTTTATAGTTTCAATATTATCAAACTTTACATTTTATTTATGTGTAAATGTAAATAATGTCTAAATTTCAAGATTTATGCCTTAAATAAAACCCACATATTTCCGATAACCAATTCTAAATATATATGTTTGAATTCACATTGCAAATTATTATCATTATTATTTTTGGTTTGAATTAGCAAGTAACTAATGTAACCACAAAACATCTTTGTTTCTATTCGTTTGCTTTCTATGGTAATAATGAAGTTATTTGCCGTCCGGTAACTATTTTCTGTTTAATATTACAGTATGACCGGGTAATATTATCATTTATTTATAAATGCAACATTTGCATGGTAACTATTTGTTAGTCTTTGTATTTTTTTGTATTTGATTCAAATAAGTTATGATGTCTTATAATTCATGTGAAATTATCATTTATTTATAAATACAACATTTGCATTTCACTAAATTTATATGATATTTTGTATATATTATATTTTTAAATATGTTCCACCCGTGTGTAACACATGTATTATCCTATTATTAAATATGTTATGATTTTAAATATATGGTGTATATTTAATTAGGATGCTATTGTTTTTTTATTTTCAAGTAGTGAAGCAAAATTAGTTTCTTTTGATAGAATGTTGAAGAACTTGATGGTGGGTTAATATGAAAGAACAATGTTAGTCTCTGTGAATGTGCTTTTTGGTTTGGTGTACATTAAGTTATTTTAACTTTGAACTTTTAATATCTAAACAATCTAAATGTTCAACTTTTTGGTCAAAAACTTGTGTATCATATTTTTGTTGCTTGAATATGTTACGTATATTTATTAGGTTTGTTGATATGTTTTTTCACCCGTGTATATTAAACATCGAAGAAGTTGATGGTGGACTAATATGATGATAACATGTTCATGTCTTCGTTTGGTTTTTTAATTTAAGTGTATAGTAAGTTTGTGTAAGTATTAAGTTTTTATGTACACAATCTAAATGTTTAATATTTTGGTTACAAACTTATGTTAAATATTTGTGTTGGTTTAATATGTTAGTTATGAAATTTTATGGTTGTCTATATTTATATGGTTGTTTCTGTGTTTTCAACCCATGTGTAACATGGGCTACTATTATAGAAATATATTGGTGGGTTAGATACTTTTACATAAATGAATTTCTGATCATCTATGTCGATTCAAGTTAGCCGATAGTCTTCATATCCAGTTGAGTAAGTTGTGTTATTGTTGTTTCATGTGTAATATTTCTAATTTTCATGTCTTTAATATCTCTGTAAACACCAAATATAAATAACCTACAATTGTTACTAAAGATAATAGTACTTGGTTTCCCGGTTTTCTAATTTTTCTGTTTGTATTAAAATCCTTCATTAAGTCAGCAAAATTGAAACATCATGCACTATAAATTCTGTTTTATATTTATATTGTTCATCTTTTTCATATACTAATCATATTATATTCTATTATAGATGTCTTCAAAGTTAAAGAAAACTTAATTCTGGTCAATCAACGTCTTCCAATAAGAGCGGCAATTCAAATAGTAAGTCATTTAATATTTTTAGTTACCCTTTAAAATGTTTTTAAGAATGCCTTTTTTTGTAAACGTGCAGCTTCAACGCCAAGAGAACTACTTACTAGCATTTTGAACGGTAATATTTTATTTTAAACGCTTTAATACACTATATTGTATTAAAATATAATTTGTTTATTAACTAAAATATAGTGAATAAAAATTAATATGTTATTAACTAAAAATTAGGCACTTGTAGCGGAAAATTATAAACGACTTTTAATATATTTATTATTAACTACATTATACCTTTTTAATAAACAAATTTTTAATAACATTGAATGTATGTTTACACATTTCTTTTTTCTATTTTCTTTTTTATAAATGATACAAAACATAATTTGCAGTTATTCAATACTATTTTATTTTATTAAAACCAATTAAAATATATGTTTTAATTAAGATTTGTATCCGAATCAATTTATGTTAATTAGAGGAGCACAGATAATTCTTCATTATTTTTTACTTATATTTGGTTAACTCAATTTATATTGTTTCCAAACTTTGTAGCAAAATTCACAAATTTAGTTGTGGTCCATATAAAAAATTAGTTTTTTGGTTTTTTAAGTAAGATAATACCAATTATTTTTTTATATTTGAACTAAAATTTTCATAAACACATTATGCTAAATAAAATCAAAAAGACCAAAATTATTTTGACTCATAGATTGGTTCTAAAAGTCAGTGTGCCAACAATGTTACTAAGGAATATGGATCGGTGGAATGGCTTGTGTGATGGAACTAGATTGCGAGTAATTAATTTGGGTATGTGTTTTGTTGTAGTAAAAGTTATTTCAGGTACTAATACTGGTTATCTCACTAATATAATTCGTTGTGGTCTAACACATTCATATAAGAAACTTTCGTTTAAATTGAAGAGAAGGTGGTTCTTTCCAGTTGTACTCTGTTTAGTAATGACCATTAACATAAGTGAAGGGTTAATCTTGTAACATCCTGTTTTCGATTATAAGAATTAATAAAATAAATTTTGTTTATCTTATATATTGTGTCGTTTATCAGTTTAGATAATAACTGTACATGGTTGGGCTTGGACTTTAGAAGATGGAATATAAGATGGAATGGGCCTTAGGTCCATGGGCTTAAGGGAGTATAAATACCCCTTAAACCCTAAACCTTTCCATTTTTATCCATTCTCTACACCCTAGCCTACACTATCAGAAACACACACAAGACCATCCTTTAACCCGAGCCTAGATCCGAAGTTGAAAACCTAAGATTGTTGGTGCTAGATCGTCGTGAAGAACCAAAACAACATCAAGGCTTAACCATGTTCGTATTTCGACTCGTTTAAGGTACGTTTATGATTAGAAGTCGTTCGTTTAGGTTTGGAATGGTTTGGGAAATCACAGATTTTCTCTTGAATGTTGAAAACGAATCAAACACAACAAGTAATACTGAAATCCATGAACGTTTGATATGTTAATCGATAACCTAAATAATCCCATAACCTATATGCCTAAATCGCACCTCTTAAACACGGGTATTTGGACGAACTAAGGGTTAGGGTTTGTAGGCGAGGTGATTACGAGTTCAGGGATACCAAACTCGTGTTTTTCCTTTGAGATTTGAGGTGCTAATTGCAGATCTGGATAAGTTTGACTGTGGATGTTCTTATCAATTTTGACCTTGACCTCTTTAGTCAAGGTTTGGATAAGAACAGACGAACCCCTGTTGATTCGTTAAGCAGCCATGATGAATGGGACACATTTGCGTGCTTGGATAACGAATGAACCCTTAAGTCGTTACTTATCCCTTCGCTAAATAGGATAACGAATCAGGTCGTTCGTTACATGCCAATTCGTTATGATGAGATGACGAATCAGGAGGATTCGCTACTCGTCAATTCGTTGTGATATTATAACGAATCAGCTGATGAAAAATAACGAACTAAGACAGCGAATGAATCTAACGAACCAGCTAATCAGACCAGGAATGATAACGAATTAGAGAACGAATTGAGCTTGATTCGTTATAGAAAATGAGCAGCGAATTAGAAAAAGAATTTAAAATCCTAAGGGAAAATGTGTTAATACAACTCGACCCCAGCCAGGGGCTCTGCCCCTTGGACCCTGCTAGGGGCTGCCGCCCCTAGACCCCGCTGCCAGGGGCGCTGCCCCCGGACCCCCATTTGTCGAGGGTTATAATTAGACTAGAAACGCGAGATGAGTAGTGATAGTAATTGATGCATGTAATTATTATACAGTTAGCCGTGCCCAACTGAAGAAAGGAATAACAATTAACGGTGAACGTAACCGACTTTAGGTGAGTTTCTAGCCCCCATTCCTTGTTATGTTTTCGGGGCTGTGTGCATACTCGATGTGAATAGTTAATACATTTATCCTAAGTGATCAGTGTATGCCATATATGTATTATGTGAAATGTGTGAATGGTTTCTTGTCGATACATGAACGATCTTCAGAATTGCACGTATTGCCAGGAAATGGTTGATGTTATATGTATGTTGTAAGATGAAGAATGAATGATGTATGTATTAAACTTACGATTATGTATATAGAAAAGTATGTTAAAAAGGTATGGAAGAAAGGGTACCGGACCCTAATAATATCCGAGGATGAAGGGTACCGGACCCTAATAATATCCGAGGATGGGGGGCACCGGACCCCAATAATATCCGAGGATGGGGGCACCGGACCCCAATAATATCCGAGGATGGAGGGCACTGGACCCTAATAATATCCGAGGATGGAGGGTACCGGACCCTAATAATATCCGAGGTATGGAGGGCGAATGCTCTTTATAACGTAAGGTTAGATATGTATGTGTATGAAAGATTGATGGAAAGGTTAAGTATGTAATGCGTACCTACAGGCACGTGTATGTGTATGTAAAGTAAGTTATGTGATTAACTAGAACTCACTCAGCATAGCTGACTTTTAGTATGCACGCATGCAAATAAGTTGAGGCAGCTCGCGTGATTGAAGACACATGGCATGGAATCGAAGATACTGGCATCTCGAAGAAATGTTGTGATGTTTTAAAGACTATGTTTTATGTTTAAACATATTTGAATGTTTTATAAGACAAGATTTAAAGGTTATGTAACATTTTATGGTTGAAGTTTTAATATTCCGCAAATGTTTTAATTAATTCTGATATTTGGAACTGTGTTTATGAGTAAATCCAACACCAAAGTAGGGCTACCGGTAACGGGGCCTTACAAATCTCTAGCAAGAGTTAACATATATCTCAGAGACCCGGTGTTTACACATAGACAACTCTATATAGCTTTATCAAGAGCGATGAGTGATGTTAAAATTCTTATATTAAACAATGAAGACAAAGTTACAAATAAAGAATAAATATGGTTTATAAGGAAGTCTTTTTAGTAGCTTATGAATTTTAGATTTTTAACTTTTGATTATGTTTTCAAATATTGTAATTTGAATGCTGTTAGGGTTTATCATTGTATTTCACAATCATTGGTTTTCGTATCAATATTATTTACAACTTAAAGTATGTTGTCGTCCCGAATAACATATAACAACTTATGTTGTCCTTTCAAATGACATGTATTTGTTCGAAAATTTAAATATTTCCACCTGTGTCGTACACGGGTTAATAACCTAGTTGTGTTTAATATATTAGTATCATACACCACTTGAGGGTAAATTTTATGACGTTTGGATTAAGCGATTTACAAGTACATAGTACAACTTTAAACAATGGCAAAAGGGTTATTATAACATCAAAACTCACATATTTTTTAATCTGTTTTAAAATAGTTTCAAATTTTCCACCTCAACTATAATCAACTTTCGTAAATTTAATGTATAGTTATATTATTACCCTTAAACTTTTACTCATATTTTATTTATATTTTCAATTTTAACCCAATTTCCTTCATGATTTTTAAACATTAATAGCCTTTTTATAGTTAATATATTTAAAAAAAATTGTACCATAACATGAGCATAGTTTTCTCTTTAATTTGAGTATGGTATTGTCATAATTTTTTTTTCAGTTAAAAAGTTAACATTTTGCATAGGGGTGTTTGCGATGTGGTTTTGATGGTTTTCAAGTTAAACCGTAAACTAAACTGTTAGTAACGGTTTTTTGTCGTCGAAAACCAAAACCGAACCATTGAACAACTGGGCAAAAGCTAAAGAAAAAAATCAACCGTGAAATCAAACAAATGAACGATTTTACAGTTTCAAACCAAACAACGAACATCCATAAACTTGTTACGTGATTACCAAGCCTATGTTTGTTGTTACATATTTATAAATATTATAACAAATGGTTTGTAATTTTTGGATTTATTATCATATATGAATACATCACAATGGTTTATCATTACTTATAAAAAAGCAACCCCCAAGTCCAACTAATCCTATATAGCATACAATACATAAACAAACTGATAATATTATAACCAGTGGCGGACCCAGGATTTTTTGCCAATGGGGTCCCATATTTTCGGTGTTCAAATTTTTCGGGTCGGTCGTTGTTCAGGTCGGGTCGAGGCGAAGAACATAATAAAAAACAATATCATAATAAAACTTTCTTTTCAATCATCACTACCTGAACGGGTCAAAATGGGTCGGGTTGACACATAAACACTTTGTTTTCCCTTTCTTAAACATTTTTGAGATAGAACCTAGATCCACCCTTTCATAAGCATGTGTTGAAAACCATTAACTTAAACTAGTGAAAAATAAAACTGATATTTTAAAGTGTTTGAATGTTTCTAAAGAAAACCATGCATAAAGTTGAAAACAATGATATGTATTTTAGAGGTGTTTGAATGTTTCCAAAGTTATCATTGCAACATTAGCAATCAAATGATTGATTAACACTAAAAATTAACACAAAAAACCAAAAACTGAGCCTTGTAAGACTTGAACCCATGACCTTTCAAAGATAAAACAGGGGACTTTCCACCAGACCACATCAACATTAATAGTATGGGTTCCAAGTATTAAATCTTATGGGGTCCTCAAAAAATTTAATATACTGCTTCTAATAAATTTTTAAAAAACATTGGTGTCCTGGGACCCCGATCCACACTATGTGGGTCCGCCCCTGATTATAACTAGTACTTCCCAAATAATATTGGTCTGGTTTAAAAAGATTTCTAGCAAAACAACAAAATCCAAAACCTACTCTCATAAATAGATTAGCAGGTGAAATACGATCATGTGCTTCGTCCTTAGAATGAGATCCCAATCGTCCATCATCACTGCATTTGACCTCTTCTTCTCTGCATTTGATTATACCAAATCAGTTACCGAAAAAGTAGGCATTGTATGTACAAGTCTCAAATCAATATTTATAAAGTGACTGCCACGTTAAGTTAAGTTACTACTGTCATGCACACATGACGATTTTCACTCGTTTTTTTTCTTAAAAGCGCGTAATAGTTTAACTAAAAGAAGAACTATTTTTAAATTATTTTTATATAATAGCGTGAGTTGGTCGGTTTGATTGATTGGAAAAAAGCGATACCCCACACACCAAACCTCGCGCCTGTTAACATGGTGAGGTGGCCCACTACACAAGGCCTTACCGTAGAACGATGATTGGGATTGACTGATTTGAGGAATGGATTTGATCTTCTTGTTGAGAGGGCATGAAGAGATGGGTAGCACAGGAAGAACATGACAGTTGCAGATTTCGATCATGTAACCGTCAGGATCATGGAAGAAGAGCTGAATCACCTCCAGACCGCCTTCTTTCACCACCGCGGTGACGTATTTGATCCCCAATTGTTCCAGTTTGTTGATAATCAGGTCCATGTTGGTGCATTGGAATGAAATGTGGTTGTCTTTTGGATTGATCACTGATTTCTTTGCTGGAGTTGTCTCCATTTCTAGCAAGTGGATTCCAATTCCGTGGTTGAACAACCTGTTTCAACACATTTTGAGCATATTCATAAGTAAAATTTCAATTCCATTTACAATGTAGTATTTAAAGGATTGAGTTTTGTAATTTTGAATTTTGCAGCGGCGCAGCTTGTTGCATGTTTACCTTCTGCTACGATATAATAACTGCTTTTCAGTTTATTTGAAATGATAATTAACGCGAGAAGTTTTTTGATACCGAAATTCGGTTAGAGCTTAGATTAACGAATCGATTTCGCGATTTGATCTACAACTAACGTAGGAATATGATCTTGTTGTGGATTTATGGTTTTTTATGGTCTATTTTGTATTGATATATCGTCCTATCTAGTTTCTTACTAACTAGATAGCTTTTTATAATATAGTTAATCGTTATAAAAAACAATCTAAAAATGGCGTCGGCATAAAATCAGTATTCGAATTTAAAAATTTACGCACCAAGCGCCTTTGAAGTCGAAGGAGGAAGGGCGTTTGACGCTAACGAATCCGAGTACATCGGTGTAGAACATGACTGACCGAGGGATGGATTTGCAGATAAATGAAACATGATTAAGCAATAGAAACGGCAGCTGCTGCGTTGAAGATGATATCTCTTCGTCTTCCCTCACGATGTTTGATCCGACTTTAACAATCTTGTGTTGGTACATGATGTCAGTAGTTCAGTATCTAGTGTTATGTTTGTGTATGTAATCGTGTTAGTTTTTTTTGGTTTGATTTAGATAGCTTGCCTCATAAGTTCGCCTGATATAAGCGAACTTGTGGACAAGCGAAGTTATTGACAACTTCGCCTAGTCTGTTAGGCGAAGTTGTCGTAACATATATATACATATGTTACGGGTTGTATTGGATAATGATTCTAGTACGTGTAATTGTGATTGAAGATCACGTGTTGAAGGGTTGCAATACAACGTGTCTTTTGAGTATTGTAACGTGTGTTCGTGTTCGGTATTAACATAGTTTACATCCTACGCTCGTATCGTCTTACGTAGGGATTCCGCACCTACGTACTACGAGATACTTCCGTGTAGATCCGGCTGTGAACCTACAATTGGTATCAGAGCATTTGCTCGTGATTGTGTGGTTCGGGATTATCACACGAGTGTAGAAATCGTTTCGTTCGACTATTCGCGGGACGAGTTTACGTTGAAATACCGATTTTTTGTGTCCTACCCATCTCCCACTATCAAATATAACCCATTACACCTTCGCATACCTCGCAATACGTCAAATTAAAACCTGCAAAAACCTTGTGTTCATCAGGCGAAGTTGCCGTCACTGTTCGTAGGGTTTAGGCGAAGTTATAAGTTTAAGCGAAGTTATCAACCAAGCGAAGTTGATATCAGGCGAAGTTGTCATTAAGCGAAGTTAATCAGCAGGCGAAGTTAAGGTTTCAGCGAAGTTAAGGAATCAAGCGAACTTAAGCTTAAGCGAAGTTAATCAGCAAGCGAAGTTAAGAGTTTCAGCGAAGTTAAGGAATCAAGCGAAGTTAAGCTTAAGCGAAGTTAAGAATAACTTCGCCTACTGGTCACTGTTCAACTTAAAAAAAAAAAATGTGTGTGTTTTCAAGTCGTGTTTCTTTCAGCGATGACTTCGATAAACATTACGGAACTGGTGAAAATGGAAGTTGAGGCCGGTTCAGCAACTAAGGCTCCGAAAATGCTTAAGGGTACCGATTTCGTTGCTTGGAAAGATCGGTTTGAACAGTATGTTAAATATCAAGATGCTAAGATGTGGGTGTGCATACAAGATGGATACATTCCACCAACGGCCTTATTTGAGGGTTGTGATCAAATAAAGAAGTACAGTAAGATGGATGAGGAAGAGAGGAAAATGTATGAGGCAGAGAGTAAAGCTCATGCGGCGATCACAATGGCTCTTCCACAAGAGATTCTTCACACCTTCAGGAAATACAAAACCGCTAGAGAGCTATGGGAAGCGCTAGAAAATCGATATGAAGGTAATGTGAGGATACGTGCATCCAAAATTAAGCTACTAAAAACCCAATTCTCGGTGTTCAAATATTTGAAAAATGAATCACTTGATGATATCATCACAAGATATTATCACCTGATGACCGAACTCAGCAATTACTCCATTGTATACAAAGAAGAGGAGATAGTAGAGAAACTTCTTGATGCTCTTCCACCAAAATGGGAAATGTACACGATTTTGATGAGAGAAGATAAAGAGTTTGCCAATATCGATTTGGAAACATCAGTCAATAAATTATGAACTTTTGAACTTAACATGGTTCGGAAAGAGACACCAACTGATCAGGTTCAGGATCCGGGAATGTATGGTGCGAAAGTTACTTCAAGTTCAAGTTCAAAGTCAGAATCCTCTGCTTATTACTCAAAGGGAGACTCAAACTCAAATTCAACTCAGGATGGTCATGTGACTCTCAACATGGATGGTGATGTATATTTCGTAGCTGCAGGAAATAATTCTTCAAAACCTCAAGCCACAACTCGTAACTGTTCATCAAATGTTCCAACCAACAACTACTCATAGATGCCCATAAGTGTTAAATCAGCTAAACAGCAGTTTGCTCTCTATGCATCTTTCATTGCATCTTATGAGAATTACATCAAAGGTAAAATAGTCGATCCCGCAACGTTGGATGAAGACTATGATCAGATTGATGCTGATGATCTAGAAGAGATGGATCTGCAGTGGCAGATGGCTATGATAGTAAGACGGGTTAAAAGATTCATGAAGAAAAAGGGTAGAAAGTTCGTTGGCGAAAGACCAGGCTTTGACAAATCAAAGGTTAGATGTTACAACTGTCAACAAAATGGTCACTTTGCCAAGGAATGTAAAAATGAAAGAGTCGAACGTAGTCAGAACAGGCCGGCACAACAGAATGGGGGAGGTAGTGAAAATAGGGCTATGGTATCTAGACAGAATGGGGGATACAACTGGAATCTGCAAGTTGAGGAAGTGTTCGAACAGGCTAACTTGGTAAACATCGAAACTGGAGGGAGTGAGAAAGAGACGGGAGAAAATCAAGCTTATATGGCAGAAGTGAACGATCAGCTCTATGAGGAAAGTTCTGAACTTCATTGTATGTAATGTGAAAATCTGTCTAAACAATTGAAAACAGTAACTGATCAGTTTGTTATTTAGGACGCTCAATTTAAAACGTTAAAAGAAGATCATCATTACACTAAAACTAGTGAAAACAGTTACTCGGTAAAAATAAAAGCTAGTGAAAAGGATATCAGAAGTCTTAAAGCCAGTCTAGCTGATAAAATACAAGTAATTGATCTTAGTTATGAAGTGTTAGAGGAAAAAACCAAACTAATTGCTGAAAGGGATAAACAGATAGCTGATTACTAGGTAAAAGTGGTGGAATTAAACAGAAAAATTGAACAGTTTAGAAATTCCTTAGCAATGCTTGATCATATCGTAAGTGTTCAACGTTCCCCAGTTAACAAAGGAGGAATTGGATTTTCTGAAGTTCCACCACCATATAACCATAACTATACGTATGATCCTAGTAATCAGAAATCTGTTGATGTTGAGATTAGTCAAACAGTTCCTATCAAAGTTTCTATTAAAGAACCTGAAGTTAGTAAAAGCGAAACATGTAAGCCTGTTTCAAATGTTAAGATTTCTGCTCCTAGTTCTGTCACATCAAATTCGGACAAGACATCCAAATCTAGTGAGATAAAAGAAGAGGTAGTGTTACTAAAACGTGGGGAGGAATATAAGCCAACTGAAAAGAACTCTCACCTAAACCCGTTTGTCCCACCATATGTTAGACAAACGAATAGTAATGCAACCTCAACATCTGAAACAACTGTTGAGACGAAAGTTGAACACAGGAGTTGTTTCAGATGCAATCAAATAGGACACCTGATTGCAGATTGTCCTCTAAATCAGAGATTCAGAGTTATGAGGCCTCCGAAAACTGAGAATAAAACGAATAGTAATTACTATAATGGTAAGAATGCTTACTCACCAAAGTTCAGATATTAGACTAATCCAAGATTTCAAAGAAATTGATCTCTGTTTTTCCCAGTTAACAACCAAACCAACAATTATAACTCAGTTAATCCAGTAAGGTTTGGATGGCCTCATAGTCAATTCTCAAGAAGGTATCCTTTCAGAACTTACAGAAATCACTCTCAAACTGCCTTTGGGCAATCAAAGTACGGGATGCCGTTTAACAGATTTAATCGACCCAAGACCAGTAGGTCTTGGGTCCCCAGATTTTAATCTTTTCATTAACTATGCAGGAACAGTTGAACAGGACTGTAAACAATCATTGGGTTGTGGATAGTGGCTGTTCCCGGCACATGACTGGTAACAAGAATTTGTTACACGAATGGAAACCTGTTCAAGGAGGTAGAGTAAGTTTTGCTGGAGAGAGTGGTGGTAGAATTACTGGTATTGGAACTATGACAAATGGTAAAATGAAGTTAGAGAAGGTGAATTTTGTTGAGGAGTTGAAGCATAATTTGTTGAGCGTGTCTCAGATTTGTGACAAAGAGTACACAGTGCATTTTACTAAAAATGAAGCAATTGTTCTGTATCCTGGTTTCAAGATACCAGAGGCATGGGTGGTGATGAAAGCTTCAAGAGAAAAGAACACATATGTAATGGATATGAGGTCAACTGAGATGGCAACAGAAGAGTCATGTCTTCTGTCAAAGGCAACTGAATCTGAGTCCGAGTTATGGCATCGAAGAATGGGACACATACATCTTCGAAAAATGAACTACATTGTCAAGAATGGGCTTGTACTTGGTGTTCCTTTGAAAAATTTTAACTTTGAAAACCAATGCTTATCGTGCAAGAAGGAAAAGCAACACAAGAAACCTCATCACTCCAAGAAGGTTAACTCAATCGTCAGTACACTAGACCTGCTTCACATGGATTTCTTTGGTCCCGTGAATGTAAAGAGTCTAGGTGGAACGTCATATTTCTTGGTAGTAACTGATGATTACTCTCGATACTCTTGGGTATACTTTCTGAAGGCAAAAGATGAGACGGTTCAGTTGGTAATTAGCCTTATTACCAAGGTTGAAAATATTGTGGGGAGAAAGGTTAAGTACATCAGGAGTGATAATGGGACAGAGTTCAAGAACTACCAGATGGAGCTGTTCTGCTTACAGAAATGGATAGACCACCAGTGCAGCGCCCCGTATACTCCGCAACAAAATGGAGTGGCTGAGAGGAAGAACAGGACGCTAATTGAAGGTGCCAGAACTATGCTGGCTGATGCTAAACTTCCCATGGTGTTCTGGGCTGAAGCTGTTGCCACAGCCTGCTATATCCTTAATCGTGTTTTAACTGTTAAAAGATTGAATAAAACTTGTTATAAACTTATGCATGGTCGAAAGCCAAACTTGAATAGTCTCGAACCATTCGGGTCCCCATGTACGATATTAAAGACAAACTCTAAATTTGGTGAGAAAGCCGACGAAGGTATTTTAGTCGGATATGTTGTTGGTGTTGGGTTTTTATACAAGATTATCAAAGTTCAAGTTAACCATATTTAACAAGAAAACGCAACGGAAGCTTAGATTTTAAAACTTGTTATGAACATACCATTATGTTAAAACTAAAACCCGAAGAACAAGGATCAATATTACAAGAACAAAATGCTCACATAATGTAAGTTGTACCTTCTTATACCTTATAATAAGATGTAGGTGGATGAAGAAGATGATGTCTTCAAATGGCAAGGTTGCAAAGGAGAAACCCTCAAGCTTTGTATACCCCAAGCTTTTGTAGCAACAACACCAATTTGTGCTAGGATTTGAACACCAATTTTAGACTCACAAAACTCCCAATTTGAGGCCAATATGGCCGTGAGTTTTGAGAGAGAAGAGAGAGTTTAGAAAACTTCAAAATTACTTGAGAATTCAAAAAGGGACAAGACCAAAATGCATGTAATGTGAATGGAGATAAATAAGATGGTCAACACAAGAAGACAAAACTTTTGATTGGACCAAAACCTCCACCCACATGGGGTGGCCGGTTATATTTATTTTATATATATATATATTTTTTTTTTTTTTTGTTTTGTTTTAACCATTTAAAACATCTCCATTCATTTTATAAAACTCATTTTTATAAAATGTACATACATTTATATAATTATTTAACCAATTAAATAATTAATTTATATAAACAAATTATCCAGATAATTTATTTAAATCCTCAAGTGTGTTTGTTTAGAAAACCAATTTTCTAAACATGTAGTGTTCGGTATTCGTTTAATTGATCAAATCATTAAAAGAATACATTTGGTGTTGTCTAGCTTGTTATTGGGTATGACCCGACTTGGATCAAACACATTTAGCCACATTAGTATAAGTATGTGTCTCGGGCATACGTAATTCCAACAATCTCCCACTTGCACGAGATACATAGAAAATTAATGCAAGTGGTGAATACCGCCTAACAACAGTTCACCACCCCTAATGTGTTTGACGAAGTGCCATTCAATAACATCATTCCTTCAAGTCCCTTACTTGATATGATTTAGGTGAATCTATCATTATATCCCTTTGTTACTAGATGTCATGTTGGATCTAAGAGACATAGGCTATCATTCTCTTTACAATTCAACTTTATCAGGCCTTAGACATCTAAACTCTCAACACATAAGAGGAACAAATTCCATCTTGACTGTATACGCCTCTCACTATCACTTTATACTCCACCTGAGCTCATCCTTATGTACCATCTTTTACGAATAGCGAAGGGGAGAGTCAAAGTGTAATACTTGGTGAAAATCAAGACCCAGTATACATCTCAGGTCTAAGGATAATATGAAATTCTCCTTTACTCAAAATTACTAATGATCAGGTCCATTGACTCCATGTAGTAATATTGAGAGCGGGTCAGTCCAATATTCGTATCCCACAAATATCTATGAACCTTGGCAGCAAACCTATGCTCCATATTCATTCCTTATGAATATCCACCAATCCTAGTTCATAATAGTCTTGCTTCATATTTGTTCCCACAAATGTGATCGACTACGGACTTTTAGAATAAGATAACTTATTCATGGATTAAACATGCAAAATTAGAATTTAACTCAAGATTCCATAATCATATAAAAGAGTTAAATTACAAAAGTCTTTTAAACGTAAATACAAAATAGATCAAATCCAATTACTAGAATATCGAAGTCCTAAGCCACTCGCATGACGCTCATGTTTCGGTCTTTCTAGGAGCTTCGTGAATGGATCTGCAAGATTTTGATCAGTTCCAACTTTGCGAATACATATCTTTCCTTTTTCAACTTCATCCCTTATGTAGTTGAATCTCCGCTCTATGTGCCTTGTCTTTTGGTGCGAACGAGGTTCCTTGATTTGAGCAATCGCACCCTCGTTGTCACAAAAGATTTCTAGGGGGTCTTGAATGGTAGGGACCACCCCTAGATCAGAAATAAATTTCTTCAACCATGCAGCTTCCTGAGCTGCCAATGAAGCGGCGATGTATTCTGATTCTGTAGTGGACAATGCTACCACTTCCTGTTTTGAGCTCTTCCAAGAGACAGCTCCTCCATTAAGAGTGAACACATACCCAGATTGTGATCGAGAATCATCTCGATCAGTTTGGAAGCTCGCATCCGTGTAACCTTTTATAGCGAGTTCCTCCTCACCAGATCCATATATCAGAAACATATCCTTAGTTCTCCTAAGGTATTTCAATATGTTCTTAACAGCCATCCAATGACTGTTTCCTGGATTCTGTTGGTATCTGCTTGTCATGCTCAAAGCGCATGACACATCCGGTCTAGTACATATCATCGCATACATGATGGATCCTATAGCAGAAGCATATGGGATTTGTTTCATCATCTCTTGCTCACCCTTTGAGCTTGGACATTGAGCTGAACTCAATATGGTCCCTCTTTGAATAGGTACAAAACCTTTCTTGGAGTTTTCCATCTTGAACCTTTTCAAGATCTTATCAATGTATGTACTTTGGTTCAAACCTATCAAGCGCCTTGACCTATCCCTATAGATCTTTATTCCCAAAATATAGGCAGCTTCACCAAGATCCTTGATGGAAAATCTACTTCCAAGCCAAGCCTTAACGCTTTCCATGGTTGGAATGTCATTTCCAAATAGTAGAATGTCATCGACATACAATACTAAGAAGGTAATTATACTCCCACTAGCTTTCTTATACACACAAGCCTCATCAGCGTTTTTGATGAACCCAAAACTTTTGATTTCTTCATCAAAACGATGATTCCAAGTTCTAGATGCTTGTTTCAATCCATAGATTGATTTCTTTAACTTGCATACTTTATTAGGATGTTTTGGATCGACAAAACCTTCAGGCTGAACCATATAGACATCTTCCTCAAGATATCCATTTAGGAAAGCGGTCTTGACATCCATTTGCCAAATTTCATAATCATAATGTGCAGCTATGGCAAATAATATCCTAATAGACTTTAGCATTGCCACAGGCGAAAAAGTTTCATCATAATCAACCCCTTGAGTTTGAGTGAAACCCTTAGCTACAAGTCTTGCTTTATAAGTATCCAAGTTTCCATGCATATCAGTTTTTCTTTTGAAAACCCACTTACTTCCAACAGCTTTGGAGTTGAGTGGTGGTTCAACCAATTCCCAAACTTGGTTGTCATACATGGATTGCATCTCAACGTTCATGGCTTCAAGCCATTTGTCACAATCATTCTTGGACATTGCATCACGGTATGTGGTTGGTTCATCCGAATCTACCACGTAGCAACCTTCTACAAAAAATCCATATCTTTCAGGTGGATTGCTAACTCTACCAGATCTGCGAACGTTTTGTGTGTTTTGATCAACCACTTGATCACTTTCAACAACCTCTTGTTGAGTGCTAGTATCAACCAATTGTGTATCATCTTGTGGTTCTTGATCCTCATCAAGTTTCACTGTTCTACTATTAGTTCCTTCCTTAAGGAACTTAGTTTCCAAGAACTTACCCTTTCGAGCAATAATAACATTTTGCTCACTAGGATCGTAAAAGTAATATCCTAAATCATCTTTAGGATAACCTATAAAGATACACTTAGTGGATCGGACTTCTAATTTGTTTGGGGTGTATTGCTTTACATAAGCTTCACAACCCCAAACTCTTAAGAATGATAGCGATGGAGCCTTTCCATGCCATATTTCAAAAGGTGTCTTCTCCACTTTCTTGGTTGGAGCCATATTCAATATGCGAACAGCGGAAAGTAAAGCATAGCCCCAAAATGATAGAGGTAAAGTGCTTCTAGCCATCATCGATCGAACCATATCTAATAGGGTACGATTTCTCCTTTCAGACACACCATTATGTTGTGGTGTTCCAGGTGGAGTAAGTTGTGAAATAATTCCACAACTCTTAAGATGATCTTGAAAAACACCACTTAGGTATTCACCTCCTCTATCACTACGAAGTACTTTGATTGTGGTCTTGAGTTGTCTTTCTACTTCAGTTTTGAAGTCTTTGAACATTTCAAAAGCTTCATCTTTGTGTTTCAATAAGTACACATAACCATATCGACTATAATCGTCAATAAAGGTAATGAAGTATCTTTCACCATTCCTAGTCATTGGTCTAAAAGGACCACATACATCCGAATGTATGATACCCAATAATTCTTTTGACCTTTCAAAAGTTTTATTAAAGGGTTGCTTTGTCATTTTGCCTTGTAAACAAGATTCACATACATCAAATGAATCATACTCATTTGTTTCTAGAATACCACTCTTGCGAAGAGTTTGCATGCGATTCTTGCTTATATGTCCAAGGCGACAATGCCAAAGATAGGAATCACCCAAGTCCTTCTTGAGTTTCTTGGTGTTGACATTGTACATTGAACTACTATGTGACGTACCAATTTGATCTATTTCATATATACCATTCATGGGTATAGCTTTAAAATAAAATATGCCATTCATCAAAACATGAATATCATAATCTATAAATTTAAGATCAAAGCCACATTGTTTTAAAAGGGACACGGAAATAATGTTTCTCCTTAACTTAGGAGCATACAAAACATTCTTCAAAATTACTTCCAAACCACTTGGAAGATTTAATATGTAGTCTCCTTGGGCTTGGACTTCAACTCTTGCTCCATTGCCCATAAAGAGACTAATGTCCCCTTTGTTGAGTTGTTTACTTCTTTTGAACCCCTGCAACAAATTGCAAATGTGAGTTCCACATCCGGTATCAAGTACCCATGTATTTGAAGAAATAACATTTAGTTCAATATGTATAGTAAAGATAATACCTGAGGTATGCCCCGCATCCCTCTTATCTTTTAACGCTTTGAGATAGGTCGGACAATTCCTTTTCCAATGACCTATCTCTCCACACTCAAAGCATGGATCTTGCGCCGCAACCTTTTGCTTCTTTTCCTTCGGTTTGATGGGCGTGATGGCTTTCCTCTTTCACTTTCCTCGGACGTGGCCCTTGCCCTTAGCAACACTTGCTTTGGGGTTGGAGTTATGTCCCCTTTTTCCTTCATCGATTGTTAGAACGGGTAAAGCCTTTTTACCCATTCCCGCTTCGGCCGTTCTTAGCATTGCGTGAAGCTCACCAATGCTTTTGTCCCACCCATTCATGTTATAATTCATGACAAAGGTTTCAAACCTTTTGGTCAAAGAGTTGAGGATCAAATCCGTAGCCAACTCATTAGACACGGGACAATTCAACCTACGAAGCTTTTCGATGTAGCTTTTCATCTTTAGGACATAAGATGAGACGGTTTGGGTTTCCTCCATACGACATGCATGAAACGCTCGAACCGTTTCGAAACGTTCCGCTCTAGCTTGTTGAAGGAACATTTCCTTCAATTGAGTTATCATGTCGTATGCCCCATGATGCTCGAAATCCTTTTGGATTTCGGGAATCATAGTCCCCAACATGAGGCAAGAGGCTTGCACCGAATCTTTGGTGTAATTGACCCAATCGTTATAAGCCTCCTCATCTTCCACGTTAGGCTCATCGGGAATGGGATCGTCTAAGACATATGATATCTCTTCTTGTTTGAGAACTATTCTCAAGTTGCGATACCAATCCATAAAGTTATTATGGTTTAGACGATCCTTTTCAAGGATGGTTCTTAAGGATAGGTTACGGGTGTTATGGGTAGAGGTGTTTGCATTGTTAGTGGCCATCTACAAAATTTAACAAAGTTCTATTTAGTATTATAATCAATTTAATTATTAATACCCTTTTATTTCAGATTTTAAAATAATAATTAAATTCTAGAATCCAACGATAAATCAAATTTCGGTTAGGTGACCTTTATCCCGTTATTTGATTTAACAAGGTAGTCAACCTTGACAATTGCAACCCTTTGCAACTTCTAGAGGTATGGGACCATTCGAAATCCTTATTTCGTGTTGGCATGTTTATCCCATCAACACCATTGGATCCCATGCTTAGGTGACCTTTATCACATGGTTTCCAATTCAAGTCGTCCTACTTGTATAAACATGTAAGATTAACATACAAGTGGTTAGGTGACCTTTATCCCACAAATATGTTAATATTACCCTAAGTATATTAGTTTGCTCAAAATGGTTAGGTGACCTTTATCCCATTTAAAGTTCCCTAATACGTTAAGTGTCATACAAAAGGATGGTGTTAGACTTGTTTCCTTGGTAATTTGAAAAAGGGATTTTAAATTTTCAAATATTCTAGTTGAAAAACATTATGCCATATCCTAACATGCATTTAGAAATATGGCGATTTTGAAAACCAATTTTCAAGGTTCTAGTTATAATAAAACCAATTTTATTATAGGTGAGAGATCGCTTAGTTTTAATAAACCCATTTAATTAAACTAATTGACGCGATATTACCAAATATATATTAGAACCCGTTTTATGCTTGTTGTCGTTCCTATGTGACGGTTTGGATATCCTAATATCTATCAACCACACATTACATTAAGTAAAACAAACAACCAAGCATACACATGCAAAATATAGTCATAACCGAAAACCGCTAAATTTGACCATACTTGTTAGCCGAAACAAGTATAGGTCATAAGTCACACCTAAGGGACAAAACATGACACAAGGATGGAATGTTGACTCCCACTTGATCTTGCATCCAAATGCTTCAAGTATCCTTTCCAAGTTGTTGTGTTCTTGTTGGGCTTGTTAATGGGCTCCAAACTTCCAAAAGTCTTCTTGGGCCCAAGAGTGAAATTTATGGGCCTAATGGGCTTGAATCCCATGATGGGCCGGTGAGGCCCAACAAGCCCAAAATTTCGGCCCAAGGCCCAAATCCACCAATTCTTGCATCTTCAATTTTTACAACATGTATCCTAATACATATTTTTCTAAAATGAAGAAAATGCAACTAATCTACTTATTACATACCATTTATGAACAAATAAATTACACAAGCCTAAAATTATGAATTATTACAACCATATTGAATAATAAACATAATCAACATACACAAAACAACAATCAACACATCCAAGGTCTAGGTTTCGGTTATGACACATCCAAACATACCAAATGTTCTAAGCATGCATCCTAAGCAACCAATGCCCAAAATATCACAAAGACAAAAGGTGCCCCCCCCCCAAGAGGCTACGGCCACCCCCCCAAAATATTTACAATTTTGATATTTCAACATCCAAATGTTAAATGGTTTCCTAAGATCTTTCCATGCATGTCAAGATCTTACAAAACCATGAGGGGTAAAATCCACCAAATTTTCGGACCCCTTTTTCACCCATGAAAAAACCCGAAATTTAGGAACATGTAAGGAGCATAAGTCCTTGTAACCGGCTCTTGATGCCATTGTTGGGTTTTTATACAAGATTATCAAAGTTCAAGTTAACCATATTTAACAAGAAAACGCAACGGAAGCTTAGATTTTAAAACTTGTTATGAACATACCATTATGTTAAAACTAAAACCCGAAGAACAAGGATCAATATTACAAGAACAAAATGCTCACATAATGTAAGTTGTACCTTCTTATACCTTATAATAAGATGTAGGTGGATGAAGAAGATGATGTCTTCAAATGGCAAGGTTGCAAAGGAGAAACCCTCAAGCTTTGTATACCCCAAGCTTTTGTAGCAACAACACCAATTTGTGCTAGGATTTGAACACCAATTTTAGACTCACAAAACTCCCAATTTGAGGCCAATATGGCCGTGAGTTTTGAGAGAGAAGAGAGAGTTTAGAAAACTTCAAAATTACTTGAGAATTCAAAAAGGGACAAGACCAAAATGCATGTAATGTGAATGGAGATAAATAAGATGGTCAACACAAGAAGACAAAACTTTTGATTGGACCAAAACCTCCACCCACATGGGGTGGCCGGTTATATTTATTTTATATATATTTTTTTTTTTTTTTTTTTTTTTTTTTTGTTTTGTTTTAACCATTTAAAACATCTCCATTCATTTTATAAAACTCATTTTTATAAAATGTACATACATTTATATAATTATTTAACCAATTAAATAATTAATTTATATAAACAAATTATCCAGATAATTTATTTAAATCCTCAAGTGTGTTTGTTTAGAAAACCAATTTTCTAAACATGTAGTGTTCGGTATTCGTTTAATTGATCAAATCATTAAAAGAATACATTTGGTGTTGTCTAGCTTGTTATTGGGTATGACCCGACTTGGATCAAACACATTTAGCCACATTAGTATAAGTATGTGTCTCGGGCATACGTAATTCCAACAGTTGGGACACCCAACAGAAGAGTCTTTAATTTATCGAACAGCAAGGTTGAAGTGGTATGTAACACTGACATCACGAGTTACAAACCACCAATGCCCAGCACGGGACCCGCTGAAGCTTTTGACTATGATAAACTGTTCAAATCTTTTAATGTGCCTTACTTGGATTTTGCAGAAGTTGATGAGAAAATTGCTTCACAGATGCTGTATGATGAGGAAGAAAATGTTGTGCAACGTCCGCGATACGATGAGTGTCATCCTTCCTCGTCAAGAACCGCTGATATTCCTGCTGCCTCTACTGAGGAAGAATTCTACAATCCTTTTCACTCTCAACACCAATCACCCATTGATGAACTCTCTTCGAACTTGGAAAACAATCTAGAAGTAAGTACGGTTCCGACTACTGGAGTTCACAAAAATCATCCTTTGGAGAATGTGATAGGTGATCTGTCTGATGGTGTACAAACAAGACGAAGCTTGAATGAGCACACCTGTGTCTACGCAAGCATTAAGGAAACAAGTATCATTAATGAGTGCTTGTACACCTGCTTCATCAGCCAGATTGAACCAAAGAACTATCAAATGGCTCTCAAGGATAGCTCGTGGGTCGAAGCCATGCAAGAAGAGTTAGCTCAGTTTGAGAAGATGGAATATGGAAATTAGTTGCAAAACCGAAGAATGTACATGCTATTGGCACAAAGTGGGTCTTTAAGTGTAAGAGAGATGAGAAAGGGATAATCATAAGGAACAAGGCGAGGCTGGTAGTAAAAGGGTTTAATCAGCAAGAAGGAATCGACTACAGTGTTTGCTCCTGTGACAAGATTGGAGGCAATCCGACTATTTTTTGGCATTTGCTTCACACAATCAGATGAAGGTGTTCCAGTTAGATGTAAAAAGTGCCTTTCTGAATGGTAAAGTCGATGAGGTAGTGTACGTTGAACAGCCTCCGGGTTTCTCTGACCCTGATTTTCCTGATCATGTGTACAAGCTGAGTAAAGCGCTATATGGTCTACATCAGGCCCCTCGTGCCTGGTACTCAACCTTGTCTGATTATCTGCTTGAAAATGGGTTCGAAAGAGGAAAGATCGACAGCACGCTGTTTGTCAAGAGAAAAGGGCGATATTTTCTACTAGTTCAAGTATACGTGGACGACATCATATTTGCTGCATCAAAAGTCGTCATGTGTCAGGAGTTTGAAGAAGTCATGAAAAAGAGGTTTGAAATGAGTGCAATGGGTGAATTAACTTTCTTTTTAGGATTGCAGGTTGATCAGAAGAAAGATGGGATGTTCATCCATCAAACTAAATATGTCCAAGACGTACTCAAACGCTTCAAGATGGAGGACAGCACTCCATTTGATACTCCAGTTTGTGTCAACCACAAACTGGGTGCTGTTTCGGACAGTGATGCAGACTTGGACCCCACCCAATATCGAGCAATCATAGGTTCTTTAATGTATTTAACTGCATCTAGACCTGATATTATGTTTGCAGTTTGTCTCTGTGCTCGATTTCAGGCAAGCCCAAGGGAATCTCACATGAAGGGAGTGAAGAGAATACTACGGTATCTCAAAGGCAAGCCTAAGCTGGGATTGTGGTATACGAAAGGGGGAAACTTGGATTTGGTCGCTTACACAGATTCTGACTATGGAGGTTGCAATCAGAACAGGAAGTCGACAACCGGTGGATGTCAGTTTCTGGGAGGAAGATTGGTGTCATGGCAGTGCAAGAAGCAGACCTCAGTAGCCATTTCCACCTGTGAAGCAGAGTACATGGCAGCATCAAACTGCTGCTCCCAGGTTCTTTGGATACAACAGCAATTGCGCGATTACGGTCTGAATTTTACTCAAACTCCTATTTGCATTGATAACACTGCTGCAAATCTCAGTAACTAAAAATCCCGTCAAACACAGCAAAACCAAACACATTGACATTCGTCATCATTTTATACGGGATTGTGCTGAGAAGAAATTAATTGTGCTAGAAAAGGTTGATTCGTTAGATAATTTCGCCGATCTTTTTACTAAAGCGATTGACCGAACTCGTTTTCAAAATCTTGTTGAGTTTAATGGGATGATCAATCCCGAGTAACTGTGTTTCTCGTTTCTTTTGAGTAAAAAAAAAAAAAAAACCATCACTATCGCTTAGAATTATGTCGGTTGCTTCAGTTTGAAGGACACATCTTCGGATATGTTTGGTCCTTACTTCTACTAGTAGATTATGAGGATAGCCATTAACCAGATGACTGAAAGTGACCGGGGCGGTTTATGGTGTGTTTTTATTCTTTCGCTGAAAAGTAGTCGTTCATACTTAGTTAAAAGGACGCATATTCGTATGTGGTCGGTCCAGCTGATCCATTGGATCTTCAGGATAGCCGTTTACCTGATGGCTTTGACTTGATCGAGGCGATAGAATTTAAATTTTTTTAGGGAGATGATATAATTTTTCAAGTCTATAACTTCGTAAGAAGTTTCAATACAATGTTTCTAAGAAAATTGATCCAACCCTGGAAAGTGATACACAAACTAATTATGTGTGCTTAACTAGTGAAGTTATTAAGCCTAAAAGACTCTAGAACAGTCATTGTATGTTATGGTAGCTTTTTATGGTGCGTAAAATTTAAAGTGATACTAACTAAATCTTCTCGATTTAAAGGGAAGACTCATTAAGAGCTGTGTATGTCTCCATATACATCTTTCCGAATGATAGGTAGAAAAGCGATTACCCAGTCATACACGAGCCCGTGAGTGTTCTGATTTCCGAGAAGATAGTGTGTCAAGTACCTGCAGTGATCCAGATTCGGGACTTGCAGTAGTCTACTGTTTGAAGCTATGTAAATCTTTATTATTTAAAAAAAATGATGTTAAGCCTTCTGAAGCCTATTATGTTATACTTATCAAGAAAGAGAACGGGATGAAGACTCTAAAGATCAGATGTACTTACTGTTTAATCAGACACTACGGGTCAAGGTCAACTCGGGGTGACTCGGGGAAAGTCAAATAAGCTTTGAGAATAGATGGGAGGCATCACAATCTCTGATGTGTTGTCCGTTTAAATTTTGAGCTTAATTGAACCTAATCCGTATCACAGAAGCGATGAAAACCATACTAAGTTGTTTACCTGCTTACAATCTGTTTCTTTATGTCATAATACCGCTGAACATGGATCTATGTGACAGCCATCTAATTAGTATGATTCCTGTTCGGATCTTTTCTAAAACATTCTGGTCCCCGTCAAGACTGAAATTTGATCCCGTGTACTTTATTTCTAAAATTTACTTTACATAGTTCATTTTATGGTTCAAAGCTTGGTTACTTGGTTCTTTGATTATAAAGTTTAAATCTTTAACGGAGGATTTTAAATGAAAGTTGCATTTTGTTCAAATGTTTAAGGGCCTCTTTTGTAAATTTAAAGCGAAGTTACTGGGTGAAGTTAAGGGTAAGCGAAGTTAAACCTTAACTTCGCCTGTGTAATGTACAACCCTATATAAATGACTTTTTGGTCAAACACCAGTTAATATTCTCAAATTCCAAGCGAACTTATCAGTAAATATAATCCTCGGCGAAGTTACCTCTCGAATCAAACCATTGTTATTTTTCTCAATTTCAATCCGTGTTAAAGGTGTGTAGGGTCGGGATGACTTATAATTCGTGTCGTTCATGTTAATTAGATGTCGTTTTGGTCCGATTTGGGACCTCGTTCATGCAAACCATTACACACCCACTTTTCAAACTCCTTTTAACGTGTTCGTAACCAATGTGATCATCTAGATCTCTTTAGTAACATGTTTTTATTGTCCACAATCACCAAATTCACCAAACAAGCATCGTCTGGCCTTGTGAACATTTGCCGTTTCAGTTCAGGCGAAGTTATAGTTTAGGCGAAGTTGTTCTCAACTTCGCCTGCTGCTTTAATCTTTAACTAATCAGGGGCGAAGTTGTTCAAGGGGCGAAGTTATGATTAGGCGAAGTTATCATTAACTTCGCCTTATACCTAACTTCGCCTGGTTGGGGCACAATATGTACATCACACTAGATCCGGATGCCAGTGGTATAGATGATTTTCGTGAGATCATCTCATTCCTTGTTCGCTCGCGTCTCTTCCACGCTATTACTACAACACTACCCATATCTCTACCGAACATTGAAGATTTCTGGAGGACGGTAGAATATGACTGTAGAGTTGAGCCCCCTGTCATGCGCGCCACAGTTAACAATCAGGAGGTGCAGTTCTCATCTGAGCAGATAAGGGTCGCCTTGCAGTTCGGGAACGAAACTAGAGATGATCCTACAGACTTTACTGCTCCATTCAGAGATGGTGCATTTTTACGAATGGGCTATTCCGGTCCATTAGGTGACACTCAGAGGCGTAAGGGATTTTTTATTGGATCAATGGCGTTTTCTCATGCATGTGATGATCGTGTGCATGTCGGGTCGTAAGGCTGGTACGGACGGGATGGGTGCGACGATGCAATCGGCAATGACAGCACTGACTTACAACAAGCATTACAGCTTCAGTCAGATGGTGTTTATGAAATAGACCGTCAGAGACGTGCGGTAGCTCGTGAAAGATTCTTGATGTATCCAAGATTCTTACAAATGATCTTGAATCATGTGGCTCCTTTGCTACTTCAGCGCCATCCCATTCGATATGTAGAGAGTGTCAGTAAGAGGATATTCGCACAATGCAGGGCGTCGAGTGCTCGAAGTAAACCAGAGCTTCGTCCTCGGCATACTCCATTATTTGGGTATTTGATAAACCCGGCGTATGTTGCTCCTCGTGGAGACGAGTTTCGGGATCCGGCACCGCAACAAGCTGTTGTTTCTCAACCACCACCAGTGGTACAGCAAGCATTGCCTGCTGCTCCTGTTGTGGCACCGGAGGAACAAGTAGACCTTGAAGCTGCTTTTGGTGGCCAAGGGTTCTTTGATATGGAGCGAGTTGATCCTGAGGCAGAGGTTCAGGGCTCAGTAGCGGAGGTTTCTGGTGTTGATGTGTCGATGGTAGCTACGTCTGTAGCTGATTCTGAAAGAACCGACTCTGAGTCCTCAGCTGATGATGTTGCTGAAGCAAGACAGATACTGGTCGCCCAAGAAAGAATTCATGGAAAAAGAAAGAAAGACACAGATGACAGTGAATCTGATTTTGAGGAGGAGTTAGATCGGTTGATTCGTCGATCGAAAAGGGTCAGAACGGGTGAAGGCTCGGGAGCTGGTGAAAGCTCGAGGGTGGTTCGTTTCTCTCCACCCGCCTAATCTGGTATGACTATGGTCCCTGCATCATTGACTCTGACGGGACCAATCACCTCGGGTGTTCCCGTGATAACTACATCATCTTCCTTTGGCATTCCACCCACTACTTTTCAGTTTTCGGCTCCAGAAATTGTTGCCTTGCCACCTCCTACACTTACTCCATCGGAGGTTGTTGCAAGATTCGTTGAGTCGACACTGGTTTCCACTGCAGGGTTATCTGTTACAATACCACCTGTGGTTACTTTTCAGCCTGTTTCTGATGTTCCGGCTACCTTGGGAATCCCTCCACCGTATGCTCAAGACATTTCTCATATGAGATTTGATTTTGATGCAACTTTATCTGACTCAGACATGATAGCAGCACTTGAAAGGGTCGTGGCAGAACAATCAAGAATCAACCTGATCCAGACTCACGCTATCCAGCGCCTTGTTGCAGAAAATCAGATTCAGTCGTCCCTCCTGGTTGAGCACGGTAAACTTTTTGATGCTTTAAAACAGTTCTTAGCATCTCAGGGGGAGACGAGCTGCAAGGGCGATGAGTTGAGGACGAAGAAGAGTAATGATAGAGACGATGATCCCAATGCATCGAAAGGTGCAGGTGGTGAGTTTCCAAGAACTGAACAAAGTCTTGGGACTTCCACATCTCAGGGGGAGTCAGCTGGTGCAGCAGGTGGATCAGGGGGTGATGATGTGGTGGTTGTGGATGACGAGGAGATGTTGGATGAAGATATTGTAGGTTACGACGATGTGTTACCGGTTGAAGAGATTGAGAAGATAGGAGCCGAGATTGTGATTAACAGTGAGATTGAAGAGGGGGAGATTGTGGAGGATAATGTAGAACATGAAATTCCAGATGTTGATAAGTCAAATGTGGGTCAAGATATGGGAAGTGATGAGACTGAATGGGAAGAGCAGCCGAGATGGAAAGAAGGCTACGCTCAATGGTTCGTAAAGACAAAGAAGCCAGCGGTTCCAACTATGTTTAAAAAGAGTTATAATATCAAAGGGTATGCTGAATCAAAGAAGGGGATTATATGCTGGTTATATGATGAGCAGTTGAGGCTGTTTGTGATTAAACGTTTTGACGGAGTTCAGTACTTCAAAAAGTTGTTGAGATCATTGAATACCTTGCCGGAGTGTGAGGTGAAGGATTTAGCCAAGTTGGGGTTGATAAACAGGAGTGATGATAATATGGCTAGGATTATTGGAAAGATCGTGTGGAAAGAAAGTATAAAAGAGAAAAAGTTCGAGTTGTTAAAGCCCCAGAAAGGGAAGCTTGTTGAAGATAAAGACAGAGGAATGAGAGCTGATGGCAAACCTTGGATGATAATGAAGTATAAGCCTATCCGGTGTTTAAAAGAAGTGCCGATGAAACAAATGCCCAAGGATGTCCTAAAGGATCTGAAATGGTGGTATGTCGACAGTCAAACAGCTGAAGCGGTTATGGAGGATGAAGATGAACAAGAGGTGCTGAGAGTGTATGATCCTATGCACTTGGTGAATTTGTCTCAAGCTGACTTGCAGGTGCTGAACGAGAAAAAGATATTCTATATTCCTGCATGGACAGAAGAAGCCAAGAAATACCATAGAGTTGTCTCTGTTTGTGTAAGACAGGGAGTTCATGCTTGAAGACGGGAGAGACAAGATTTTGGGATTACCAGACACGTGATTAAAGATAGAGATATGAAGCTACTGCCAAGGGGGAGTCTGTTGGTACATGATGTCAGTAGTTCAGTATCTAGTGTTATGTTTGTGTCTGTAATCGTGTTAGTTTGTTTTTGTTTGATTTAGATAGGTTGTCTCACAAGTTCGCCTGATATAAGCGAACTTGTGGACAAGCGAAGTTATTGACAACTTCGCCTAGTCTGTTAGGCGAAGTTGTCGTAACATATATATACATATGTTACGGGTTGTATTGGATAATGATTCTAGTACGTGTAATTGTGATGAAGATCACGTGTTGAAGGGTTGCAATACAACGTGTCTTTTGAGTATTGTAACGTGTGTTCATGTTCGGTATTAACATAGTTTACATCCTACGCTCGTATCGTCTTACGTAGGGATTCCGCACCTACGTACTACGAGATACTTCCGTGTAGATCCGGCTGGGAACCTACATCTTGTTCGCCATTAATGTTTTTTAAGTCGGAAGGAAGCAGTTTCTGTGTTTGACAATGGCCTTTGGGGGGCGATTGAGGACATCGTGGTTTGTGGTGGTCCCTTCTTTGGAGATTTTCAATGGAGGTTGGCATCACTTCCGACTCGTTTTGGAGGTTTGGGTTTATGTTCAGCTTCAGACGTTTCTACTTATGCGTTTGTGTCCTCGAGGGCGCAATCTTGGGAATTACAAGGCCACGTTCTTTGAGGTTGTGGTATTGATGGGTTTGACTCCGATTATGGGAGTGCGATTGATCGGTTGCACATTTCACTTCCCGATTTTGACATTAGCGGTTTCTCTAATAAAGACACCGCCCCCCCTAAAGCCCAACATGCTTTGGCGAGTGCCCTTTATAGTGGAATCATCAATTGTTTGGAAATGAAGTTTGATTTATCCCCTCGTCAGAAAGCGGTGTTTGAGTGTCTTCGGGCTCCTCGGGCTCAAGATTTCTTAAGTGTTCTCCCTATTGAAGGATTGGGCCAACATATGTCGGCTTTGGAGTACCGGGCCATCCTGAAGTATCGGTTAATGATCCCTTTGTTTCCGGTAGATGAGCCGTGCCCGGTTTGCCGTAAGGTTTGTTTGGATTCTTTTGGCGAGCATACGGTTCACTGCAAAGAGTTGCCTGGGTTTAAGTACAGGCATGATTTGGTGAGGGATGTTCTATGCGATGTTCTTAAACGAGCCGGAATTTCGGCTAAAAAGGAAGCCCCCGTAAACTTTCTTACGGATCCTCAAGAAGGAAGATCTACATGACGACCAGCCGATATACTTGTTTTTGGGTGGGTAGGGGGAAAACACGCTTGTGTCAACCTCACATGAGTGTCCCCTCTTGTTGGGATTAGGGACACTGGATTTGCAGCAGGCCAGACAACATTGAAGGCGGCATCGGGCAAGGTTGCTAAACACGAGAGAGCTTGTTTGGAGAATCAACACATGTTTATCCCCTTCGCCTTGACACTTTTGGTTTCTTAGCTCCGGATGCCGTGGACCTTTTGAATAGGGTTCAGAAAGTTGTGTATAGTAACGTATCAGCCCATAAGAATCAAAACTTTGTTTTTAGTCGGATTGGGTTTGCTATCCAAAAGAGGATTGCGGCGCAGCTTGTTGCCCGTTTACCTGTCACTTCATTGTATATCGTTTGGATGTTTCTATGAAATATAAAAGGAGCCAATAAGTTAATAACTAAAGTGCAATGGTTGTGAAAGATGTGTGTTAGACATGTTAAGCAGCTGTTCAATTTATAGAAATAACATGGAGCACGTAAGACGACGTCATTTTTCAGTAGAAAATTAATATCATTTTACTATTTTTTTAATTTGAATGGTTATTTTGATATTTTTGCAACACTATTGACAATTCGTTTAAATGATAGTGCATGATAATTTAACATGATTAAACTTAAATTATATTTATTTTTTTTAAGTCTTAAAAATTTTTGTAACTTTTAGAAAGAAGATATTTATCAAATATTATTAAGGATCATAAGAGAACCCTTTAAAAATTGAGACATTTGAGAACCATTTTATACCATTAAAAAATATTTAAAAAAATTATAAAACAAAAACAAATAAAAATTTTTAAAAAGTAAAAAACCAAAATTCTTATATTTTATTCCGGTTTCATAAACAAAACTTCGTATTATACACATGTGTATAATTTCATTTAATCTCTAGTTACGTAATATACACATATTTACACTATCATTTATCTTAAATTGTACATACGTGAATAAAAAAACATGTATGTACATATTATACAATATACATATATGTATAATTTAGCTAAACTGAGACGGCTTTTTTATGAAACCGGGATGATAAATAAGAATTTTGGTTTTTTTTTTTTTTTTTTTTTGCGCTTTTTTATGATTTTTTTTATTCTTTGGTTTTTTTTGGTAAAAAATGATTCTAAATTTCAAAATAGTTTTCACATTATCCCAATCATAAACTTATATATCAATATTTCTGTAACAATATCTTACGTATTGTCTGTATAATAGTTTTTAACTTTTATAATTTTTACTTATTAAACTCTAGGTATTTATAATGGTTTTCAACATATCAAATATTTGGTAAATATTTGGTTAGAGCATGCTCTATGGTAACTAAGCACATAAGAGGGTTGTGTGACATGATTTTTCAAATAAAAATTGCATATTGGAAAAACTTGTCATGATCATTACTCAATTATTGTTTTCTATCTTCTTTTCTAAATTTTTTAATAAAAATAAAACAAATCATATTTCATTAAACAAAAGCAAAAACAAAAACAAATTACATTAAAATTAAAAAAGAAATCTTAAAATGGTACTTTAAGAATACCAAAATACTTGAAACAGCACTTAAATAAGTAAATAAAATAGATAAATATATTATTTCCAATTTCATTGAATTTTGATTCTCTTTATGACTTCATACGTATCATTATCGTGAACGTTAATTTGTCTCACCAATTTTGTCATTCCAAGCACACTTATTACTCTGTATGATTGTTTGCTCCTCCAAATATTCCACAAGATCCAAGTCTTCGAAAATATAGATCCAAGCCTTTGCTAACGCTACATCTTCGTAATGGGTCCATCTTCGTGACCCTAGCCTAATACCGGTTGGAGAGTTGGTTGCTACATATAAACTGATGGTTTGGAGAAAAATTAGTAAAACAGTTGTAGAAGAATTGTTGATGAATATGATATAGAGTTGTGTTAAGTTTTGAAAAAATGTTGTTTAAATAACGATATAGTTTAAAATTGTCAATTAATATATTATTTTAGCCGTTGACAACCGCTAGTATTGAAAGTCGTGCCAAGACCAAAGTTGTGTACACAACGAGCTCAACTAAACAAAGATGAAAACGAAGGAGGCGGTGTTCACCTGATTGTGGAAACCCAAACCCATCCCCCACCCCAACCCAAAACCACCACCACCCACACAAAGAAAAAATGAAAAGAGAAAAAACTACGCGTTTTCTTATACTTTGTTATATATTTCTCCCTCCTTTATCATGTGCTTAATATGCTACTGATAGTATTTTAATATATTATCTTTTATCTATTTTATGTACTTAAAATCATTTAATAATATCGGATGCATGTGATGTGTGAACACCCTACTCATAGGTCTAAAAGATAAACATAAACCCGTCCAATCATTTTTAAAGAACGTCTTTTTTTGGACCAGATTTTATAGAAAAAAACTTAACTGAATTATTTTATACTTTTATACATGTAGAACTTTTTTTTACCAGATTCTATAGAAAACTTAACGAATTATTTATACATGTGAACACAGTACTCAAAGGTCTAAAACATAAGCATAACACATTCGACATCCGTTAATGCATTCAACGTCCCACGTTATTTAACGCATCCGAGGCCGGTCAACTAGTTTGACAAGTTATGCGTCCGACGCTGGTTAACGTATCAAGCGTGTAAGTCGTTGATTACGTGTCCGGTGCAAGTAAAAAGTACGGTGTCTATTACATGACTGATGCTATGCGTCGATTAACGTATGTTCAGTAGGTTGTGATCCTAGTGATAGATTCCATTGTTTTTATAAATTCGAATTCCTCCGGAAAAAAAAAAGTTTCACAAACCATGCATGCATACTCTCAAATTCAAATTTCTTTCATGGTTTCAGTTCTTATGAATTTATTTTTCTTTTGGAAAATCTCACTCTCAAATCCAGTTCATTAAAATTCTAGTGGGTTCAAACCACGCAGCCAATAAAACTTGAAAAAACCTATCTGGTTATTATAGTTGCTTACAAGAAAAATCTTAGTTCGTTAAGAAATTCGAGGCTCCATTTTTTATATAGCCTTAGATGAATTATTGTTTTTGTATGTGGCAATGAACATGAAAAATTGAAAACTGAATAATGGTATCGTAATCGAAAATAATCCAACTAAAGTAATTAAACCGATTGGTTGGTACAATAAGTGCATCAAATCTTGTAAAATAATGGGTACATACAAGATGACAACTGAGGTTGAATACAACATATATTCCGAAAACCAATAGATGTTTATGGAATAGGATTTTAGTTTCACGTGAGTCTAGCTTTGTAGCAAAGTTAAAAGATATATATTTATAGAACATGCATTATTAAGGTAAAAAGCTTTTAACATTCTCTCAAAATATTCTTAAAAATGAAACAAATGCTTACACGAATAAAGGCGCATCATGTGTGAAACTTGGAACCCATGTGAATCATGTGTTACACAATTATATACCTTTCAATTATTAAGCCTTCATCTAAAATGATTGACAATCATGCATTCGGATCGATCCGATTCATCAATTATTAGTGTATTAATTATGATTATTTGTTTGTTAGAGCTTTAAGGGCATATGTAAGAGCATTTTCATCTCATCCATCATATTCTCTCAATCTTTAAATTTTAAAAAATTATGCTAAAAACTAGCTCCATCCTATCCACCATTTGTTTACCCCAATCCTAAATTATGAAAATTGATACACCAACTCTCGATATATAAAAAGTTACATTTCATCATTCTTTAAATTTTGGTGAGCGTATAAAAACAAGAAATATAATAAAATAATTGTTTATGAGTAATATAATGATAAAGATGGTGGTTGAGTTGTGGGAGATTTTTTAAAATGAGTATTGAATTTTCAAAAAGTATGATTTTTATTTAAATTATAGGGTAAAAAATGATGAATGGGATGATAATGCTCTAACGATGGAACGTCCCTCAACACTTTCAGGCGTTTCTGAGGCCACCCAGTTTGAAAACATCACACACATGACACACCGCTTAACCTAAGCGTTTTTCAAGTGTATTGGACAGAAGTGTTGGGAAAAAACAGTCATGAAGTAGTGAAGTTGGTCAATGATGACCTATTCATTGTTATTAGCAATTTATACTACTTATGTTGTTCTGAAATATTATCTAATATCATCTGACATGTAACATTAGTGTTCCATAAAATATCTAACAATATCACATTGACAATCTATACATTAGTATAGTATACCACTTAAGCTAAATAGGTACAACAAGGTGAAATTTTGATGTGGAACTTAACTCATTTATTTTTTATCACTAGTACATAAAATATCCATTTTAAAGCGGCTAAATTGGGTTAAACCTGGTGTTGTTCTCCGTTATGATGTACTGTTTTCTATTGCTTTAAACTGTTGACATCAAAGAACTGAAGACTTAACAGCTGTTTTTCAAACTATTGAAGATTCCAACTGCTGAAGACAAACAACTGATGACTCAAACATCAGTTGTTAGAATAAAGATAAGTACTTAGCACATGTTTCTTATAGGCAGTTGTCTGTATTTAGTTCATCAGTAGTTTGTAATTGTTTTTTTGTTAGTTGTTACTATCACCTTTAGCTCATCAGTACTTTTACACATGTATAAAATGAAGATGAGAGTCTCATCTTCATTAACACTTTTCACGTCACAATACTCACTTGAATCGTGTACTTTCGTACTAGAAAATTATGATGAGCGGTTGAGGGGGAACAATATATTGTAATCATTCGATTATAGTTAATACATAGTTGTTCTTCCATATAAATCCTATTATTTAGCTCAAATAAATTCTATTGATTAACTTGTTAATTTCATAGACTAATTGAAGTTGTAATTCAAATATGATTTCAATTAAAGTGATACTAATCCATTCAAAGGATTAGATCAATTGTTTACTATTTCATTGATTGTAATTTGTGTTCAAGTAGCTTATATTTGTAGATCTACGATCCTAACAATTGGTATCAGAGCTAGATTCACTGAATTTGATCTCGTAATCAATTCAGTATCATAGATATTATCTTAATTTGATATTTCCTATGGATTCAAAAAGGATCATAATCTGTTTCATACTCTGTTATTATTGAGAAACCAATTGAATTGAGAATCATGTCATTCATACAAGTTCAACCTCTAAACCACCAATGTTGGTTTGAGGTCAATATAACATATGGGCTCAAAGAATGCTCCACCATCTATGCAACTAAACCACTGGTTTTTGAAGATCTATATTTCATGGGCCACATTCCCCTTAAACTGTTGATGCGTTGGATGGAAACAAAACGATCAAGAAGGATCCTACAGATTATTCTGATTAGGATCTATAGAAATTTGAACTGGATGCCAAAACACATGCTATTCTTGCCATGGCAATTCCACATGAAATTTATGATGGAATAATTCATCACAAGTCTATTAAGGCTTTGTGGGATACACTGAAAGAACAATTTGCTAATACCCCACAAGTTTTGGAGAATACTCGTGAAATTCTTAGGCAACAGTATAAAGCATTTTATCACTTAAAAGGAGAGAGTTTAATTCAACAATAAGAATGGTTCACAACTCTAGTAAGTGAATTGACAATGGTTGATGTTACCTTCACAAACCTGCTCTTAACAACCGATTTCTGAGATCACTTCCAGAAACTGGTATTGGATCAGCAGCTAACACTCAAGCATTTGTTGCTCAACAGAACTCTCCACATGTATCTGACAACCTTTCATTTTCCATGGAAGACTTGCAATACATAGATACAACTTATTAGGAAGAAATGGAAATTTTAAACTCTTTGGCATTGCTTAAAGCCATGACAAAAAAGTTCTACAACAAGACAGGAAAGAATTTCCCTGGCATACATATAATAAGACAAAACTGGGCTATGATAGGAAAAACTGACATGCCACAAGTGTGTCAGGCTAGGATACTTTGCACGCGAATGTAGAACTTAGTCAATGCCAAGTCTTAATATTGTTTAGCTTATAATAAGTTACCCAAGTTCACCTATTCATCGTCACTTACCATCTCAATCCTTTAATAACCTCTCCATATCACACTTTGCTCAAATCTTAAATATACCAAATACTATTCCTCAATATCATTATCATTATTCACCCATGCCTCAACAAGTGCAACATATGCAGTTTTTTCAACCTCATCTCATGAAACCCATTAACACATATATTAAGCCAAATCTTGTTGCCACAACTGGATCATCTTCAGTTAGTCAAGATAACTCCAAGACAAGTTTCTTTATTCAAGAATTTGTCAAATGGAGTAGTCTACCTAAAGAAATGAATAATAAAGATCTAGTTTTGGTGGTTATAGGAGAAGAAACATCTGAGGAGAAAGACTTTAAGAATAGTTTCAACAATGATCTTCTTCAAGTGCTGATAATAAGTGATGTTTCTGCAAATACACAAATTGTTGCTGAAAAGCTCTCCCAAACCACTGTTCATGAGGTAACACCTGAAATTTGTCAAAAGTTATGTTCTAATAATTGCATAATTGCATTTTCAAACATCAGACATAAAACTGATCTAACAAGTTGTTGAACTTGAACCAACAGTTTCAAAATCTAAAAGTGACACGAATGTAAAATTGCATGAAAAAGAAAAGGAGATTTGGAAATTAAAACTTGCATTGTCAGATAAAAATGCTCTTGCAGAAGATTTATTGATAAAGTACAATGAATGCAGCAAAACATTAGAACAAACTCAAGTGAATTGTGGAAAATGGATTAAATCTAACAAAGGATTTCAAATGCTGCTAAGTAATCAAGCAGGAATGTGAAGTTTGTTATTGGATATAATCATGTTGAACAACCTCAACGTATAATCCAATAACTCTTCAAAATTGTGTTGATGAACTTGAGGAAGAAGCAATTTTTCCAAAACAAGTTCCCTCAGTTGTTTTACCGAATGTTGCTCCATTAAAACTTGCTAATGAAGTTGAAATATGGAACTGATATCAAACAACTGATGCATCACAAGAGTTTAAACCAATTTCATTTGCCGATTTAAGTAATCAAAGATTAGTTGCAGATCAAAATCATTCAGAAGTTTCTCAAAACTCGAATGTGTTGCCTAAGATCCTATTCGAAGATGGTATTGGGAAATTGTATCAAACTGATTCACTCAAAGGAATCAATGAGATTAACAGCACTTTCCTGGATGATCAAAAGTTAATAGTTGATCAAAATCCATTAGTATTTTCATAAACAACTAATAATTCACTCAAAACAACTGATGTAAACATCACAATAGTTGTTCCAACTCAAACAACTGATATATCAAGGTTATCAACAGTTTCAAAGAAAAGTGAATTACGCCTAGTAGCAACTACTCCCGCATTGTTCCTAGATCAGTTGTATCTCAAGTAAAGAATGATGCATCTGGCATTAATCAAGCTGAACTTCGTCCAACTTCTGTACCTGGATACAAATCACAGGGAACAATAGTTGTTGATAGATTGGGTGTAACTAAAAAGAAAAAAAATCAAAAAATGTTCAAAAGAAACCTTTGTTGCCAAATCCATGTGATGTATGTAAAAAGAACAATCGTCTAACTGAGGATTGTAAATTTTTAAAAGCTGTTCATCACAAGAAAATTGTTGAAACACAAAATGTCTTCATTAAAAATCAAAGTCCCACACCCAAGAAAAAAGTTCAGTTTGAAACCATTGAAACACATGTTACTTAGGCTCTAAAGAACATTCCTAGTTCAAGAATTGTTCAAGTAACACGTGCTCCACCAACAAGCATATCTTCTCACAAAACTGTTGTTCCAAGTAATCCATCACCAGTTTCACAAAGTGCTGAGTTCAAGATGCTAATGGAAAATCAAAAACAGTTGATGAATCATGTAAAGAATCTTCAACTAGAAAACTGATTTGTCTTCTTCAAATAAGCAACCTAAGACCAATATGGCTTGGGTTAAACCTTCTAACTAATTTCCTTTATATGTGATGAGAGTTTTCACATGCATGGAGAGTCTATGGTATGTGGACAGTGGAGGCTCTAGGAACATGACAACGAATAGGTCTCTCCTTTCTGAATTTAAAACACATGGAGGAGGAGTTGTGTCATTTGGAAATGATGAGAAAGGAAGTGTACTTGGCTCTGGTAAGGTTGAAGCAGGTAAGTTGACTTTTGATAGTGTCAATTTAATTGATAAATTGAAATTTAATTTGTTGCTTTCTTTACTAATAAAACATTCAAAATTACCAATTCAAATTGTGCAATGCAAAGTGAAAAACTTATTATAGAGACCACCTTGGTAACCACACATAGGAGTGGCAATGTCTATGTTGTAGACATGCATAAGGATAACAACATTCCTATTGCAACATGTTTTCTTAGTAGAGCATCAACCAAAGAAACAAATTTATGACACAGGAGATTAGGTCATGCTAATTTACAATTAATTAACAATCTAACCAAGAAACAGCTGGTTAGAGGCCTACCTATCAAAGAATATGTCTATAAAAAATTATGTTGCCTGTTTAAATGGCAAACAACAAAATGTCTCATACAAATTCATAGAAGAATCTAAAACTATTGCTTGTTTTAATCTCTTGCACACATACCTTTTTGGACCGATTAGAATACCGAGTCTTGGAAAGAAAAGGTATTGTCTTGTGGTTATAGCTGATTACTCAAGATTTGCTTGGACATTCTTCTTGCACTCAAAGGATGAGACAATAGAAAAGATCAAGAACTTGATTGTTCAAGTAGAGAAACAAATTGATCTACCAGTCAAAATCCTAAAAAGTAACAATGGAACTGAATTCAAAAATGAAGTGCTAGATACTTTTTGTCTCCAAAGGCATTGTCAGGAAATTCAACATTCCAAGGCAGCCATAACAAAATGGAGTAGTAGAAAGGATGAAAATGACATTGATTGAAGCTGCTAGATCCATGTTGGTTAATTCAGGGCTACCTTTATATCTTTGGGCTGAAGCAGTCAACAATGCAGGATATGTTCAAAATAGGATTTTAATAAATCAAAGACATGAGAAAATAGTCTATGAAATTCTTTCCAAACTTAAACCATTCAACTATTTTTTCAAAGCCTTTGGTCGCCCATGCTTTATTTTGAATTAAAAATACTCAATTTTCAAAGTTGCAGCCAAGGTAGATTGTGGTTATTTTCTTGGCTATTCCTCAACTTTTAAGACTTATAGAGTTTTTAACTCTAGAACAAAGGCTATAAAAGAAACATTAAATGTTAAAGAGTTAAGTGCTATTTTAGTACCTGTGGTTTGGCCAACAACGCAACTTTAGTACCTATTCTTTATTTTGTGCAAATGGCTACCTCAGTTTCAAAAAACTTGCATTTTTAGTACTTTTTTTCTAACCCCGCCTATTTTTTCCGTTAAGTTAGGGATAATTTGGTAACTTCATTATTTTCTTTGTTTTTTATTTTCTTTTAAACACTTATATCTTGTAAACCCTAAATCCCCAAACCCTTTCTCCATATTATCTTAGGGTTTGAATTTTTACGATATTTAGGGATTTTTGATGTGGATTTTGATGTTATGATTTGAGGATTTAGGGTTTACAAGATATAAGCGTTTAAAAAAAAGAAAAAAACAAAGAAAATAACGAAGTTACCAAATTATCCCTGACTTAACGGAAAAAATAGACGGGGTTAGAAAAAGGTACTAAAAATGCAAGTTTTTTGAAACTGAGGTATCTATTTACACAAAATAAAGAATAGGTACTAAAGTTGCGTAGTTGGCCAAACCACAGGTACTAAAATGGCACTTAACTCAATGTTAAAATTAATGAAATGTATGATTTTAAAATTCCTAATGATCCTGCTGATTTGTTTAATCTTGACATCTTAAAGTTTGAACCTAAGAATTATAAAACTACTGATGATGATATTTATTCTGACAAGCTATACCTCTTTGAAGAGTAAAACACAGAAAACATCAGTTTCACCAAAACTACTAATCAAGAACAATATGCTAATCAAGGATGTCAAGGTTGTGAAACCACTAATGATTTAACATCTTCTCAAAATGGACTTTCTCATTCCAATATTGGAAGTCCATCAGTTGTTTCCCGAAATAGTTGTTTACAACCAATACCCCCGCCGTTAACAACTGATTTCACATTAGCAATTTCACCAACTTCCTCAACAAACAATATAAGGGCCATTATACCTTATGTATTTCACCCAGCTCTTCCTCTGAGCAGATCATTGGTGACTTACAACATGGTGTCCTTACCAGAAGTCAACAAGCAAACGTCTGTTTCTTTGCTGGTTTCCTATCTCAACTAGAACCAACCAAGTATCAAGTTGCTTTAAGAGACAATAGTTGGGTTGAAGCTATGCAAGAGGAACACATGCAATTCAATAAGATGCATGCTTGGGAATTGTGTTCATGCCTAGAAAATGTCACTCCTATTGGTACAAAATGGGTATTTAGGAACCAGACTGATTAAAGAGGGATTGTTATAAAAAAACAAGGCAATGTTAGTAGTTCAAGGATATCTTCAAGAAGAATGAATTTACAATAAAGAAACCTTTGCACCTGTTGCAAGACTTGAAGCAATCAAATTGTTTCTTGCTTATGCATCCACTCACAACATCAAATTTTTTCAAATGGATGTTAATGGAGCTTTCCTTTATGGTGACATTCAAGAAGAGGTGTATGTTGTACAACCACTAGGGTTTTAAAATGCATTAAGCCCTAACTATGTCTACAGGCTAAAAGAAAGCACTCTATGGACTCAAACAAGCTCCAAGAGCCTGGTATGACAACCTTTTCTCTTTTCTGATTTCAAATCGTTTTCAAAGAGGATTAAAGAGACAAAACTTTGTTTCTCAAAATAAAGGAAAAAGAGTTGCTTGTTGTTCAGATTTATGTAGATGGTATCATATTTAGATCCACCAATCCAAAATTATGTGATGAATGCACAAATCTCATGAAGTCTGAATCTGAAATAAGTAACATGGGCGATTTACAATACTTTTTGGGCTTGCAAGCTAAACAACCTAAAACATGAATTTTCTACCTCAATCAAAGTATGTTAAAAATCATCTAGAAAAGTTTAAAATGACTGGTTTCAAAGCAAGTTCCACACCCGTGAGTAAAATTGATCCATTAATACCTGATGAAACATGTGAATATGTTTATCAGGCCTTGTATAGATGTAGGATTGGAACCTTAATGTGTCTAACTGCATGTAGGCCTGATATAATGTATGTAACATGTGTGTATGCAAGATATCAAGCTTCACCAAGGGAATCTCACTTAAGTGTTGTCAAAAGGATATTTAGATACCTCAAAGGTGCACCCACCTTAGGCATCTGATATCCATCCAGCAGAAAGACCCAACTTGTCGGTTTTAGAGATAGTGATTATGTGGTTTGTTAAATGACAAGAAAATCAACATCAGGAGGTTGTCAGTTCTTTGGAGAAGCATTGGTATCCTGACAAAGCAAGAAACAAACAACTATTTCAAACTCAACTACTAAAGTTGAGTATATTGCTGCTGCAAGTTGCATAACACAACTAATAAAGCTGAGTATATTGCTGCTGTAAGTTGCATAACACAACTACTTTGGTTACAAAACCAATTGCTGGATTATGGAATCACAGCTTTGAAAACACCATTAAAACTGGTCAGTGAAGCTGCTTTGAACAACATAAAAAATCTAGTTCAACATTCCAAAACAAAACACATTAAGATCATACATCACTTCATAAGGGATTGCTATATAAAGGTTTGATATCAATTGAACATGTTTCATCTTAAAATCAGTTAGCTAATGTATTTACCAAAGCACTTGATTCAGTAACTTTCAAAAACTGATTTCTAGGTTGGGAATGTTTAACTTTGAATAATCATTTTTACAAAGCCAAAACAGTTGTCTACAATTGATTTTTGATACTGAAAATTTTTTCAAAAGATTGCTTGTATATCCTTTGATGTATTAGTAATGGAAAACTGTTTTTAAAACCACTGATCAAGAAATTGATTAATGATTTCAAAAGTACTGTTTTCCTAAACTATTGTTGAAAAAAATAATGAAAATAATTGTTTCAATACAATCATTTCTCAAAACTACTGATAAATTCAGTATTTTCAAAAATGCTGATAAGTTTTTTAAACTACTGATCAATGACAAAGAACAATTATTTCAATTCATCAACAATTGTTTTGAGAATACAGTCGTTGTTTCAATAAAACAGTGGTTTTAACGGTAACTTTTAATCACCCATTTTCTTAAACCGCCTAATCCTACTCCAAACAAAATATTACCTTCCATAATCATCTTGGTTACCCCTAAAGGAAGCTTTTGCCTACATTACTCTTTGTCTTCTCAAATAAAATTTTCATTTCACTTGCCGTTCATCTTCATACATACAACAGTCATGGCACAAAACCCTAGAAACCTGCAATTCAAATACCCATATAACCTGTTTCCATATCTCACCAGAAGTTCAACCTACCCAGATTATGGTGACATGATCAGGGTACTCACCAACAATATTTACTTTATCCTTCTCACGATTAATCCTGACATGTATCCTCAAACCCTTAATGACTTCTGGAAGCATGCTTCGATTCAATATGCAGAGGACAATAAAATAACTTTATTTATAAAATCTAAGGTGGGAACTATAGCGATATTTGTATCATCTTCACTCCTTTCACCACCTTTGGATTTGAATGATGATGATTTTCATACAAAAATTGTTTCATCTACATTGAAGGTTGATCTCACTGAGAGAGGATATTGGGGTTCTACTCAAAGGAAACACTTTATAAAAACTTATTACCCTCTCTATTGAAGTTCCTTTTTCATACATTGCTTCAGTGTATGCCATGTAAAAGCACTAGTTGGAATCATTTTCCATGGAATGTTCAATATTTGGCATATTTCATTCTAACTGGTGAAAATCACTGCTTTTCAAAAATATTTTTTTTAATGATTTTGTTTCAAATGTAAAAGCAATTTTTGTAACAAAAATAAATCATTTTTAATGCATCCAAGATATTTATATGTTTATCTTATGAGAATTTTACCAAACTCTGACTTGATCCAAGGATCACCAGTTCAAAAAAGTCTCAGCAATGAGAACTTTGCGAGAATGAAATATTCCAAATATTCAACCTTGGTTGATGATAAGGAATCAGAACAAACTGTTGATGCTTCGACATAGCAGTTACATTAACATGGCCCACTACTTAAGGTCATCAAGATAAACATCCAGTATCTTGAAACCCACACTTAAAACAAAAAAAAAACAAAAACTTTCCAGAATATCTACAGAGGCCAAATCCTCAGAGAAACCTAAAAGATTAATTCAGGAAGATGAGGTGCCTGAACCACTAGTGGTAACACAAATGCCACAAAGAAAATTGACAGTCGATACTTCCTCACAACTTGTCACACCTCCAACCAAGCCAACTCCTCAGTCTTCCTCATAAAAGGAAACTATTGTAAGCACATGGGATGCACCTCAAACCGTTAAAAGGCTAATATGCACTCCAAATCTAAGCCCCTCTCCTAGGGCTAGTTCTCTTTCACCTCCATTAGAACAACATATCATAACCACATAAGAAGTTGCTCAAGTAATTGCCAAAAAGTCACATCACTGAACGCAGCCCTTTTGTAAGGCCCCGATCCCGATGCCCTACTTTGACGTTGGATTTACTCATAAAAACAGTTTTGAACATCAGAGTGAATTAAAACTTTCGCAGAATATTAATAAAGGTCAACCATTCATTACAAACATTCATAACTTGTCGTTTAAAACATAACATAAAACATAGTATCAAAACATCATGACAAATCTTCAGATGCCAGCCTCTTCAGATCCTGCCATGTGTCTCCCTCAAGCCAGCTGTCTTAGTCTATTTAGTTGTGTGCATACTAAAAGTCAGTTACACTGAGTGAGTTCTAGTTAATCAGGAAACATACAATACATTCACATACTTACATGTATACATATCCGAAGATATATATTACAAACTTAACCCATTACCTTCTTCCATTCATGCATACATACTTTCTTTCCTTCTTTCGTACTTTCATTCTTTCTTGTTTTAGCTTACTTATACATACATAATTATCTCTATGTTTTAAAGAGCATTTCACCCTATAACATTCGCAGGTATTATTAGGGTCTGCAACCCTATAATCTTCGCATATATTATTAGGGTATGCAACCCTGTAACCTTCGCATATATTATTAGGGTATGCAACCCTGTAACCTTCACATATATTATTATGGTATGCAACCCTATAACCTTCGCATATATTATTAGGGTCTGCAACCCTTTAAACATACTTCCATACAACCATACATTATTTCTTTATATTTAAATTTATGTACTTGCACACATACACTTGATCTATTCCATAAACTTCATATATCATTCAAACATCATTCGTAAATAATAACATATCACGATTACCTGGCGGTACATGCAATATCCGAAGATCGTTCACGTACTGTCAAGCATCATTCATACATAAAATCATAAAAAGGCATACACTTACCACTTAAGGTAAGTGTATTAACTAATCACATCGAGTATGCACACAACCCCGAAAACATACCAAAGAAGTGTGGCTAGAAACTCACCTGAGCTCGGTTCCTCTCAGTGTTAATGGTAACTCCTTTCTCTAGCTGGGCACGGCTAACTGTATAACAATTATACGTATCAATTAACTATCACTACCCTTATTGCATTTCTAGTTTAATATAACCCTCAATGAACGGGGGTCCGGGGGAAGCGCCCCTAGCAACAGGGTTCTAGGGCTGGCAGCCCCTAGCGGGGTCCAAGGGACATAGCCCCTGGCTGGGGTTAAGCTGCCAGGTCAGCTTGGAAAAATTTTATTTTCATTAACTGCTCTTAACAAAATTTTCATTAGAATCTTAAATTATTATTTTATTCTCTATCTCATTTGCTATGACAAATGACTTCATTCGCTATATGGTCTAATTCGTTATGAAGCTTCCTTCATTCGTTATATGGTCTGATTTTTTAGGAAAGCTTCCTTCATTCGTTATAACGAATAGGTGAGTAACGAATGACATGATTCGTTATCTTAACATAACGAATGGGTGAGTAACGAATGACCTGATAGATTATCTTAATATAACGAATGGGTGATATTCGTTCAACATAACGAATGACCATCAGATCTTATCTAAAACTTTGACTCAGATGTCAAAGTCAAAATTACCAAGAACTGTCAACACCAGTTTCACGATTAAGCCTCAAATCTTGATGAAATAACACGAAAATGGTATCAATGGACTCGCGATCTCAGCGCCTATAAACCTAACCATCCAATCATCATACATCGTGTTTAAACGGTGTGTTTGGTCATCGTTTAAACTCGGTTCTTTAATCAATCGATTAATCCATCATATGTTAACAAATTTCAGTGAAATTTGTTGCGTTGGATTCGTTTTTACCATACTCAAACAGATCTATGATCTCTTAACGAATCCGAACCTAAATGAACAAGTTCTTGTTATAAACGTACCTTAAACGAGTCGGTTTACGAACACAGTCTAGTCTTATTGTTGTTTTGGTTCATCACAACGTTCTAGAACCAACGGGTTCAGGTTTCTACCTTCGGATCTTGGCTTGGGATGTAGGATGGTGTTTGTGTGTGTTTTTCAAGGTGTAGGCTATAGTGTAGAGATGGATAAAAATGGAAAGGTTTAGGGTTTAAGGGGTATTTATACTCCCTTAAGCCCATGGACCTAAGGCCCATTCCATCTCTTATTCCATCTTCTAAAGTCCAAGCCCACCATCTTATAGTTCATTATCTAAACCGATACACGACACGTTACTGAATAAACGAAACTTCTTTTATTATTATCATCGAAAGTATGATGTTACACCTTTCTTTACCACATCACCTTAAAGGGAAACCACTGATAAAGCTGCTGATGTTGTAATAAGTATTTATAACATAGAGAAAGAGGAGAATACAATCCCTATCACTATAGGTGATTTGGATTTGGGATTTGGAGCAACCACTACAACTGTTGAAACAACTATTTCACAGTGGACAGTGGTTTAGGAACTAAGACTTAAATCCTGGAAACAACTGCTGATATCTTGATATCTGATCATGTTGGAAGTCCCAGTACCAAGACAAAAGGGAAACTGATTAATTTCAAAATGCAAATTTTGATTTTGATTTAGTTAAAAATGCTGATGTAGGTAAACTACTGATGAGAGGACAACATATGAGACTATTCATTTAGTTGATGCTAAAATCATTCAGGATTGGACAGATCAAGCTCAGAAGTTGAACACTTAAATCATGGAGCTTAAAAATCTTATTTCAAACATGACTCAACCTCAAGTCCAACAAATCCATGATAATACCAATTTTTTGGCCTCCATCCGGAGTGAAATACAATCATGCATCCAACATATACTTACTCAAAATCCATCAGCCACTCAAAGCTCTAGCTCTCAAGAGGGTATCGCCACCTATAACCAGAGATTGTTGAGCTCAAATCGTTTACTTCTCAATTCCATATCTTTCAAACCAAAGTCAATAATAATACTACCATGCTCAGAAACTCATTAAACACTTTTGCAAATGTATTAAGAAATCAAATGGTGGATTAGAGGAACCAACTGGCAGAACTTACAGGAATTGCTCCTTCTGCATCATGGCTTCTAGAGCAAGCTCAGGTTGTTACTGATGCCAAAAAAGGGAGAGAATATCCTTGAAGCTTCAAAAAAGACAATAGAAACGAAACCCGATGATTCAGAAAACAAAACTGCTAAAGAAGCTGCAAAATTGAAGGAAATGCTGAAAAGTGAGAAAGAAGCAAAAGATAGGGCACTGGTTAGGCAGCTAAAAAAACCAGATGAAACTGGCCCCTCAAACACAAAAAGATTAAAAACAGTTGCTAGAGGAGGAAGTAAAAGGGGAAAATATAAGAAAAAACCAGGTGTTTTCCAAACTCCTGATTGTTACTCCAACAGCTAATACAAGACCAACAATTAATAAAAATACTGTTGCTGTTGCAGACCAAACTACTCGTTTTGCACAAGAACCTACAGTAGTTTCAGAGAATTTTGATGCACCCAAGGTAACAGAAGAAGTAACTACCATTCCAAAGGTAGTTTAAACCTTAAAGTCAAAGCCTAGTCAAACAAAGGGCTTTGACAACATGATGAAGACGAGGAAGCATATATTACCTGAAAAGGAAGATTCACCACCTGCTTCTCCTACAAAGAGTGTCAAGCTAAAGAATTCTGATGATTTGATCTCTCATCAAGAACAAGAAGCTGCAAGAGCTTTGGCTGAAGTTGAACAAATTATGTCTGATGAAGAAGCTGCAAGAGTATATCAACAAGAGCTTCTGAAGGCAAGAGATTTTGAGCAACATGCTTATGAAAGAAACCTTGCTGACAAGAAGCTATTGGTGGAAGCTAAGAAGGCTGCTCACATATGGCTAAAAGATCATGTCAAGTACAAAGTCACTCTCAACAATTTCAATGGTGGACCTATGAAGAGCTGCAAGCTGAATGTGGGAGGATTGAAAAACTTCTCAAACAAGAAACTAGTCATGATCATCCTGAACTTGACTAGGATGTTGTAAACACTAGGATTTCAGAAGAAAAACAAAGAGAGTTCGTAAAGATGAAGATTGAATTACCTGAGGCTAATATTCGTTCAGGAAAAGAGACTGCCATGTGGGGGATTGACAAAGTAAGGATTGCTTATTGAGATCTTGTACAAGAGAGAAAGAAGAATTCAAGTAAGTTTCCTGAACCAAAAGCTTTGTTAACAATCAAACTTACAAAGAAGCAAAGACCTATGCAAACAACTACTTAATTCCATGTTTTGTACACAAAAGTTGAAATGCAAGGCAGATTGCCCTATAAGCTAGAAGAAGAAAACTGACAGGAGAAGAAGAGCTACAAGCCATTGAAGGTCTATAAAGAGATACAAAACATGGTTTGCAAAGACTCAACCCAAGAAGACTATCAAATAAGAAAATCGAACAAAATGAATACATGGTTTTGGCATCATCAGTTCGGGGGGAGATGTTGAACCTGACGAAGAACGTATGGCCAATAACAAATAACTGATGGCCAAAAACATCAGTTGTTCTCCATTATGATGTTCTTTTTTCAATTGCTCTAAACTGATGACAGTACAAACTGCTGACTTCAAAGAACTGAAGACTTACCAGCTGTTTTACAAATTATTGAAGATTCCAACTGTTGTTGACAAACAACTGATGACTCAAACATTAGTTGTTAGAACAAAGATATGTAGTTAGCATATGATTCTCTATAGGTAGTTGTTTGTATTTAGTTAATCAATAGTTTTACACATGTATAAAATGAAGATGAGAGTCTCATCTTCTATAACACTTTTCACATCACAATGCTCACCTGAATCGTGTACTTTTGTAGTAGAAAATTCAGTGTGAATGATGAGCTAGGGTTGAGGGGGAGCAATAGATTGTAATCATTTAATTATAGTTAATGCATAGTTTTTCTTCCATATGAAACCTATTATCTAGCTTAAATGAGTTATGTTGATTAACTTGTGAATTATATTACACTAATTGAAGTTGTAGTTCAAATATGATTTCAATTAAAGTGATAATAATCCATTCAAAGGATTGGATCAGTTGTTTACTGTTTCATTGATTGTGATTTGTGTTCAAGTAGCTTTGATTATTAGATCTACGATCGTAACATGGACTTAACTCATTTATTTTTTAACACTAGTACATAAAATATCCATTTTAAAGCGGTTAAATTGGGTTCACATTACGGTTTCAAAGCAATTTTAAACCTAGCATTGTAAAATGTATTTAAAATGGTTTACAAACCTGTGAAAAATGGTATATCAAAAAATGAAGTTTCATTGTGGTAGAAATAATATATAAAAACCGTTGTAAATGATATAAAAAAACTATAGTTAATGTATTACCCAGAAACGACGGTTCTTTGATTATCCCAAAAATCACGCTTCTACATATTTGACTTTTCTTAAAAACAAAGTTATATTGTATTAACCAACACATTGCAGCAACCAAAGCCTCAAATCCAATTTCTACATAAAGCATCTTACATTTATACAAAAATTTTCTAAGCCATAAGTAAAAACAAATAAAAAAAATATATAGAACGTTATTTCTATTTCCCTACGTACGTTCAAAATGTTTATCAAATCACATCTTTAAAATCTTCAAAATCGCATCTACATATTCTTCAACAGCTTGTGTAAAAAACCTTATTTCCTTACATTCTTCTGTTAACAGTATGCCCATCTTCGGTTCAACTAAAGATAAAACAACATATATCAATTCCACCAAACATAACAAGATTAGAATCTCCATCAACATAAGGAAACCAACTCTATAATATATGTGAACATGGATCACTTAGTATTTACATGAGATTATAACTTTAATCAAACTAGGTTTTGGTTTAAGCATTATATCAAACAATTGGTGTGCATAATTAGTTATGTATGGAACAAAACATTAAATGAGTTTTAGGAAACATTATGAAGGTACATAATATATGAAAGCTACAACAAATAATAAATTCAGTTTGTCTCTAACAGAAATTAAGTTCATGTAAAAGCTACTTTGTGTAAAATAACACGTCATATTGTATTGGACTAGAACAACAAAGAAAGAAATAGTTTCAACGTTGTTTATAGTCACTTAGGTGGTGTTTGTTTTTTCAGAAAATGTCTTTTTGACCTCTTTTATGTCACACCCCAACATACGGTGGAAATGCCGGGCCGGACAGATTGCTCATAGCTTTTCAAAGGTTACTATATGTAATATTAAAAGTGTCAATATATATTAAATTTTATTAAATAGTCAAGTACATCAAACTCATAAGTAAACAAGTAAAATAAACATTCAAATCTAATTCTTGTATCTTCTTCTCTAACATGCATCCTAAGTTGCTTCAAAAAATCTTGATAATCACGTCACACGATAACTTGCATATGCGTTGAAAATAGAATAGTTTTGTCAACACAAGGTTGAGTGAGAAGCACACCAGTTTAGATGTACATAGAGTATATATATAAAAATAATTAGTTGCAACAAGTCACATGAGAATAACAAATTAATCAAATGAGCAAGTATAACTGAGATGTCGAGAAGCACAAAGGCTAACGAATGCCGTATGATCATACTAGACTGATATTATGCTGGACCTCTCCGAATGCTGAAGCATACAAAGCAAATAAGCATATAAACAAGTAAGGTATAAGTTGTTAACACATAAGACACTAGTTGCAGTTTTTTGTATAAGTATATATGAGAAATACAAATTTACGCATATGTCCCCAAAACGTGAAAAACAAGTAAAATAGGGGAATGTTGTACTCACCTCGATAGACGAACAATAGTGAAAAGAGAAGTATTAAAAATGATGATTCGCGGAAATCATGCGCTTCGGGAAAATACCGACGAGAATCCTAAGTAACAAATAATTACGGAATAAATACTAATTGAATAAAGAGTCTAAAACTAAATAAATGTTCGGGATTTGATGGTCGAGTGTAATCTTACAAAGGATATTTATTTTATTGTTTTATTATATATTTCATCATAAAGTTTTATCGTAATAAACATCATTTAATTATATAAAATACATGAAAATACTTGAATAATTATTTATAAAATATTGGATAAATTATATAAAGAGATTCGTTTTTAAATGTTTATTTTAAACTAAAAAATAAGTTTTAATATTTTTATATATATTTTTATTGTTAGTAAGGATTTCTTATACATACACAATAATTAATAGAAAATTCATATAAACTACAATATTTTAAAATACTTAATAGTTATGTAAAATAATAAGGTTTGACATATAATCAATTATGTATTTTACATAAATAAACCCCTTTTTTATCTTTATCATTTATAAAAAACTTTTATCAAATATATATATATATATATATATATATATATATATATATATATATATATATATATATATATATATATATATATTAACATGGTTAGGAAATAGACCGATTAATATGCCAGCTTTAATAAAATTCTGATTAATTATGATATTTTTAATACTAATAATATAATTTAGATATTTGATTGAGTTAATAAATCGATTTAAATGGTTATATTAAATAAACTAAAAACTCATAGCTATGGGTGGCTCGAACCCGCACCCCCAATTGGGCTAGGGGTACAGTTGGTTACAAACTGAATCTGCAAATATAAAAACAGCTCGCTGCCCAAATTTAGAACATAAACCCTAATTCTCTAATTCTTTAATCTGTTAAGCTATAGGTTAATTAATGTTAGGGCTAATGATCTACACTGAAAGCCGATTACAATGATATAAATGATTACCTTAAACGAACATCCGATGAGGGTGTAATTGTTATTAACAGGGTTGGCCATAGACTTATCAAGAACTCGATATTGCAACTCATGACAATCGAATTAATACAGAGGGTTTTGATGGCGATAGATTAAGGATCATATCTGCACATTTAATTGATTTATATTGCTCGATTACATGCATAACAATAGACGGTTAAAGGCGGCTTCGGTTGAAAAAGAAATACAAATCAAATTGAGTGATGTTTCCTAATAGTTGATGTCGGTAGGCCGAAATAGGAATGATTAACATAAAATTTGATTCAATTTCCATGTTGAACGCGAGAATTGCGGTCCAAGCTGGTCAATTTGTAATCGGTTTAATGATTTGGGTTTGGTTTTAGGGTTGGATCGGGGTATGGGTCTTGATAACTCGTTTTGATAAATGGATTATAACCAAGTTACCATTTCAGGCCATGAGGTTTAAGGACGGGTACAAAGAGGGATAAAAGTTATATTTTGGGTTAAAAATGCCAAAACAAGAAAAATATAATTATAAATGATTAAATAAATTTTAATAATAATATATTTATAATTTATCAATTTAAACTCGATAAACGTATTACATAAAAAGAATCTGAGCATCGAAACGAGTCGGATATTTAACAAAAATATAAATTAGGAGAACCCAAGTTATTACATTTTATTTGCGCACACGTTTAGGTCTACAATGAGTTTGGTTTTAGGAAGTCCTTTTATTAAAAAAAGGTCAGCATGCATTTTTATCCTAAAAGACATGGCCAAAGTTTGAAACTATAATCCTTGTTAAAAAACATTGTAAGTCCCGAATCTGGATCTATACAATATGATATCAAGTAAACACGATGCTTGTGTGGAATCAAACACCGTGGTGATTCAAGAACAATATAATGAATAATAAGAACAAGATGAACTTCAATGCACACGTTTATTATCAACAAACGTCGGGTACATAAGTTATTTACAAATCTCATTTGCTCTCTAGAGTTTATGGTGGCTATCAAAGTGCTCTACAACTAAACATTAACTATATATAGGGTTACCATACAAAAGGCCCAAAGGCCAAGCCCAACTAAACCTAAACTAGTCTAATTAAAATCGATAGGGATTTTGGTGTTACTAGACAAACCGAAATCCATAGAGATTTCGGTATTACACCATGACAACCATAATGCAATTCTTCAACTCGTCTTCATTTATTTCACTTTAGTCTTGATCATGTCGTGGCCTTTTGATATACATCATTCTAAAAAATTATGACCCAACAATCTCCCCCTTAGACTGATGCTTTCAAAACCTTCAGAATCTTTACTTTAACATGATCAACAACTTCAACATCTGCATCCAATACTCTACCATCTCCCACTTATTGAAAGCATCATCCAATTTGAATCTCAGATACATCATATGCTTCCGTTGCAAGGAATCAGGCTTGAAAGAACAATCAACTTTGATAGAAAGATCAACCAAAATACTTTTAAAACAATTAAATAAAACAAAATAAAACAGACATATTTTTGTAATTTTTTATTTTTCTGATTTTTATGATTTTCTTGAAATGACTTGAAATGAGAT